>NC_087257.1:21241250-21610000 GCF_037042905.1 Lytechinus pictus
TTTGTGTATAACATTATAATCGTACATTCTCGAAACAAATAAAATTATTCCAAAGTGCAATGATAGACTTCACCATGCGAGACGTAAAAAATAGGCCTACATATAGGTGAATGTGTTACGTAGCAAGACTCCATGATTGATGCTCTTCCCGTTAATGAAGAATAAATAACACGACGATAGCTGATTAAACAATACCTGTACTATAAAACACCAATGTCATCTTCCCTGTTTAATATGTTATTGATTTTATTCCAATATGATATCTAGTCTGGGGCCTGTTGCAGAAAGAGTTGCGTTTCAACGCAAGTCAAAATATCAAGCGCAAGTCCCGAATACGGGTGCTTCATAGGTTGAAAATCAAGTTGCGCAAGATTTTTTGAATTGCGTTTGATCGCAACTCTTTCTGCAACGGGCCCCTGATGTACGTGCTAACCCTTCACTCGAGTTAAGAGGTCCGAATGCGTAGCCTACAATGGTATGTGTAATGAAGGTCCTCTCTCCCAGAAAATTATTTTTAGTTTATGAATTTATTTTATTTCCACATTTCAATAACCAAAGTACATAAAAGTATAATCATTTTTCAAAATTACATGACATTACGTAAACGTCATAATGATTTACATATACGCAACATTATTCTTTTTGGGGGGTCACGCCATCTTAATTGAATCAGCAAGTTTTATATGCGCTAGTCTTGTGTCGAGAGTCAAGACTGAAGACCCAAATGTTGATGAAAGTTTCAAGCATGGTCTCTGCCTGCAGTCTATATGATATCATGCAAACAACCCAGCAGACAACGCTACAAGAAAATTTGATTTTCTGTCATTCTGTCCTTAAACAAAACTACCACTAAGATTTCTGCTCCCTCAAATGAATAATAGTTCATTAATTAAATGACTTAATTAATTAATCAATTAATGAAGTAAACAATTAATTATATATGAGTAAATAAATATGTAAAAAGATAAATAAATGAATAAATAGATTGATAAATAAACAAATAAATGAATAAATAAAAAGATTAACAAATGAATTAATAAACAGATAAATAAATAAATGAACAAATGAAAATAAAATAATAAATAAATAAATGAATACTTCAGATTTAATTTTTTTTCCCCAAATGGCTATATGTCTTATCAATCAGAAATCACTTCAAAATAGCTTTGCTAAACTGCAAAACAACTACTTCACGCAGATGATAATGGGGGAAAATATCAGTTTGCACCAAATTGCCCATTTTGACATACAGTACATATATATTTTTTTTTTTTGGCTTTGCTCCTGCTCGCAATCGAACAACGGGCTCGTGAATAAATCATTCTAATTACGAGAACGTATGGCCTTGAGAAGCTTTTAACTTTAACCTCAAATCAACAAAGAAATTGTATATTTCATTGCAGCGCGAATTGATCAACCTAATTAGCATTATTAGGGGTGTCTTTGTGGAAGGAATTCACTCTCTCTTATTCACAAAATGGAAGGTGAAAGTGGTGAAGTTGGTGTGGCGACGTAAATGCACAGGTGGCGTATAAACCCAGTTCGTAGTTCCTTTCTGCGCATGATCAAAAGATTCTACGCATGATCAGAGGAAGGTCATTTGCACTAAAGTGACATGGTGGTTTAAAATCTAATGAGATAAGCACCAACTTTGATGTCTTGATTATTCATATATTCTTTTGAATACCTAGTGCTTTTCATTTACATCCACAAAAAGCAACAATGCGTCCACGATCGGCTGGTATTTTACAGTTTGCCAAGTACATTGTGCAACATGCTATGATATGCATTCAAAGTAGGAATGAAACAAATACCTTCATAAAGTGTTCATTGGTGTGCTATTCTAGTCACCTGGTCTATTCAATTTCTTCATCCTGCTATGTAAGGCAAGCTTACGTAATATCTTGCTTTGAAGTCTGCCTATCATAATACAAGAAATGAAAGGTCATTTGACCAAAATTGTCCATGAAGTAACTACGAACTGGTCTATTGAAGAAGAGTATACCATCAGAGGGGTCGTGCAGATCGGTGGCACAACAATTGGTCCTGCGACAATTGCTCCGGCCTCCGAGGGCATAGGGGTGGAGTTAGGATTGTAATCTCTTTATTATCATTAAGTTCTTTGTTTTAATAAGTAATGCATCTAAACATATATCGCCATTTTATACCGATTTTATTTTTGTATATTTGTAAATCCCGACTAGTGAGGAGAGCTTCATAACAGAAACTAGTTTTTCTTTTAGTCATCATCAGGCACTAGTCGGTGCATGGTAATTTCTTCCTCTTGTACATATTCTTGTTGTCTTTTGCCTGGAAATTAAATTTAAAAAGATAAAAGTAAATAGCGGTTTTGGTTCAGAATAATGTAAAGATAAGGATTCGGGTTTATTTAGTTGTGGAGGTTAGGTTTTATATTTGGCTTAACGTGCAGATTGTCGCCGGAGCAAATGTCATGGAACCCGTACATCTACCTCTATTATTCCGTAATTTTCAATGAATATTGAGAAAAAAGTGACGTCATTTTAGGTCTACTTCTACACCGCTCTTTTGAAGGCCCTAAACGTATATTAGACGGGAAGTCGGCCTTTGAAAAACAAAACTCCTCCTGAAGTCATGGTCACTGGCGGATGTTTCAGGGCTCACATGAGTATTTCAGACCCCCATTCACTCACGTGTTAAATCATAGCTCATCAAAAAATCATCAAAAATCAATCACACGATAGATTTTGCTTTAATTTACTGAAATTAGTCACAATTAACAGTACATTAAAACTTGATATGTTAATCGGGTACTTGCCCAGCTCAATCAAAAGTTAAATGGCCTGAAATAAGACTAACCATAACTTCGGCCAGTTCATTGCCAGAAAAACCCGAAAGGCATTGTGGGTAATAATAATTAAAATGAAATACAAAAATGAAGTCTAGCCTCCCCAAAGGCCTTAAATATTAAAGAGTATGAACATGACATTGTTTCTATCATTTATGTTTTAATATACAAACATTTGTGTATTTTTATTAAATTATTTTAATCAATAAAGTCATGTGATCTTTACTTACGCCTGTCCGACATGCTTTGCGCGTGGGTGAATTACTCTCATGTGCCCTTCATGAAGTTTTTCGAAAGTTTGTAAGCGATTCACACTCTCATGTAATGCAAAACAATGAATCTCTTATTATGAATTGTTATAAGTATATAATCTAGGAGCTGTGGTGTGCGCCTGTAAATGGGAAGTTACAGATTGATGCGGAGGTTCGACCTCTGGCCCACGTCTTTCGGGTATGACGTTGAATGTCGGTCCCAGACGTAAATCATCATACCTGATTGCACGTATGTAAAAACTCAACAACACAAAAAAAAGTTCCTATTCAAAGTCTAAGGTTTTAAGCCTCTGCTTAAACCTATATATGGATTTTTAAAGATGATAATTGCAGACGATGTATTTACCGTTCAAGACAAGTATGCGCACATTTTTTTAGAAAATAAAAGTCTAAAAGCGTAAAAATGACCATATGAATGTGTTTTGCTCCCCCACCCCTCCCCTTCAAAAGCGTGCTGCGCTGCTGCGAGTAGAATAAGGTGGGATGTCGTCGCACGCACCTGCAAATTGAGGTATAGGAATTTTTCGATCCACGGCGCAAGACGGACTCAAGAACACAGTAAATGTATTGAAAATTCCCGTCAAATGACAAAGAACAGCTGACAGGTCTTTATCGAAAATTGGTGGCATACCTGAACAGAAATTTTCTCCTAAGTTTCGGAGCTGACGAAGAAAAAATGTAAATATGCCGTTTGTCAAGAGTCCAGGACGAAAGTGCTGTTTTGTTTCACCGATTTTCGACAAAGACTTTTTGGTTGTGGTTTGTCATGAAAGGCATGTGAAAATATATTTTCTATGTTCTTGAATCCTTCTTTCATCGTGGAAGCGAAATCTCCCTATTTTGAAAAATGTTGAAGCTATCAAACCGAATAGGCAATACCCCCGATTCGATACCCACTCAGGTGTTCAGGGCGGTAACATCATCGGTTGGTTTGTGACGTCAGAGGCGATCCAGCTGATATGATTGGTACACGAAAGTGAGAACCAACCACCGACAATTTATGCAACGATATTTTGTCGGCTTGATATCAGTTCTGAGTTCAGTCATGATATGATCACTTTACCATCGATATTAGCCAAGCGATGTGTAGCAACCAGATGGATGGCATGTTTGGTCTCGAAAGACGAAAGAAATATTAACCGTTGGTGAGTACCATAGCATATATACTCTTCTCTTTTTCTTTTGCTTACCAATAAAAACGAATTTATGTGACTCAGTTTGATATGTATCGCCAACTGCATTTCGAAGCAGAGAATAGTTTGCCAATCTTGTTATTAAACTTGGAACAAGTTTGTTTCCTCAATATTAATGTATTCCAATATTTATTTTATCAACAAATGAAGAGCTCACTTGCAAAAGGGGTTAGGTCCATTTTTCATCAAATTTGATTTTTATGTCTCAATGTATAGATTTTCAGTAGCTCTATAATATGATACCAAAGAAAAGTTGAAATTCCTATTAAAAAGTGAACTAAACTGGCAAAGAAAAATCACTTTTTTTAAAAGGGGTTAGGTCCATTTCAGTTTAGTTGCAAAAGGGGTTAGGTCCACGCAGATTTTTTTGGAAAAGAATATCTTAAAAAATATGAAGACAGGTAGATTTCTCTTATACCCAATTTTATGTTCTCATGGTAGGGTATCATGAAAATTCAGTTTCGCATAATAATATTACAATATGGGATAATTAAAAAAAATATATTTTTGGAGTGGACCTAACCCCTTTTGCAACAAAACTCTTCTGAAGAACTCATTTGTCAAAAGGGGTTAGGTCCATTTTTCATAAATTTTTATTGTTTTCTGTCTCTAAACCTCTAAATTTTTAGTCACTCTGATGATACCAAAGACATTTTGAAATTCAAATTAAAACGTGAATGAAAGTGGCAAAGAAAAATCACACATTTAATCAAAAGAGATTGGATTCATTTCAGTTTACTTGCAAAAGGGGTTAGGTCCACAATGATATTTTTTTAGAATATATAGAAAACATTGAAGACAGGTAGATTTCTTTTATATCCAATTTTATGTTTACATGATAGGGTAGTACATCATGACAATTTAGTTTCTCATAGGAATATTGCAATAAGTGAGAACAAAAAACATGGTTTTTCTCGGAATGGTCCAAAGTGGACCTTACCCGTTTTGCAACTAAACTCTTCAAATCGTGAACATGCTTACATTGTAAGCCTAGTTTATGTCAGTCTTTTAATTGCTTTAACGGGTTTTTTTTTTACAATAAACCGTAAAATATATATGCATCGATTTTGTACGTACAGTAAGTACAACATTAATGTTTATTTCACGAGATAAAATATCTCTCCTTTTTTAGGAAAGATCCTCACAAAGTTCAATTCTTTTGGAGCATTGTCTTATTACCATATGCAAACTCAATTCAGATTGATTCCTATATAAGGTATACAGTGTTGACTGAACACATCTACTGTTGCAATTTATTTTCCAAATATGTTTCGTAGACATTTTGCATATTTTTTAAACAATGCTTTTAACTCGCGAAGCTTCATCCCTTTGGCCACATCTAGAATCATGTAGGATTGAAAAGAAAACTATCAAATCGTTATAGATTGATTGATTGATTTACACAACAATGGAATAATTTTTATACATCGAAAAAATAAAATTAGTAGACTTGAACAGGATAATACACAAAAGCTCAGGAACTTAGATCTAGATTAGTTTCCCATTGATTATTTTCAAATGAATATCAATTTCCCTGTTTAATTTCGTGTCTGAGAGCCTGAGTGTCATAATAATGAAAACATGGGTGAAATTATATTTGACAAGATTGATTTCGGGCAGAGTCTACCCTTTCAGATCCAATATTGGAATAATTGTGTAAATAGGAATTCCTTCCTTGAAATGCTGAAGTACCTTAATGACAATTATGCTGAAGCTGGAATAATGATATGCAGCGCCTAGAAAGGCATACAAGGTTTGTTTTAAGCTCTCTCATAAGAATGTTGCGAATTATCATTATGCATCTCAATGAAGATTTCGTGAAAACCACAAAGGATTGATTAATGAATTTCTATTTTTTTTTTCTGCTGTAACTTTCGCGCCACGCCACATGCTAGTATGTTACAGAATCACAGCGAAGTACAATTTCTGTAAAGTATGGTCAATGAATAGGGCATTATATAGAAAGTTGCATTAAATCATTTGTTGGGTGTTGGGTATTTATAGTTTGAAACCATTCACAGTTTCCGCGGGAGTGGCAAATTCAGGCCTAGGAGAAGTACAGAAATAAAATAGCAAACATTTCATTTGACAGTTTCGTGAGAAATTTATCAAAGGATGGCAGTTTTTTTTTTCTTTCAACCTTCAGTTCTGTGTCGTCAATATCTTAGTAGGTGCCTCACCTCCATTAGATGTGTATCATAGGTTCCATATAATTACATTCTAACGATTGATGTTCAATGGACATTATTTTCATTAACGTCTGCATGAATATTGAGTGAAGGGAAATTGATATTTCTACAAGCCAACGGTCATAGCCACAATGGAAATAATATTATCCGTCAAATATACCCGACAAGTCACATTTTTATTCATTCTCCAAAAAATGTTAAAATTCACAAAAAACGTGTCTCGACTATCTTATGGCCGCTAGCTTCACAACCCTGAACATTTTCTCCAAAAATATTATCAAGAAAATGACAATAATAGACTAACTCCACAAACCATATGCGACCGGTGACTAGTAAAGCTCTAATTTTATTACAAAAGCCTTTTGTTTTTGCTTTTTGTTAGAACCAACACTGTCTATGGTCAGTTTTAGATTTTACTATCGTTCTCTTTTAAAAGTACTCTGTATTTCTTACTTACATTAATGTCTGGTGAGGGCAGCTTGGTGTAAACGTCTGAAATATTGCGCTTATCCTAGTATTTGATGATCACTTTGTGATTATTTTCACTTTTAACTTTGTCCCAAATTCATTTTAACCTCCGTAACGAATACTGCCACAAGTTTTTTCTTCCTTTCAAACTGACTGATATTATATGATAATGTGTCTGCAAGTAGAGTGATATTCATTAATAAATAATTGATAGGGAATTATCATATGTGTTTCCTGTATTACCTGGAAATAAAGGACTATTCTAAAAAATTGAAATGTATGACTAAACAGCTTTAACATCCGTAACGCACCTTAAGAACATATGCACTTTGGCAATTCTGTTAAGGATTCAGTATTATATAGGATAAGAGACACCTTTCATAATAAATACAGTTTTCAAAGGTAGGGCTGCTAAATAAGGACCATGTTGGACCATAAAGCATAAAAACATTAACTTCCGTAACGCATTAACTTCTGTAACACTTTTTCTTGAATATGCTACAAATTTGTGCTATACTAAATCACTCCGGATCATACAGATATAAATCATATAAGGTACCCTCCACCTAGTTACCCATAAAAATAATAGCTATTCATCATTGTCAAATTATTATTACACACCTTATTTTCAACATCACTTTGAAAAGAGGGAAAATTGCCAACGAAAACAATTTCACGAGAATTATATACGATATTTAATGCTTTTGGAATTTTGAATAATTCATACTACAAATTTTGAATATTGGCATCTTCTTTAGAACTTAAAATTTCTAACTTCCTTTGCTATATAAAGTGTATTAACTTCCGTAACAATTACTGTTACGGAAGTTAATACACTTCTCTGCTATACTTTGCTGAGATTGATAGTACGATTCTAGTTCTAGAACACGTGACATGGCTTTGTCTAATGCTGAAGTCGGCAGAAACGGTGGAGAGAAAGGGAAGAAGGAGAAACAATTAAGTTTTCATGGACAAGGAAAGAGAAATAAAAACTATTTGCAATGACTCATGAGGAGGATTAATATATCACCAATCAAAAATGTGAGCGCAAAGCTCGAGCTAAAACTTTTGTATAGTCTAACCTGAAAACTTGACATTCTAAGCATTTTTTGTAAAAATAATCAGGATGTTATCTGAATAAACTATTAATGCGAGTACAAAGTGCTAGCTGATTTTTTTCGCATTCTGACTGAAAGCTTGACATTTTAAACACTCTTTGTACCAATTACAAGGATGGGTATCTTAATTGATGCGACTGTAATTTTTTATATTTTGATCTGAAAAAAAAAAAAATTTTGGACGTTTTTGTTTGAGAACAAGATATATATCCAATAAACAATTGTTGCAAAGGTAAAACGCGCGCTTTTTGAGGTTTAGACCCAGTTTAGACCCCAAAACGGGACATTCTATTAACTTATTGTAATCATAAAAAAGGATGGGTGTCTTGCTAAGGAAATGATGCGCATGCGAGTGCGAAGCGCGAGCTGAAAATATGTGTCATTCCAATATGAAAACCAGACATTTTAAGCACGCTTTCAAATAAAGAGGATATAAATTGAATAAAAAATAATTTCATGCAATAAAACACAAAAGAACAAGTGGGGATTACATGTACATGTATGTACACCATCAATCAACTCTTTTAATATTCATGAAGATATGCATAGACTAAACTGATTCACTAAAATAATGAAAATCTTTAAAATGACATAACTTCGTTATTCCTTGTTCGATTTTGATCATATTTGCAGTATTTTGTTTGTCTGATTAGCATCTGTTCAGATCATATTTTTCTCAGCCTGGATGACCCCTTTAATGCGCATGAAAAGCGCTGAAATAATTGATATAGGCCTACTGACATGAAAAGGGATATTTCAAACACTCACGGTTTGTTGGAATTTAGAAATGAAATACGTATTTCGATAATAAAACCTTTTGGCTATTCATCATTTTTTTAAATCACGAACATGATGCGTAATTGCGTATCTCGATGAAACAAGATAATTTAAAAAAATCGCGATTAGATCATATAGATTCCATTAATAATTTGTGTATTTGTGAATTTTTAGCCTCTTGTTTCATTCACCTTCCTTATCTATTATTCATTTCCCCATGTCCTTTTTTAATGTTTTTTCTTCTTCTTTTTTTCTCTCTATCTTTTTTGGCTATTGGCAAGCGGCGGGATTCCTCGTAACCCAGAGAACTCATCCTGGTTACGGGACTGCGATTGTTATATTTTTTTTATTGCCAGGAACTTTTAAGATGAACTGCAATTCTGTGGCCCGGTTATTCGGTTTTCTCATTCCAACTTTGAACAAGAACGACAACAAAAATTACAGTTTCCGTTTCCTGTTCTGTTTTTAACTTTTTTTTGGGGGGGGCTGGCAAATTAAGCTATGCGTTCCACATTTATCTTTATTTATTAAAAAAAGGTTATACGAATACCTAAATATGGATTTTCTTAAGCTAACAAAATAAATATTGCAATTTGTAACTTGATTTAACTTCCGTAACGAAGATTGACACGGGTAAATGCCACTCGAGGATTTGATGGTAACGTATCTTGGGATTCCCAGAATTGGCCATGCATTGCTTAGGATCTTGCTTAGGATTACTTAAGGCCAGAAACTTTTAAGATGAACTACAATTCTGTGGCCCGGTTATTCGGTTTTCTCATTCCAACTTTGAACAAGAACGACAACAAAAATGACAGTTGTCTGTTTCCTGTACTGTTCTTAACATTTTTTTTTTTTGGGGGGATGGAAAAATTAAGCAATGCGTTCCACATTCATCTTTAATAAATAAAAAAAAAATGTTATACGAATACCTTAATATGGATGTTCCTAAGCTAACAAAATAAGTATTGCAACTTGTAACTTGATTTAACTTCCGTAACGAATATTGACAAGGGTAAATACCATCGAGAGGATTTGATGGTAAACTATCTTTGGATTCCCAGAATTGGTCATGCATTGCTTAGGATCTCAGGTTATAGATGAAAAGTTATTTTAAGGTTGGCTTATTCAAATTGTGAACATTAAACTGAACTAAAGATGTGTAATGATTTTTATGGTACTTTTTGTTAAATGTTATTTGGTAAAATCCTGCTTCTGAAAAACAATAATGAATATTTTTTCTATCTTGCAAACATTTTGGCCCAGTAAATAAAATTGCTGATACCACACTTAAACTAAATTGTGTGCATTTGTATTTCAATCATTTCAAAAGTGATTTAATCGAGTAACATAATTGGGCAATGCTAACGATTAACCTCCGTAACATTGATATACAGTGCTTGAGTTAATCCGGTCAGTACTTCAAATTGACGCAACAGCGACTTGCCCCTTTTCTGTTGCCACTTTCTCATACATGGTACTTTCACAATATGCATCTTTTAACCCATTCTATAGACTTCATTTTTATGATTTTTCCCCCATCAATTGGTGCATTTTTCTGATAATGACCCTAAAACTATTTTCAAATACCTTTGATCCCCATACCATTCATATATCTGGAGGCGTTTTCAAAAATGAAATAAAAAAAACTCCATTAAATTCGATTTTTGCTTTCTATTTTTTCTCCTTCAAGGCGGAGAGTAGCTATCTCGATATCAAAAGACCTTTCAAGGACTGATCAATAAATCAGAAATCTACTCTACTCCAAGGACTTTTTACACAACCCCATGCCCGTACGATCTTCATTATCCAACACATAAAAATGTTCTTTTCATCCCATCAATTATCAACTGGATATCATATCGATTCCGAAGTAGTAATTGCTAATGGGTAAAGGCGCGTCCCCTATCTAAACAAAGGATTGCCACTTTTTTGTAATCTCTCTATTTCTCTCTCATTTTATGGTAATTTTGCTTTTCTGAAAGCTGAAATACGAGATCAAGTTGGGTCTGATTTCCGCTATAGTAACACAGTCATAACGGTGAATTCGACTTCAGACCGATCAAAGCTATTACGATATTACCAATGACATACCATCGGTCAGTTTGGAGTCGGTTTCGTTGGTGTGACTGTACAGCCTCTGAAAATAAATCTTTGTTTGGCAAGGTTAATTATATTTGTTTAGAGGTCGTAATACTACCTCATCCATCCAGAAGTGTGAAAGGGTAAAAATTTCACTTGTATTTATTGACTGTAAGAAATTCGCCGTATTTTATGCAAATTTGATTTCCTCGAGACCGTTGCTAATTGATCGGAATTACGAGTAACGTATACTAAAGGAGCGATCACAGGGGGTTTAAATGGCGATTCACGGCGTTTTGCGCCCTCCCAGAACTGCAGAAGTTGAATGCATTCAGTACCCGAAGAGGTGTTCTAGCTCAGTGGATAAGTCTCCAGACTTTGAACCTCAAGGTCCGGAGTTCGAATCCCAGTCCAGTACTCGCGTCCTTTGGCAAGGCGTTTATCTACATTTGCCACTTTGTATCCTTGTATCGGACAATCCGTACTTATGATTAGGCCTATATGTAAAGCTCATGCTACGTTGCTGTCATTAAACAAAATGAGATTATCGACCTATAAACCGAAAGATTATCATGTTTTGGTTCCCTTTTCGTGTAATAGACCTAGTAATGTCATTGAAATTTAAATGTTCATCTTCTAACTGCTCTTTATTCATATTCTGAATCCGCAGTGGTGGAGTGAAAGTAGAAATGGACTAGGCCATAACGATGGAAACTACTGCAACTGTGACGATCGGGGAGTTCTCCTCGAATAAGAACCCAACCGCAACTCAGTTCCTTGCATTAGACGCGTCGACACATTTTGAACCTGAAACGGTGAGTGACGTCACGACAGGGATGAATGACACGTGGTATGTTACAACTGGCGTACAGAATGCCACAATCGGTACGCAACCCTTGATTTTGAACGTGACAAATGGCTACGAAAACGTCAAATATAACGCAACGAGCGATACAACTAGTATGGCGACTGGCGAATTGAGTAGTCCAAGTGGCACTGACCACCTGTTGAATACAACCCAATGGACAGTTACTGATAACGCCACCCTTACGACGATGTCTACCTCTGAAGAATGGGTATGGTCTGCTGTTTCATTCGAGTGGTGGGAGATTATTCAGATTATTTTAGCCATCGTAGGCATCATCGGAAACTTTCTGGTCATGTTGGTCCTTTTTCGTCGAAAACGACAGAGTTACTCTACGGATACCCTGATAGCGGCGTTGGCTGCCGCTGACTTCACGACGTCGGTCTTCGTCATACCGCACCCGCATGCGGTGATGCTTCCGGATTCGCCATTGGGTCAGGTCTACTGTCGGATCATCCATTCCTCTGTGATCATGTGGATATCTATCTGTGCCTCGATATTCACCCTGACGACCATCTCGGTCGAGAGGCTACTCGCTATACGCTATCCATTCGTATTTCAGCGCGTATTTACATCACGTCGCATCGTCATCGCGATCATCATAATCTGGCTCGTAGCCGTCGCTATAAACTCGTTCAGTTTCTACATCCATTTCGTTCAGGATGGAACGTGCGTCACCGTCTTTCCGACGACAGCTATCCAAAAGGCCATCGGCGTAACGCTTTTTCTCGTAGAATACGTCGTCCCCGTCATCATAATGCTAACCGCCCACGCGTTGACGATATACAGTCTACGCCAGCGCGCGAGCCCGGTGACCGTCGGCCAAGAGCGAATGAAACACGCCCAGAAGTTGACGAAGGCACGACAACGCGTCCTCCAAATGCTCTTCATCGTCGTCATCACCTTCATCGTTTGTTGGACCCCAGATCAGTTCGGCTTTCTCGTGTTCAATCTCGGTGTCGTTGGCGTCAGGCACCTCTTTAGCCCCCTCTACCGTTGCTTTGTTGTCCTGGCTTTTGCAAACTCCTGCCTAAATCCCATCATCTACGCGTCCAGGAACCCACGGTTTCGGAAAGCCGTCACGGATATCTTCAAAGGCGTCTGCACACCTAGTGGACAGTCACTCTTTGCAGGATTCGATGACCATGATGACAGCAAGGAAGTGAATACAGGGGCTTCTGAATTACCAACAAATGACCAATCTCAATCGCAGGTTTAAGTAATTCTTCAATAAAGGCAAGCTTTTATGATTGCAACTTCTACGATTGTCGTCTTTTAGTTGCTAAAATGAAAACAAGAAATGAAAGTGGTTAAGCTTGATGCCCAAAAGGTACGAAAAATAACCTACATGTACATATACTTTTAATCCATGTATAAAATCCAGGATTTTTTTTGTTTGCGATGTTGACTAGAGTGTGCTATCTTCGATGAACTTGAATTGCATCTGGATCCAGGGTTTTCCAAAGGAGGGGGGGGACATTTTCATTCATAAAAAATATTGTTAATAAGCAACAATAAGGGTAATATAGGAGCGCCTTGAGCACCTAACAAGGTGGATATGTGCGCAATATAAATACCCTATATTATTATTATTATTAACAAAAAATGTGTTCACTCCCGACTGATGGTGAATTGTGTCAGAAAAATTTGACAAGTAAGAAAAAGGTCTTAAATTTTGTATATGCACGACATTTTCCACTAACAAATATTTCATATGGCTCTCAAGGGGGGTGGCACTGGCTGGAGGGATGTGCCCTTACCTGGATCCACCACTGATCTAGAATGTTCGCGAGTCTCCATTGACGAGTGGTGATAATAATCAATGATGATGATGACGATGATGACGGTGATGGTGGTGATGATGATGATGATGGTGGTGGTGATGATGATGATGATGGTGATGATGATAATCAATGAGGAAGATGATGATCCACAGCATTCATATTTCTGTTAAAAACATTCATAGGCGCCAGCTCATCCAATTAAGCTAATTATTACACATCTGCTGAAGTAAGTGAGTTTTGAGAAACGATTTGAAGAGTTCAATGTTGTCAATTTCACGGAGTGAAGAAGTGTCCTTCAAGGGTTGATCGTTGACAAGGTAGATCGCAAATCAAGTCATGAACACCAAAATATGTTGCAAAAAATCTTTCGAGCTTATTTTGTGCATTTTTCATCGCGTCTTGATGTACCTCTTCCATCCCTCATTGCCCACTTTCTTTCTCTTTTGCCCCCTCTTGATCCCTATCTCTACCCTCACGTTTTCCCTTTCCCAAAACATAAATACGGTATTGCTGATCAACTTTGGCAAGTTATATATTATTTTAAAATTTCGGATGTTCTTTTTCAAGCACAATAAAATTCTAACAATTCATTTTGGGCGACTTATTGTTAGTCTGCAGGCATAGACCCTGACTGAAACTTTAATCAACAAGTGGGTATCCACGCAAAGACTAGCACATACAAAACTTGCTGTTTCACGTTAGGGTCTGCATAATCTTCATAATCTTCCAAAAATAAATTCTCATGCTCAAAATCTATATAGTTTCACCTCATTTTTTCAGAGTCACTTTCAATCGGCTGGTAAACGTTGCCAATCAGCCTCCCAATGAAACTGCTGACCAGCGCGAGAGGGCCTTCAGTACACAATGCATTATAGGCTGCACATTCAGACTTTTAACTCGAGTGAAGGATTTGCATAGCAGACCAACTTATCGTTAATTTTGGAGCGGTTGGTCACACATTTTCACAATATATGCGTTACAGGATTCATCGCTATAGGTTTCACAGGCCTAATTCATTTCTCATAGACTCGTGTGTTAAAGTGGCACTTTAAAAAAAATTCATAAAAAATAAGGAGGGAATTCAAGGGTTGAATGTTTACTTCCAGTGGATAGGATACATGTCTGACATTCGATATCTGACCAGAAAAGGGTACCTCGACCGGCTCATTTTAAAAATAAATTGGCATTTATGAATACTACACCTGACGGGATCAAATTCGTCACTTCAGAGAGTAAAATGGCCCTAAATATTCCGCAAATAAAAAAATAGTTCCATAGTAGTGATATATCTTTCCAATGTGGAAAAAAAGAAGTTCAGTAGGTACCCCCCCTAGAATCAGTGTTAGATTGTCAGTCATATTAATTAATTTTTGTCAATCAGCAATATCAAATTTAAAAATTGAGAATGGGTTGGCTCGAATGAATATCTTTTGCCTGCCAGTTGTGATTAGGCCCGCGTAACCTATAGATATCATAAGGCTCGTCATCGCACAGTTCTATGAAAACATCTCTTGCATTGAATTTAATTCATCTAACTTTAAATTTTGTATTTCATTTTACATTTCAAACCATATTTGTATATATAATATATATTATCATCGCAAATTAAGATCTGTTAGACTAATTCGCTGGTGCTGGCAATATCAAACACTTTTCAATTGGATTCAATAATGTTGTACATTTCGTATATTTTATTAGAATGACTTTTAATTCTACAACTATTCCCATTACTTTATGACACTCTGTATTATATTTCTATGTAAAAATGTATGTGAGATTGTGAAGATAAATAAAATAAGACGCCAAAAACAACAACGACAACAACGCCCCAATATAGTTGGTGCGGTTATTTTTTATCAATGCTAATTAAATAAATTGCTTATAACGACAGAGAATTGATGCCATTAATGTTTAAGAAGAAAAAATCATATTCCCTCGAATATAGGTCGTTTTGGAGGCCGGCCACACGATTGAAATTTCTGACCATCTCGTTTTCTTTTAAGAGCGGGAACGTTTCAACGACAAATTATACATACGCTTCTGATTCATCGCTCGAAGCAAGACCTCGTTTAATTATTTATTGAAATTATATTATTAATGGTCCCTTTAGTTTAATTTGCACTAAAGTACCATTAAAGATTAATATGCTTAATCCCCGGTAAAGGCCCGGTCAATGCATTGGCGTATCTAGAGCTGGGTGGATTACAGGAGCGACAAGAAGAATTTTTCAACGGCGTAATCACCTAAAAAAATTGCAGGAGCACATCATAACGTATGGGTTGATATTTCTTAAAAGTCACAGGCGAACGAGCCTTAATGAAATTAAAAATGAACTTTTTTTTAAACTAAACGATGTTTAAAGTTTATTTTCATTTGGTCCTATACCAATCCGTCCAATTGCCAACTCGTGTACGATCATATTTTGGTCTACCATCAGTTTGTCAAATATCCACATGGTCTAATTGCCACTTCGTCCACTCATCATTTCGTCTAATAACCAGTTGGTCCAATAGCCATTAGTCCATATACCATTTGGTCTAATTAGACTAAGTGTTAATTGGGCAAAATTAATGAAATGAAATGATTATTAGACCAACTGGTTATGAGACGAAATGATCACAGACGAACTGGTGATTAGACGAAGTGATGATTGGACCAAATGGTTATTGGACCAAATGGCTGTAAGACGAAATGTTGATGGACGGAATGACATTAGACTAAATGAAGGTAGACCATGCGGTGAGTGGACAAGTTGGCAGTGGATGAATTGGCAATTTACCAATGTTCAACATCTCTTCATTTCCTTTATATAGCTGAGGACCACGGAACAATTTTGAAAGAGGGGGGGGGGGGGTAGCCAAACGTGGGCGTGCTACAAAGAATAATAATCATGCAAACACTCACAATCAGATGCTTATTTTTCGGTTTTTTTTACACGAACGAAAAGTGGGAGCTGGAGCCCCCGTCCCGTGGTCTCTACTTTTCTGTTTTTTATTCTCCTCCCCCCCCCCTTGTTCTTTGTGGAAAAACTTGTGGAAAAGGCCTTACAGAAACCCCAACTCTTATTATAATTGAGAGTGCATGGTATGTTTTTAGGGGGCCATGGACGTAATTGATGGGTTTTTTTTCTCTTTACATTTCTGTCTTTGGGAACCTGTTCACTATTGCATCGAAAATAAACCCCGAGATTCAGATTTCCTTTTCTACTTACAATCAAATGCATTAATTTGTCATTTTCATGACCCACAATGGAAACAGGGCAGAAAATACCTCATGTTGATAGTAAACTGTTTAGGCCTATGTGTTATTTCACTCATATGTTCAAGTCAACGAACTTTATAGCTGAAATCGCAATACTTGGGGGTCTATCTCACGAAGCTTTGGTATAAGATTTTTTATGAAGTGGATGCATGGTGTTCATGCCATTATATCACGCGACAGCAAAATCATGAGAATTAAGTTTGTGAACGGAAACTTTGAAAATAATTGAACCTGATAGCTTGTCATATATCAAAATAGTGGAAAATTTCACAATAGAATTATTTTTCCATCAACGGTTTACAGATTCGTATGCATAATCAAACGTGTCAAAGAACTGAAGAAAAAAAAAACAATTGGAGAACCTGGGTATCGATCCCAGTACTTCTCGAATGCAAATCGAGCGCTCTACCACTTGAGCTAGTCCCCCTTCTTAAGAAACTCTGAAGACAATCTTGATATATATGAAGTGATTTAGTTGGTAAAGAAACTGTCACACCTGAACGACTTTGCCACCGTCGATATGTCGACGTAGATTTATTGCAAGCCGTTTTATCCTTTAACCATATTCAGGCATCAAGAATTGGCAGTTGTTACGAGCACAAAATGATTTCCCATAAAATATATAGCGAAAAAAAGACAAATGCACCTTTTTTCCAATGGCGCGCGATGGAGTCGTCAACAGTGGAAATTTAAAGACGTCTAAGTTTTTGAAATGCCGTAATAACTTTGAATGTAAAATTACCTTATTTTATATTTTACTTGTATATCATTTGTTTTTCAACATAATTTATACAGAAATAAAAGGGAACATTCGGCAAGTCTGTTTTTAATTTTTTAATCATTTCCAGTTGTAACAATAGACATTTCAAAAATAAGTAAAGTACAGTATAAAGAGAGATGGTCAGATGACAAGATCTCGGATCCGAGATCTTGTCATCTGATCATCTCTCCCACATGATTTTGATTAGAGCGGTGGTAGAGCGCTCGCTTATCAGCGAGAGGTACTGAGATCGATGCCCAGGTCCCAGGTCATCCAGCTAATATTTGTTTTATTCTATTCAATGCAAAAGATGATGTGATAATTCGTAAAATCAGACATCACTGAGAAAAGACGATTTTAAAATCATTTAGGACTCTTATTTAATGCCGAAGCCTGCACAAGACCGATAAAGGGCCAACGCGTTCAGGTGTGAAAGGGACTATTATTCAAAATGCCAAAACATTAAATTGCTCCATGATAGGCTCGATGTAGATCGAAAAGGACTAAATCACTCAGGCATGTCTTTTAAAAAGGATGATAAATCCCGAGGTATGCCAACGTACGCATTGCATAGGCCTATGGCAAGCCGTTTTTACAATTTAATCCAATTTGTCTAGATATCTCAAGAATTCGATTTTTTAATATAACAATGCATTTCTTCATTTCAAGGAATAATGTTTTTGCTGTTAAGATAGGGCAATATTGTTGATGTCAAGAACTTACTTATTTTTTTGTATTCCAAGAAATTTAAATGATGAAAAGACCTGTCATAAATGTGTCGGAATATAGGCTATATGCTAATACGAAGTTGTTCAGGTGTGGCAGTTTCTTTACCAACTAAATCACTAAATCAAGATTGTCTTCACAGTTTTAAGAAGGGGGACTAGCTCAAATGGTATAGCGCTCGATTTGCATTCGAGAGGTACTGTGATCGATACCCAGGTTCTCCAACTAAATATTTTTTAAATTCAGTTCTAAAGAACATGTGACATGCGTTAATGAAAACATAGCTATCCAGGCCCTACCACAGGAGACGTCGTAAAGCCACCACACACCTAAAGCCCCTTTCACAATTGACGTACGACCTGTTTACGACCACCTGCAACAGTTTTTTCTTGTTGTTGCACGATCGATCCCTTGGTGTCTTGCGAGCACTCCCAGTCGTTGTAGACGAATAGAATTATTTTTTCATCAACGGTTTACAGATTCGTATGCATAATCAAACGTGTCAAAGAACTGAAGAAAAAAAAACAATTGGAGAACCTGGGTATCGATCCCAGTACTTCTCGAATGCAAATCGAGCGCTCTACCACTTGAGCTAGTCCCCCTTCTTAAGAAACTCTGAAGACAATCTTGATATATATGAAGTGATTTAGTTGGTAAAGAAACTGTCACACCTGAACGACTTTGCCACCGTCGATATGTTGACGTAGATTTATTGCAAGCCGTTTTATCCTTTAACCATATTCAGGCATCAAGAATTGGCAGTTGTTACGAGCACAAAATGATTTCCCATAAAATATATAGCGAAAAAAAGACAAATGCACCTTTTTTCCAATGGCGCGCGATGGAGTCGTCAACAGTGGAAATTTAAAGACGTCTAAGTTTTTGAAATGCCATAATAACTTTGAATGTAAAATTACCTTATTTTATATTATACTTGTATATCATTTGTTTTTCAACATAATTTATACAGAAATAAAAGGGAACATTCGGCAAGTCTGTTTTTAATTTTTTAATCATTTCCAGTTGTAACAATAGACATTTCAAAAATAAGTAAAGTACAGTATAAAGAGAGATGGTCAGATGACAAGATCTCGGATCCGAGATCTTGTCATCTGATCATCTCTCCCACATGATTTTGATTAGAGCGGTGGTAGAGCGCTTGCTTATCAGCGAGAGGTACTGAGATCGATGCCCAGGTCCCAGGTCATCCAGCTAATATTTGTTTTATTCTATTCAATGCAAAAGATGATGTGATAATTCGTAAAATCAGACATCACTGAGAAAAGACGATTTTAAAATCATTTAGGACTCTTATTTAATGCCGAAGCCTGCACAAGACCGATAAAGGGCCAACGCGTCTAATTAGACTAAGTGTTAATTGGGCAAAATTAATGAAATGAAATGATTATTAGACCAACTGGTTATGAGACGAAATGATCACAGACGAACTGGTGATTAGACGAAGTGATGATTGGACCAAATGGTTATTGGACCAAATGGCTGTAAGACGAAATGTTGATGGACGGAATGACATTAGACTAAATGAAGGTAGACCATGCGGTGAGTGGACAAGTTGGCAGTGGATGAATTGGCAATTTACCAATGTTCAACATCTCTTCATTTCCTTTATATAGCTTTGGACCACGGAACAATTTTGAAAGAGGGGGGGGGGGTAGCCAAACGTGGGCGTGCTACAAAGAATAATAATCATGCAAACACTCACAATCAGATGCTTATTTTTCGGTTTTTTTTTACACGAACGAAAAGTGGGAGCTGGAGCCCCCGTCCCGTGGTCTCTACTTTTCTGTTTTTTATTCTCCTCCCCCCCCCCTTGTTCTTTGTGGAAAAACTTGTGGAAAAGGCCTTACAGAAACCCCAACTCTTATTATAATTGAGAGTGCATGGTATGTTTTTAGGGGGCCATGGACGTAATTGATGGGGTTTTTTTCTCTTTACATTTCTGTCTTTGGGAACCTGTTCACTATTGCATCGAAAATAAACCCCGAGATTCAGATTTCCTTTTCTACTTACAATCAAATGCATTAATTTGTCATTTTCATGACCCACAATGGAAACAGGGCAGAAAATACCTCATGTTGATAGTAAACTGTTTAGGCCTATGTGTTATTTCACTCATATGTTCAAGTCAACGAACTTTATAGCTGAAATCGCAATACTTGGGGGTCTATCTCACGAAGCTTTGGTATAAGATTTTTTATGAAGTGGATGCATGGTGTTCATGCCATTATACCACGCGACAGCAAAATCATGAGAATTAAGTTTGTGAACGGAAACTTTGAAAATAATTGAACCTGATAGCTTGTCATATATCAAAATAGTGGAAAATTTCACAATAGAATTATTTTTCCATCAACGGTTTACAGATTCGTATGCATAATCAAACGTGTCAAAGAACTGAAGAAAAAAAAACAATTGGAGAACCTGGGTATCGATCCCAGTACCTCTCGAATGCAAATCGAGCGCTCTACCATCTGAGCTAGTCCCCCTTCTTAAAACTGTGTTCAGACAATCTTGATTTAATTATTTAGTTGGTAAAGAAACTGTCACACCTGAATAACATCGTATTAGCATAATGGCTTATATCTCGACACATTTATGACAGGTCTTTTCATCATTTAAATTTCTTGGAATAAAAAAATAAGTAAGTTCTTGACATCAACGATATTGCCATATCTTAACAGCATAACATTATTCCTTGAAATGAAGAAATGTATTTTTATATTAAAAAGAATTCTTGAGATATCTGGACAAATTGGATTAAATTGTAAAAGCGGCTTGCCATAGGCCTACATGCAATGTGTACGTCATGGGTGTCGATCGGTATTCTTGGTTGGGGGGGGGGATGATTGACACAGATGTTCTTGTGGATGGGGATCTTTAAACATTACCCCCACTAAAATCACAAGTAAGGACATTTGGGAGTGGTTCACGGCATTGGGGGGGGGGGGTACCAGCAAAATTTTGGAGTCACTAAGTGAACGCGCGAAGCGCGCTCAGTTGCCAGGTATACTGACCTAATAGGGACATTTTAAGGACAGTGCCATTAAATGGATATGTATCTCACTGCTCAAATAATGCGAGCGCGAAGCGCGAGCTGAAAATTTTTGATATGCAGACCAAAAAAAGGACATTATAAGCAAATTTTTGTAATCATGATACATACCTGTCTCGCTAAACAAACAATGCGAGCGCGAAGCGCGAGCTGAAATTTTTGTAAATATTTACCCCAAACAAGGACATGTAAAGGACTATATTTTAGGAATCCATTAAGAGTATACATATCTCACCATAGTCATCTAATGCGAGTGCAAAGCGCTTGGTGATTTTGCTACATCTAAACACATGAAGCACTTTTTGTAGTCATTGTAATCATGATAATACGCATCTCACTCATCAAATATTGCGAGCGCGAAGCGCGAAGCGTGAGCTGAAAATTTAGGATATTCAGACCTGAAGAGAGGCATTCTAAGGCCTGTTTGTAAGAATTCACTAAGACCATACGATACGTATTTCACTAAACAAATGATGCGATCGAAAATTTTTGATATTCAGATCAGAAAAAGGGACATTTTAAGGACTGATTTTTAGGAATTCATGAAGAGCAGTCATATCTCACCAATCTACCAGTGCGAACGTAAGCACGGACAGGAAATGTTTTCTATTAACACCTTAAAATGGGACAATCACTTTAAGTAGTCATGAAAAAGAACCATATGTCACTACATAAAACAATAATAAGTCGAAGTGCGAGGAAATATATTTGGTGTATATTGACTTAAAAACGTTAAACAGACAATGCGAGTACCGGGAACAATGAAGAAATCTAGACCTGAGCAAAATAAAGTTATGAAAAAATGTTTCTTATGTATTATAACATAACATTATTATAATATAACATTATAATGAACAATAATTTCTTCATTCCCACTACGTTTCTCTTCCTTTCTCCTCTTCCCCGTTTTTTTTGTTTGCCAGCCGATTGGGGGGCACGTGCCCCCATGCCCCCCCCCCCCCGTAGTTACGCCACTGTGTTCTTGGAAATTCTTTCATTATTGCAGTGTACTGTACTTATAATTTTTTTTTGAAAATTCAATTTGTGTTACAAGTAAGCCTATTCTAAACTCATACGAAAGAAAAAATGACAAAAATTGTCTGGACCATGTACAAAGTGACCTGTTTATTGGACATGATGTATACAACTTCTCTCTTAAATCTAACCCGACTGGCGATATCTTTTTTCTTCTTAATGTATGATGATAAAATGCAGATTCGGACAAATTAAGACTAGCACAAATTACAAACTGTGTGGCTTCTCGTGCGCAATCGGGCTTACCGCCATTCCTTAGACGATTTTAACCCTGGATTTTAACATGTTTTAAATGCTTTATAAGTGCATAAAGCAAAAACAAACATAAAAACAATCAAAACTCAACTGTCATGTTATGATATTTCTCCAACATTTTCTTGAACCATCAGTGTGTAATATCAGCTAATATATGTGTTAAAATGAAATTTACGTACCGCATGAGTGTGCTCATATAGAATGCAAAACTGTCATCCCTTTCCAAACTCAAAAGAGATTTCTTTTTGCCAAAATAAGAAAGAGCCAATCAAGTTTAGTTATTCAAGTCCATAACAATAACAAGAATAACATGGGGGAAAAAATCCGATGTTCATATCCGAAGATACGCTTTAGAGAGAAATGAATGATTATTCTTTCTGAAACCATTAATTGATTTCACTTATTAAAAATTGTAAAAATATGATCATATTACCACTGGTGGGATGGAACACCCTATCAACAAAAGTTGTTTTTCGTCGGGGTCCTTTTATGTCATGTGTTAAAAAATATCATATACGTAAACATTTCATTCTTTTTCATCCTGAACCTCCACCCATCTGTTTAAAAGTCCTGGAAAAGAACGTTTTTATTTAATAACAATATACACAAATTGCGAGGGAAACAAACTGATTGATGGCATACTATAATCATCACTATAATCATCATGATCAAACCTTTACATTTTTCATCATCGTTATTATAAATTTTCTACCCTAAATTATTGGGGGGATGATAATACAGGCCATCCCCCCACTTGAAATATTGGGGGGGGGGGGGGGATATATCCCCCCATCCCCCCGTGATCGACACCCATGGTGTACGTTGGCATACCTCGGGATTTGTCATCCGTGTTTGAAAGACATGCCTGAGCGATTTAGTCCTTTTCGATCTACATCGAGCCAATCATGGAGCAATTTAATGTTTAGGCATTTGAATAATAGTCCCTTTCACACCTGAACGCGTTGGTCCTGTAACGGTCTTGTGCAGGCTTCTGCATAAAATTAAAGTCCTAAATGATTTGAAAATCGTCTTTTCTCAGTGATGTCTGATTTTACGAATTATCACATCGTCTTTTGCATTGAATAGAATAAAACAAATATTAGCTTGAGGACCTGGGCATCGATCTCAGTACCTCTCGCTTATAAGCGAGCGCTCTACCACCGCTCTACATCATGTGGGAGAGATGATCAGATGACAAGATCTCGGATCCGAGATCTTGTCAACTGATCATCTCTCTTTATACTGTACTTTACTTATTTTTGAAATGTCTATTGTTACAACTGGAAATGATTTTTTATGTATGAATATTATGTACTTTAACAGGCGGACATCGATTAAAAACTGCCTTGCCGAATGCTTCCTTTTATTCCTTTATAAATATGTTGAGAAACAAAATACAAATTATTATGAAATAAGGTCTTTTACATTCAAAGTTATTATGGCATTTCAAATACGTCTTATACGTATTATGGCATTTCAAATACGTCTTTAAGTTTCCAGTGTTAACGACTCCACCGCCGCCGTTGGCAAGTGCGGAAATCTCGCCCCAAAGTAGGGGGGGGGACCAGGGGCTGGAAAATTTGACAAGTAAAATAAAGGAAAAGTTAAAACCCCAAATGTAAGGTCGTTTCTACCAAAATAAATTTGACAAGCAAAAATAAAGTTATCACTCCAAATTCAAGGCCGTTTCTTCCAAAATGCACGTATTACTTTGATTTTGAATGATGTATTTCTTTCCATCATAAAATACCAAAAAATAGTAGGGGGCATTTGATGTTGTGTCCCCCCTACTATTTTAGGTAGGGGGACGCGTCCCCCTGTCCCTCCTGGGATTTCCGCCCATGGCCATTGGGGAAAAGGGTGCATTTGTCTTGTTTCTGATATATATCGGGAAATTATTTTGTGCTCGTAACAACTGCCAATTATTGATGCCTGAATATGGTTAAATGACAAAACGGCTTGCAATAAATCTACGTCGGCATATCGTGGCAAAGTCGTTCAGGTGTGATAGATTCTTTACCAACTAAATCACTTCATATAAATCAAGACTGTCTTCAGAATTCTTTAAGAAGGGGGACTAGCTCAAGTGGTAGAGCGCTCGATTTGCATTCGAGAAGTACTGGGATCGATACCCAGGTTCTCCAACTAATTTTTTTAGTTCAGTTCTAAAGAACATGTTTTTTTTTTTCAACGGCGTAATGACCTAAAAAAAATTGCAGGAGCACATCATAACGTATGGGTTGATATTTCTTAAAAGTCACAGGCGAACGAACCTTAATGAAATTAAAAATGAATTTTTTTTTACACTAAACGATGTTTAAAGTTTATTTTCATTTGGTCCTATACCAATCCGTCCAATTGCCAACTCGTGTATGATCATATTTTGGTCTACCATCAGTTTGTCAAATATCCATATGGTCTAATTGCCACTTCGTCCACTCACCATTTCGTCTAATAACCAGTTGGTCCAATAGCCATTAGTCCATATACCATTTGGTCTAATTAGACTAAGTGTTAACTGGGCAAAATTAATGAAATGAAATGATTATTAGACCAACTGGTTATGAGACGAAATGGTCATTGACGAACTGGTGATTAGACGAAGTGATGATTGGACCAAATGGTTATTGGACCAAATGGCTGTTAGACGAAATGTTGATGGACGGAATGATATTAGACTAAATGAGGGTAGACCATGTGGTGAGTGGACAAGTGGGCAGTGGACAAATTGGAAATTTACCAATGTTTAACACCTCTTCCTTTCCTTTATATAGCTAGGGACCACGTAACAGTTTTGAAAGAGGGAGGGGGGGGGGGTAGCCAAACGTTGGGCGTGCTATAAGGAATAACAGTCATGCAAACAATCACAATCAGATGCTTATTTTTCGGAGTTTGTTTTACACGAACGAAAAGAGGGAGCTGGAGCCCCCGTCCCGTGGTCTTTACTTTTCTTTTCTTTTTTTTCTTCTCCTCTCTTCTCCCCCCTTGTTCTTTGTGGAAAGGGCCTTACAGAAACCCCAACTTTTATTGTAAATGAGAGCTGGTATGACACTTTTGGGGGCCATGGACGTAGTTGATGTTATTTTTTTTACATTTCTGTTTTTGGGGACCTGTTCACTATTGCGTCGAAAATAAACCCCGAGATTCAGATTTCCTTTTCTACTTACAATCAAATGCATTAATTTGTCATTTTTCATGACCCATAACAATGGAAACAGGGCAAAAAAAAAACACCCCATGTTGATAGTAAACTGTTTAGGCCTATGTGTTATTTTACTCATCTGTTCAAGTCAACGAACTTTATAGCAGAAATCGCAATACTTGGGGGTCTATCTCACGAAGCTTTGGTATAAGATTTTTTTATGAAGTGGATGCATGGTGTTCATGCCATTATACCACGCGACAGCAAAATCATGAGAATTAAGTTTGTGAACGGAAACTTTGAAAATAATTGAACCTGATAGCTTGTCATATATTAAAATAGAGGAAAAGTTTACAATAGAACTATCTTTCCATCAACGGTTTACAGATTCTTATGCATAATCAAACGTGTCAAAGAACTGCAGAAAAAAAAACAATTGGAGAACCTGGGTATCGATCCCACTTCCTCTCGAATGCAAATCGAGCGCTCTACCATCTGAGCTAGTCCCCCTTCTTAAAACTGTGTTCAGACAATCTTGATTTAATTATTTAGTTGGTAAAGAAACTGTCACACCTGAATAACATCGTATTAGCATAATGGCTTATATCCCGACACATTTATGACAGGTCTTTTCATCATTTAAATTTCTTGGAATAAAAAAATAAGTAAGTTCTTGACATCAACGATATTGCCATATCTTAACAGCATAACATTATTCCTTGAAATGAAGAAATGTATTTTCATATTAAAAAGAATTCTTGAGATATCTGGACAAATTGGATTAAATTGTAAAAGCGGCTTGCCATAGGCCTACATGCAATGTGTACGTCATGGGTGTCGATCGGTATTCTTGGTTGGGGGGGATGATTGACACAGATGTTCTTGTGGATGGGGATCTTTAAACATTACCCCCACTAAAATCACAAGTTAGGACATTTGGGAGTGGTTCACGGCATTGGGGGGGGGGGGGTACCAGCAAAATTTTGGAGTCACTTAGTGCCAGTTGCCAGGTATACTGACCTAATATGGACATTTTAAGGACAGGGCCATTAAATGGATATGTATCTCACTGCTCAAATAATGCGAGCGCGAAGCGCGAGCTGAAAATTTTTGATATGCAGACCAAAAAAGGACATTATAAGCAAATTTTTGTAATCATGATACATACCTGTCTCGCTAAACAAACAATGCGAGCGCGAAGCGCGAGCTGAAATTTTTGTAAATATTTACCCCAAACAAGGACATGTAAAGGACTATATTTTAGGAATCCATTAAGAGTATACATATCTCATCATAGTCATCTAATGCGAGTGCAAAGCGCTTGGTGATTTTGCTACATCTAAACACATGAAGCACTTTTTGTAGTCATTGTTATCATGATAATACGCATCTCACTCATCAAATATTGCGAGCGCGAAGCGTGGGCTGAAAATTTAGGATATTCAGACCTGAAGAGAGGCATTTTAAGGCCTGTTTGTAAGAATTCACTAAGACCATACGATACGTATTTCACTAAACAAATGATGCGATCGAAAATTGTTGATATTCAGATCAGAAAAAGGGACATTTTAAGGACTGATTTTTAGGAATTCATGAAGAGCAGTCATATCTCACCAATCTACTAGTGCGAACGTAAGCACGGACAGGAAATGTTTTCTATTAACACCTTAAAATGGGACAATCACTTTAAGTAGTCATGAAAAAGAACCATATGTCACTACATAAAACAATAATAAGTCGAAGTGCGAGGAAATATATTTGGTGTATATTGACTTAAAAACGTTAAACAGACAATGCGAGTACCGGGAACAATGAAGAAATCTAGACCTGAGCAAAATAAAGTTATGAAAAAATGTTTCTTATGTATTATAACATAACATTATTATAATATAACATTATAATGAACAATAATTTCTTCATTCCCACTACGTTTCTCTTCCTTTCTCCTCTTCCCCGTTTTTTTTGTTTGCCAGCCGATTGGGGGGCACGTGCCCCCATGCCCCCCCCCCCCGTAGTTACGCCACTGTGTTCTTGGAAATTCTTTCATTATTGCAGTGTACTGTACTTATATTTTTTTTTGAAAATTCAATTTGTGTTACAAGTAAGCCTATTCTAAACTCATACGAGAGAAAAAATGACAAAAATTGTCTGGACCATGTACAAAGTGACCTGTTTATTGGACATGATGTATACAACTTCTCTCTTAAATCTAACCCGACTGGCGATATCTTTTTTCTTCTTAATGTATGATGATAAAATGCAGATTCGGACAAATTAAGACTAGCACAAATTACAAACTGTGTGGCTTCTCGTGCGCAATCGGGCTTACCGCCATTCCTTAGACGATTTTAACCCTGGATTTTAACATGTTTTAAATGCTTTATAAGTGCATAAAGCAAAAACAAACATAAAAACAATCAAAACTCAACTGTCATGTTATGATATTTCTCCAACATTTTCTTGAACCATCAGTGTGTAATATCAGCTAATATATGTGTTAAAATGAAATTTACGTACCGCATGAGTGTGCTCATATAGAATGCAAAACTGTCATCCCTTTCCAAACTCAAAAGAGATTTCTTTTTGCCAAAATAAGAAAGAGCCAATCAAGTTTAGTTATTCAAGTCCATAACAATAACAAGAATAACATGGGGAAAAAAATCCGATGTTCATATCCGAAGATACGCTTTAGAGAGAAATGAATGGTTATTCTTTCTGAAACCATTAATTGATTTCACTTATTAAAAATTGTAAAAATATGATCATATTACCACTGGTGGGATGGAACACCCTATCAACAAAAGTTGTTTTTCGTCGGGGTCCTTTTATGTCATGTGTTAAAAAATATCATATACGTAAACATTTCATTCTTTTTCATCCTGAACCTCCACCCATCTGTTTAAAAGTCCTGGAAAAGAACGTTTTTATTTAATAACAATATACACAAATTGCGAGGGAAACAAACTGATTGATGGCATACTATAATCATCACTATAATCATCATGATCAAACCTTTACATTTTTCATCATCGTTATTATAAATTTTCTTCCCTAAATTATTGGGGGGGGGGGATGATAATACAGGCCATCCCCCCCCACTTGAAATATTGGGGGGGGGGGGATATATCCCCCCCCCCATCCCCCCCCCCCCCTTGATCGACACCCATGGACTGTACGTTGGCATACCTCGGGATTTGTCATCCGTGTTTGAAAGACATGGCTGAGCGATTTAGTCCTTTTCGATCTACATTGAGCCAATCATGGAGCAATTTAATGTTTAGGCATTTGAATAATAGTCCCTTTCACACCTGAACGCGTTGGTCCTGTAACGGTCTTGTGCAGGCTTCTGCATAAAATTAAAGTCCTAAATGATTTGAAAATCGTCTTTTCTCAGTGATGTCTGATTTTACGAATTATCACATCGTCTTTTGCATTGAATAGAATAAAACAAATATTAGCTTGAGGACCTGGGCATCGATCTCAGTACCTCTCGCTGATAAGCGAGCGCTCTACCACCGCTCTACATCATGTGGGAGAGATGATCAGATGACAAGATCTCGGATCCGAGATCTTGTCAACTGATCATCTCTCTTTATACTGTACTTTACTTATTTTTGAAATGTCTATTGTTACAACTGGAAATGATTTTTTATGTATGAATATTATGTACTTTAACAGGCGGACATCGATTAAAAACTGCCTTGCCGAATGCTTCCTTTTATTCCTTTATAAATATGTTGAGAAACAAAATACAAATTATTATGAAATAAGGTCTTTTACATTCAAAGTTATTATGGCATTTCAAATACGTCTTATACGTATTATGGCATTTCAAATACGTCTTTAAGTTTCCAGTGTTAACGACTCCACCGCCGCCGTTGGCAAGTGCGGAAATCTCGCCCCAAAGTAGGGGGGGGGGGGACCAGGGGCTGGAAAATTTGACAAGTAAAATAAAGGAAAAGTTAAAACCCCAAATGTAAGGTCGTTTCTACCAAAATAAATTTGACAAGCAAAAATAAAGTTATCACTCCAAATTCAAGGCCGTTTCTTCCAAAATGCACGTATTACTTTGATTTTGAATGATGTATTTCTTTCCATCATAAAATACCAAAAAATAGTAGGGGGCATTTGATGTTGTGTCCCCCCTACTATTTTAGGTAGGGGGACGCGTCCCCCTGTCCCTCCTGGGATTTCCGCCCATGGCCATTGGGGAAAAGGGTGCATTTGTCTTGTTTCTGATATATATCGGGAAATTATTTTGTGCTCGTAACAACTGCCAATTATTGATGCCTGAATATGGTTAAATGACAAAACGGCTTGCAATAAATCTACGTCGGCATATCGTGGCAAAGTCGTTCAGGTGTGATAGATTCTTTACCAACTAAATCACTTCATATAAATCAAGACTGTCTTCAGAATTCTTTAAGAAGGGGGACTAGCTCAAGTGGTAGAGCGCACGATTTGCATTCGAGAAGTACTGGGATCGATACCCAGGTTCTCCAACTAATTTTTTTAGTTCAGTTCTAAAGAACATGTTTTTTTTTTTCAACGGCGTAATGACCTAAAAAAAATTGCAGGAGCACATCATAACGTATGGGTTGATATTTCTTAAAAGTCACAGGCGAACGAACCTTAATGAAATTAAAAATGAATTTTTTTTTACACTAAACGATGTTTAAAGTTTATTTTCATTTGGTCCTATACCAATCCGTCCAATTGCCAACTCGTGTATGATCATATTTTGGTCTACCATCAGTTTGTCAAATATCCATATGGTCTAATTGCCACTTCGTCCACTCACCATTTCGTCTAATAACCAGTTGGTCCAATAGCCATTAGTCCATATACCATTTGGTCTATACTAAGTGTTAACTGGGCAAAATTAATGAAATGAAATGATTATTAGACCAACTGGTTATGAGACGAAATGGTCATTGACGAACTGGTGATTAGACGAAGTGATGATTGGACCAAATGGTTATTGGACCAAATGGCTGTTAGACGAAATGTTGATGGACGGAATGATATTAGACTAAATGAGGGTAGACCATGTGGTGAGTGGACAAGTGGGCAGTGGACAAATTGGAAATTTACCAATGTTTAACACCTCTTCCTTTCCTTTATATAGCTAGGGACCACGTAACAGTTTTGAAAGAGGGAGGGGGGGGGGGGTAGCCAAACGTTGGGCGTGCTATAAGGAATAACAGTCATGCAAACAATCACAATCAGATGCTTATTTTTCGGAGTTTGTTTTACACGAACGAAAAGAGGGAGCTGGAGCCCCCGTCCCGTGGTCTTTACTTTTCTTTTCTTTTTTTTCTTCTCCTCTCTTCTCCCCCCTTGTTCTTTGTGGAAAGGGCCTTACAGAAACCCCAACTTTTATTGTAAATGAGAGCTGGTATGACACTTTTGGGGGCCATGGACGTAGTTGATGTTATTTTTTTTACATTTCTGTTTTTGGGGACCTGTTCACTATTGCGTCGAAAATAAACCCCGAGATTCAGATTTCCTTTTCTACTTACAATCAAATGCATTAATTTGTCATTTTTCATGACCCATAACAATGGAAACAGGGCAAAAAAAAAACACCCCATGTTGATAGTAAACTGTTTAGGCCTATGTGTTATTTTACTCATCTGTTCAAGTCAACGAACTTTATAGCAGAAATCGCAATACTTGGGGGTCTATCTCACGAAGCTTTGGTATAAGATTTTTTTATGAAGTGGATGCATGGTGTTCATGCCATTATACCACGCGACAGCAAAATCATGAGAATTAAGTTTGTGAACGGAAACTTTGAAAATAATTGAACCTGATAGCTTGTCATATATTAAAATAGAGGAAAAGTTTACAATAGAACTATCTTTCCATCAACGGTTTACAGATTCTTATGCATAATCAAACGTGTCAAAGAACTGCAGAAAAAAAAACAATTGGAGAACCTGGGTATCGATCCCACTTCCTCTCGAATGCAAATCGAGCGCTCTACCATCTGAGCTAGTCCCCCTTCTTAAAACTGTGTTCAGACAATCTTGATTTAATTATTTAGTTGGTAAAGAAACTGTCACACCTGAATAACATCGTATTAGCATAATGGCTTATATCCCGACACATTTATGACAGGTCTTTTCATCATTTAAATTTCTTGGAATAAAAAAATAAGTAAGTTCTTGACATCAACGATATTGCCATATCTTAACAGCATAACATTATTCCTTGAAATGAAGAAATGTATTTTCATATTAAAAAGAATTCTTGAGATATCTGGACAAATTGGATTAAATTGTAAAAGCGGCTTGCCATAGGCCTACATGCAATGTGTACGTCATGGGTGTCGATCGGTATTCTTGGTTGGGGGGGATGATTGACACAGATGTTCTTGTGGATGGGGATCTTTAAACATTACCCCCACTAAAATCACAAGTTAGGACATTTGGGAGTGGTTCACGGCATTGGGGGGGGGTACCAGCAAAATTTTGGAGTCACTTAGTGCCAGTTGCCAGGTATACTGACCTAATATGGACATTTTAAGGACAGGGCCATTAAATGGATATGTATCTCACTGCTCAAATAATGCGAGCGCGAAGCGCGAGCTGAAAATTTTTGATATGCAGACCAAAAAAGGACATTATAAGCAAATTTTTGTAATCATGATACATACCTGTCTCGCTAAACAAACAATGCGAGCGCGAAGCGCGAGCTGAAATTTTTGTAAATATTTACCCCAAACAAGGACATGTAAAGGACTATATTTTAGGAATCCATTAAGAGTATACATATCTCATCATAGTCATCTAATGCGAGTGCAAAGCGCTTGGTGATTTTGCTACATCTAAACACATGAAGCACTTTTTGTAGTCATTGTTATCATGATAATACGCATCTCACTCATCAAATATTGCGAGCGCGAAGCGTGGGCTGAAAATTTAGGATATTCAGACCTGAAGAGAGGCATTTTAAGGCCTGTTTGTAAGAATTCACTAAGACCATACGATACGTATTTCACTAAACAAATGATGCGATCGAAAATTGTTGATATTCAGATCAGAAAAAGGGACATTTTAAGGACTGATTTTTAGGAATTCATGAAGAGCAGTCATATCTCACCAATCTACTAGTGCGAACGTAAGCACGGACAGGAAATGTTTTCTATTAACACCTTAAAATGGGACAATCACTTTAAGTAGTCATGAAAAAGAACCATATGTCACTACATAAAACAATAATAAGTCGAAGTGCGAGGAAATATATTTGGTGTATATTGACTTAAAAACGTTAAACAGACAATGCGAGTACCGGGAACAATGAAGAAATCTAGACCTGAGCAAAATAAAGTTATGAAAAAATGTTTCTTATGTATTATAACATAACATTATTATAATATAACATTATAATGAACAATAATTTCTTCATTCCCACTACGTTTCTCTTCCTTTCTCCTCTTCCCCGTTTTTTTTGTTTGCCAGCCGATTGGGGGGCACGTGCCCCCATGCCCCCCCCCCCCCCCCCCCGTAGTTACGCCACTGTGTTCTTGGAAATTCTTTCATTATTGCAGTGTACTGTACTTATATTTTTTTTTGAAAATTCAATTTGTGTTACAAGTAAGCCTATTCTAAACTCATACGAGAGAAAAAATGACAAAAATTGTCTGGACCATGTACAAAGTGACCTGTTTATTGGACATGATGTATACAACTTCTCTCTTAAATCTAACCCGACTGGCGATATCTTTTTTCTTCTTAATGTATGATGATAAAATGCAGATTCGGACAAATTAAGACTAGCACAAATTACAAACTGTGTGGCTTCTCGTGCGCAATCGGGCTTACCGCCATTCCTTAGACGATTTTAACCCTGGATTTTAACATGTTTTAAATGCTTTATAAGTGCATAAAGCAAAAACAAACATAAAAACAATCAAAACTCAACTGTCATGTTATGATATTTCTCCAACATTTTCTTGAACCATCAGTGTGTAATATCAGCTAATATATGTGTTAAAATGAAATTTACGTACCGCATGAGTGTGCTCATATAGAATGCAAAACTGTCATCCCTTTCCAAACTCAAAAGAGATTTCTTTTTGCCAAAATAAGAAAGAGCCAATCAAGTTTAGTTATTCAAGTCCATAACAATAACAAGAATAACATGGGGAAAAAAATCCGATGTTCATATCCGAAGATACGCTTTAGAGAGAAATGAATGGTTATTCTTTCTGAAACCATTAATTGATTTCACTTATTAAAAATTGTAAAAATATGATCATATTACCACTGGTGGGATGGAACACCCTATCAACAAAAGTTGTTTTTCGTCGGGGTCCTTTTATGTCATGTGTTAAAAAATATCATATACGTAAACATTTCATTCTTTTTCATCCTGAACCTCCACCCATCTGTTTAAAAGTCCTGGAAAAGAACGTTTTTATTTAATAACAATATACACAAATTGCGAGGGAAACAAACTGATTGATGGCATACTATAATCATCACTATAATCATCATGATCAAACCTTTACATTTTTCATCATCGTTATTATAAATTTTCTTCCCTAAATTATTGGGGGGGGGGATGATAATACAGGCCATCCCCCCCCCCACTTGAAATATTGGGGGGGGGGATATATCCCCCCCCCATCCCCCCCCCTTGATCGACACCCATGGACTGTACGTTGGCATACCTCGGGATTTGTCATCCGTGTTTGAAAGACATGGCTGAGCGATTTAGTCCTTTTCGATCTACATCGAGCCAATCATGGAGCAATTTAATGTTTAGGCATTTGAATAATAGTCCCTTTCACACCTGAACGCGTTGGTCCTGTAACGGTCTTGTGCAGGCTTCTGCATAAAATTAAAGTCCTAAATGATTTGAAAATCGTCTTTTCTCAGTGATGTCTGATTTTACGAATTATCACATCGTCTTTTGCATTGAATAGAATAAAACAAATATTAGCTTGAGGACCTGGGCATCGATCTCAGTACCTCTCGCTGATAAGCGAGCGCTCTACCACCGCTCTACATCATGTGGGAGAGATGATCAGATGACAAGATCTCGGATCCGAGATCTTGTCAACTGATCATCTCTCTTTATACTGTACTTTACTTATTTTTGAAATGTCTATTGTTACAACTGGAAATGATTTTTTATGTATGAATATTATGTACTTTAACAGGCGGACATCGATTAAAAACTGCCTTGCCGAATGCTTCCTTTTATTCCTTTATAAATATGTTGAGAAACAAAATACAAATTATTATGAAATAAGGTCTTTTACATTCAAAGTTATTATGGCATTTCAAATACGTCTTATACGTATTATGGCATTTCAAATACGTCTTTAAGTTTCCAGTGTTAACGACTCCACCGCCGCCGTTGGCAAGTGCGGAAATCTCGCCCCAAAGTAGGGGGGGGGACCAGGGGCTGGAAAATTTGACAAGTAAAATAAAGGAAAAGTTAAAACCCCAAATGTAAGGTCGTTTCTACCAAAATAAATTTGACAAGCAAAAATAAAGTTATCACTCCAAATTCAAGGCCGTTTCTTCCAAAATGCACGTATTACTTTGATTTTGAATGATGTATTTCTTTCCATCATAAAATACCAAAAAATAGTAGGGGGCATTTGATGTTGTGTCCCCCCTACTATTTTAGGTAGGGGGACGCGTCCCCCTGTCCCTCCTGGGATTTCCGCCCATGGCCATTGGGGAAAAGGGTGCATTTGTCTTGTTTCTGATATATATCGGGAAATTATTTTGTGCTCGTAACAACTGCCAATTATTGATGCCTGAATATGGTTAAATGACAAAACGGCTTGCAATAAATCTACGTCGGCATATCGTGGCAAAGTCGTTCAGGTGTGATAGATTCTTTACCAACTAAATCACTTCATATAAATCAAGACTGTCTTCAGAATTCTTTAAGAAGGGGGACTAGCTCAAGTGGTAGAGCGCACGATTTGCATTCGAGAAGTACTGGGATCGATACCCAGGTTCTCCAACTAATTTTTTTAGTTCAGTTCTAAAGAACATGTTTTTTTTTTTCAACGGCGTAATGACCTAAAAAAAATTGCAGGAGCACATCATAACGTATGGGTTGATATTTCTTAAAAGTCACAGGCGAACGAACCTTAATGAAATTAAAAATGAATTTTTTTTTACACTAAACGATGTTTAAAGTTTATTTTCATTTGGTCCTATACCAATCCGTCCAATTGCCAACTCGTGTATGATCATATTTTGGTCTACCATCAGTTTGTCAAATATCCATATGGTCTAATTGCCACTTCGTCCACTCACCATTTCGTCTAATAACCAGTTGGTCCAATAGCCATTAGTCCATATACCATTTGGTCTATACTAAGTGTTAACTGGGCAAAATTAATGAAATGAAATGATTATTAGACCAACTGGTTATGAGACGAAATGGTCATTGACGAACTGGTGATTAGACGAAGTGATGATTGGACCAAATGGTTATTGGACCAAATGGCTGTTAGACGAAATGTTGATGGACGGAATGATATTAGACTAAATGAGGGTAGACCATGTGGTGAGTGGACAAGTGGGCAGTGGACAAATTGGAAATTTACCAATGTTTAACACCTCTTCCTTTCCTTTATATAGCTAGGGACCACGTAACAGTTTTGAAAGAGGGAGGGGGGGGGGGTAGCCAAACGTTGGGCGTGCTATAAGGAATAACAGTCATGCAAACAATCACAATCAGATGCTTATTTTTCGGAGTTTGTTTTACACGAACGAAAAGAGGGAGCTGGAGCCCCCGTCCCGTGGTCTTTACTTTTCTTTTCTTTTTTTTCTTCTCCTCTCTTCTCCCCCCTTGTTCTTTGTGGAAAGGGCCTTACAGAAACCCCAACTTTTATTGTAAATGAGAGCTGGTATGACACTTTTGGGGGCCATGGACGTAGTTGATGTTATTTTTTTTACATTTCTGTTTTTGGGGACCTGTTCACTATTGCGTCGAAAATAAACCCCGAGATTCAGATTTCCTGTTCTACTTACAATCAAATGCATTAATTTGTCATTTTTCATGACCCATAACAATGGAAACAGGGCAAAAAAAAACACCCCATGTTGATAGTAAACTGTTTAGGCCTATGTGTTATTTTACTCATCTGTTCAAGTCAACGAACTTTATAGCAGAAATCGCAATACTTGGGGGTCTATCTCACGAAGCTTTGGTATAAGATTTTTTTATGAAGTGGATGCATGGTGTTCATGCCATTATACCACGCGACAGCAAAATCATGAGAATTAAGTTTGTGAACGGAAACTTTGAAAATAATTGAACCTGATAGCTTGTCATATATTAAAATAGAGGAAAAGTTTACAATAGAACTATCTTTCCATCAACGGTTTACAGATTCTTATGCATAATCAAACGTGTCAAAGAACTGCAGAAAAAAAAAACAATTGGAGAACCTGGGTATCGATCCCATTTCCTCTCGAATGCAAATCGAGCGCTCTACCATCTGAGCTAGTCCCCCTTCTTAAAACTGTGTTCAGACAATCTTGATTTAATTATTTAGTTGGTAAAGAAACTGTCACACCTGAATAACATCGTATTAGCATAATGGCTTATATCCCGACACATTTATGACAGGTCTTTTCATCATTTAAATTTCTTGGAATAAAAAAATAAGTAAGTTCTTGACATCAACGATATTGCCATATCTTAACAGCATAACATTATTCCTTGAAATGAAGAAATGAATTTTCATATTAAAAATAATTCTTGAGATATCTGGACAAATTGGATTAAATTGTAAAAGCGGCTTGCCATAGGCCTACATGCAATGTGTACGTCATGGGTGTCGATCGGTATTCTTGGTTGGGGGGGATGATTGACACAGATGTTCTTGTGGATGGGGATCTTTAAACATTACCCCCACTAAAATCACAAGTTAGGACATTTGGGAGTGGTTCACGGCATTGGGGGGGGGGGGGGGGGGTACCAGCAAAATTTTGGAGTCACTTAGTGCCAGTTGCCAGGTATACTGACCTAATATGGACATTTTAAGGACAGGGCCATTAAATGGATATGTATCTCACTGCTCAAATAATGCGAGCGCGAAGCGCGAGCTGAAAATTTTTGATATGCAGACCAAAAAAGGACATTATAAGCAAATTTTTGTAATCATGATACATACCTGTCTCGCTAAACAAACAATGCGAGCGCGAAGCGCGAGCTGAAATTTTTGTAAATATTTACCCCAAACAAGGACATGTAAAGGACTTTATTTTAGGAATCCATTAAGAGTATACATATCTCATCATAGTCATCTAATGCGAGTGCAAAGCGCTTGGTGATTTTGCTACATCTAAACACATGAAGCACTTTTTGTAGTCATTGTTATCATGATAATACGCATCTCACTCATCAAATATTGCGAGCGCGAAGCGTGAGCTGAAAATTTAGGATATTCAGACCTGAAGAGAGGCATTTTAAGGCCTGTTTGTAAGAATTCACTAAGACCATACGATACGTATTTCACTAAACAAATGATGCGATCGAAAATTGTTGATATTCAGATCAGAAAAAGGGACATTTTAAGGACTGATTTTTAGGAATTCATGAAGAGCAGTCATATCTCACCAATCTACTAGTGCGAACGTAAGCACGGACAGGAAATGTTTTCTATTAATACCTTAAAATGGGACAATCACTTTAAGTAGTCATGAAAAAGAACCATATGTCACTACATAAAACAATAATAGGTCGAAGTGCGAGGAAATATATTTGGTGTATATTGACTTAAAAACGTTAAACAGACAATGCGAGTACCGGGAACAATGAAGAAATCTAGACCTGAGCAAAATAAAGTTATGAAAAAATGTTTCTTATGTATTATAACATAACATTATTATAATATAACATTATAATGAACAATAATTTCTTCATTCCCACTACGTTTCTCTTCCTTTCTCCTCTTCCCCGTTTTTTTGTTTGCCAGCCGATTGGGGGGCACGTGCCCCCATGCCCCCCCCCCCGTAGTTACGCCACTGTGTTTTTGGAAATTCTTTCATTATTGCAGTGTACTGTACTTATAATTTTTTTTTGAAAATTCAATTTGTGTTACAAGTAAGCCTATTCTAAACTCATACGAAAGAAAAAATGACAAAAATTGTCTGGACCATGTACAAAGTGACCTGTTTATTGGACATGATGTATACAACTTCTCTCTTAAATCTAACCCGACTGGCGATATCTTTTTTCTTCTTAATGCATGATGATAAAATGCAGATTCGGACAAATTAAGACTAGCACAAATTACAAACTGTGTGGCTTCTCGTGCGCAATCGGGCTTACCGCCATTCCTTAGACGATTTTAACCCTGGATTTTAACATGTTTTAAATGCTTTATAAGTGCATAAAGCAAAAACAAACATAAAAACAATCAAAACTCAACTGTCATGTTATGATATTTCTCCAACATTTTCTTGAACCATCAGTGTGTAATATCAGCTAATATATGTGTTAAAATGAAATTTACGTACCGCATGAGTGTGCTCATATAGAATGCAAAACTGTCATCCCTTTCCAAACTCAAAAGAGATTTCTTTTTGCCAAAATAAGAAAGAGCCAATCAAGTTTAGTTGTTCAAGTCCATAACAATAACAAGAATAACATGGGGGAAAAAATCCGATGTTCATATCCGAAGATACGCTTTAGAGAGAAATGAATGATTATTCTTTCTGAAACCATTAATTGATTTCACTTATTAAAAATTGTAAAAATATGATCATATTACCACTGGTGGGATGGAACACCCTATCAACAAAAGTTGTTTTTCGTCGGGGTCCTTTTATGTCATGTGTTAAAAAATATCATATACGTAAACATTTCATTCTTTTTCATCCTGAACCTCCACCCATCTGTTTAAAAGTCCTGGAAAAGAACGTTTTTATTTAATAACAATATACACAAATTGCGAGGGAAACAAACTGATTGATGGCATACTATAATCATCACTATAATCATCATGATCAAACCTTTACATTTTTCATCATCGTTATTATAAATTTTCTACCCTAAATTATTGGGGGGATGATAATACAGGCCATCCCCCCACTTGAAATATTGGGGGGGGGGGATATATCCCCCCATCCCCCCGTGATCGACACCCATGGTGTACGTTGGCATACCTCGGGATTTGTCATCCGTGTTTGAAAGACATGCCTGAGCGATTTAGTCCTTTTCGATCTACATCGAGCCAATCATGGAGCAATTTAATGTTTAGGCATTTGAATAATAGTCCCTTTCACACCTGAACGCGTTGGTCCTGTAACGGTCTTGTGCAGGCTTCTGCATAAAATTAAAGTCCTAAATGATTTGAAAATCGTCTTTTCTCAGTGATGTCTGATTTTACGAATTATCACATCGTCTTTTGCATTGAATAGAATAAAACAAATATTAGCTTGAGGACCTGGGCATCGATCTCAGTACCTCTCGCTTATAAGCGAGCGCTCTACCACCGCTCTACATCATGTGGGAGAGATGATCAGATGACAAGATCTCGGATCCGAGATCTTGTCAACTGATCATCTCTCTTTATACTGTACTTTACTTATTTTTGAAATGTCTATTGTTACAACTGGAAATGATTTTTTATGTATGAATATTATGTACTTTAACAGGCGGACATCGATTAAAAACTGCCTTGCCGAAAGCTTCCTTTTATTCCTTTATAAATATGTTGAAAAACAAAATACAAATTATTATGAAATAAGGTCTTTTACATTCAAAGTTATTATGGCATTTCAAATACGTCTTTAAGTTTCCAGTGTTAACGACTCCACCGCCGCCGTTGGCAAGTGCGGAAATCTCTCCCCAAAGTACCCCCTAATTTTCCAGCCCCTGGTCCCCCCCCGGACCAGGGGCTGGAAAATTTGACAAGTAAAATAAAGGAAAAGTTATAACCCCAAATGTAAGGCCGTTTCTACCAAAATAAATTTGACAAGCAAAAATAAAGTTATCACTCCAAATTCAAGGCCGTTTCTTCCAAAATGCACGTATTACTTTGATTTTGAATGATGTATTTCTTTCCATCATAAAATACCAAAAAATAGTAGGGGGCATTTGATGTTGTGTCCCCCCTACTATTTTAGGTAGGGGGACGCGTCCCCCTGTCCCTCCTGGGATTTCCGCCCATGGCCATTGGGGAAAAGGGTGCATTTGTCTTGTTTCTGATATATATCGGGAAATTATTTTGTGCTCGTAACAACTGCCAATTATTGATGCCTGAATATGGTTAAATGACAAAACGGCTTGCAATAAATCTACGTCGGCATATCGTGGCAAAGTCGTTCAGGTGTGATAGATTCTTTACCAACTAAATCACTTCATATAAATCAAGACTGTCTTCAGAGTTCTTTAAGAAGGGGGACTAGCTCAAGTGGTAGAGCGCTCGATTTGCATTCGAGAAGTACTGGGATCGATACCCAGGTTCTCCAACTAATTTTTTTAGTTCAGTTCTAAAGAACATGTGGCATGCGTTAATGAAAACATAGCTATCCAGGCCTCACCACAGGAGACGTCGTAAAGCCACCACACACCTTAAGAGTGGTCCACGATCCGACTTTAGAACAAAATCACATTTTGCTCTTTTTCTGAAAATATGAGTGAAAAGTATCTCTTTATTTGAGGTTCAAACTTAGCTGTAGGAATAATAATATAAAAATTGTGGATGATTGAAGCATCTATTTGGGAGTAAAGGCCAAATTGGTTTCAAATCGTAGCCAATCGTACGATATCATTGTTATGACGTCATTACGACTCGAAATTCTATTCGCTTTTATTTTATAAGGATTGTAGCATAGTCACAAATTTTAACATAAGTATTAGTATGATAATTAAAAACTTTACACAGTGAGACGTTCAATGTCTCAATATAAAATCTAAATTCTATTACTTTTTATTCCAAAATCGGGTCGCAGACCACTCTTAATGTGTGCGAGGGCCTTTAGTTTAGGAGCCAGAAGGGTGAGCCTAGCTGAAAAGGTTACCAATTTTCATCTTCATAGCAATATTGCGAAATACCTCAGTCACATTTGCTTCACGGCGGCCATACGGCGAGTCGAAAACAGCCGTTTTATTCATTTTTATTCAAACCACTTAATAAAATGTTTAAACGGCACCTGTTTCCAACTCGCAGTACGGCCGCCGTAGACCAAATGTGAATGAGGTATTAGTCAGGGAGTATTAGTCATAGGGGCGAAGGGCCTTGCCCCCTCCCCGCTACCAAAAGAAAAAAGGAGAGAAAGAGAGAGGGAAAGATGGGGAAGGAAAAGAAGAAAAAGAGAGAGAGGAAGGGGGAGAAGAGAAGAAAAACAGAGAGAGAGGAAGAGGGGAAGAAAAGAAGAAAAAAGAGAGGAAGAGAAGAAAAAAGGAGAGAGGAAGAGGGGTGAAGAAGAGAAGAAGATAGAGGGAGAGAGAGAGAGGGAGAGAGAGAGAGAGAGGGGGGAAATAACTAATAAATAAGCGGGAAGTGCCAAATGGATGTTTCGCGGGCGGGCGCCGATTAATGTTCGAATTAGGGAGCGCAAAATTGATGACCGAACCAAGGGGGGGGGGGCGCCAAATCAATGTTCGGACTAGGGACGTCAAATTGATGTTCAAACTAGGGGGCGCCAAGTTGATGTTCGAACTAATTATGGAACAAGCCAAAGGGAGGGGCGCCGAATTGATCTGATGGCCACGGTAAATAATATATCTGTAAAGCGCTTAGAGACGTTGTTTTGATGTGTTAAGCGATGTATAAAAATTGACTATTATTATTGATGTTCGGGGCGCCGAATTGACGTTCGAACCAGGGGGCACTGGATTAATGTTTGAACTATGGGAGCGCCGAAATTGATGTTCGAACTAGGGGGCACTGAATCGATGTTCGAACTAGGAGGCGCCAATTTGATGTTTGAACTTGAGGACGCCGAATTGATGTTCGAACGAGGAAGCGCCAAACTGACGTTTGACCTTCTCAGCGCCAATTTGATGTTTAAACGGAGCGCCTAATTCAGCGCCAAATAATTGTTCATGATTATAAACAACTGCTCAGAATATTAGATTTCATATCAAATAAATTATAAAGAAAAAATAGGTCGCGTTATTTCTTTCTGACCTATCTTGATATCTTGTGTGTAAGAACAAACCTAAATTGTTGTTAAAACTTTCGAAAGGAATGCCCCCTAAAATCAGCTTTTGAGGCCAATCGGGGAAAATGTGAATGAAAATATTTTTTCTGCCAACTCCCCCCCCCCCCTCATTGGCAAAGGCTGGATCGGCCCCTGAGTAAGGATTTTTAACTTGCACATATGCACTCAGTGCATTTGCATTTTATTATTAGATGTGTATTCTGTTCATTATAATGTTTGCCTGCATGGCGGGTAGGGAGGAGACGCCATTTTTCTAAAAGTACACAGGAGTGCCAAAATCAGGTCAAATTTGACCCCTCCCTACAAAATTCTGGATCCGCGCCTGGCCACGGCAGTGAAGTGATACGATATTTAACTAATTCTCACAACTTATTTTATCATATAATTTGTACAGGGGCCGCGGAACGGTTTTCAAAGGGGGGCTGACCATGCAAAAAGTCACAACAATATGGTCTTTTATAAGTTTTTGTTCACGGTTTTGAAAAATAGTAGGGGGATGAATTCCAATTTGTTAGGTACTCATTCTCAGGAAATTGGCTCATCTATCTTTCCAACAAAACATCTACTACCCAACTTTTAACCTTTCAAGCAAAATCTCAAAGGTTAGATCACGTTATGAATGAATATTTTACTATTTTGGGCTAAAAAAAAAACACTTAAAAGCTGCAAAACAATCATGAGCCAAAGGTTAATACAAAATACCATTATAATCTATCAAAATCTTCCTCTTAAATCTTAAAAAAATAATGTTGAAAATAACCAAATTTGGGACTCGAGTCACTCGAGAGTCATCCCCCAAGAAAAAAAAAACACCTCTCTGGATTTATTTATCAATAAATGTTTTTATTATTATGTTTACATGGCAGAGCCATAATGAGGATATAGAGACATTTAGGTGCAAAAGAAAACTCAAGATTCTCAGAAGCCTACTGGAACTTATTTTTGGAAGCTCCTCCAGATGCCTTCTTATATTGTTTATAAGGCAATTATTAGATCGCTAATGGATTGTGGTTTAAGGCATATAGTGCATCCCCAATAATAAAATCATAATCAGACATGTTAGATGCAATTTAATATCAATCTCAAAGGACTTGTGCTGGAGGGCTCCCTCTTACTTCACTTGAGGCCGAAAAGCATGACTAACTGGGCGTTGTGGCGTGCGCCTGGAATCCAAGCTGTGGGGAAGTTACAAATTGATGCAGAGGTTCGAGGTTCGAGCCCTGGTCACGTCTTTCGGATGGTGACGTTAAAGGTCGGTCCCAGACGTAAATAATCATATCTGATTGATACACGTCTGACAAAACTCAAATACACACACACACACACACACATGACGAGTGAACTCGGGGAAATGCCTCTCGACCTCACACTCTAAAAAAAAGGTTTACCCAATATTGGATAAAATGGGAACATGCATGTTGGTTGGGTAAATAGAAGAAAGATACCAAATATTTTGTAAATTTTACGCAATGTTGCGTTTAAATTTACCCTTAAAACATGCATTTTGCCAAATATGAGGTTCAAAAAAATACCCAGCAAACATGTATGTTCCCTTTCCACCCATTTTTTCCCTATCTTTTGGGGTGAATATCCGGATTTTTTTCGGGTTGTTTTTTTAATGATTTTGTTTTTTGCTTGTCAAATTTTCATTCAACTCGACCCCCCCCCCCTTCAAAAAACGCTATACTGCTCAGTGTGGCAGAAATAAAGCACCTACAGATAAGTTCAGGAAAAAGACCGAAATACATGAAGACCATCCAATTTTTAATCATATAAAATCTTGCTGACAACTCGATTTATCCAAATCCGAAAACAACTATAAACCTTGCGGAATCCTACTAGTTTATACATTTTTCCTCCATGGCTTTTCGAACACCCAAAGGTATAAAAAGATATCCTTATTATATATACATATTTGAAATATCTAGGTTTAGACATAAATTTTGAATGGATCCCGAGTCACTATGATGGTCTAGTGGAAACGAAATAGCGGACACGAAAGCCAAAAAGACGTTGCACAAAAAAACTTTAACCATATGTATCGTCTTAAGTCCCTTTTCGATCAGGCTAGAACGTATATATATATCAAAAATTTCTGCTCGCACTTTGGCTCGCAGTAATTACATACGCATCTTGCTCAGGATCACAAACATTGCCCAGAATGTTCAACTTTCAGGACAAAATACATGGAAAAAAATAGCTCGCGCTTCGCGCTCTCTTTATTTATATAGGGCTAATGAGATTGCTTATATATGTTGTTTTATAAGAATATAGCTAAGAAGTGAGTGTTTGGACTTCCCCTTAAAGGAACAACCATCCGGCACACATCTATCTGAATTTATTTTTATGAATGACGGGTCAGGATGAACTCTCAGCTCTCTCGATTATCTGTCATTTGGCTTACCATAGACCTCACCGTATTTATGAAAAGCGTGTTCGTCTTTAAATCGTTGGGAAATTAGCATCTTCATGTTTTTTCCTGGATTTTAGCATTTCATGTTTATTTGGGTATGTGGTACTTATAAATTCCTTAAGTTATAATTTATGATTTCAAACAGTGTTCGTATCTTTGTGTAAAAAGTTGTTATACTGGTTGTTTTATAAATTGTTTTCGGCAAAAAGAATACTCGTCTCGGCCTCAGCACATCCATGACCATGGCATGACATCGGACATGCCGACCGGAGGCGCGGCTCGATAGGCACGCCTCGCCTGGCCCAACCACGGACCGGCCCGGGCCGCGAATATTTTTTCCCTACATAGAAACGCTTTGGCACATGAATTATCCATAAGTTGAGCTAAAAAACTGAAGAGCGCAGGCGCAATAGTTCTATAGCTTCACAAATTTGTACATGAACGAATGGACGCACGAGCACACTCTTGAGTCATGACTCATGTACATAAATTAATTAATAATGGAATCCATCATCACTCAGACCATCTCCCCGCTTTCTCATGATGATCAAGTTTCGATTTCTTCCCCTCTCTCTTGCAATCTCTCTCCCTTCCTCTCTCTTAGCACACTCTCTCGAATGAATTGACTCGCATAATGTCCTCGCGATCGCCCCCCCCCCCCCATCTAAATCTCTTCACGTCCTAGACCAAAAGCTTCAGTCTCTGTATTTTGGTTGTTCCGCTGAACTGCGTTGGCTCACTCACCAATACATATTTAGTCATAGACTGAAGAGCTTGGAGGCCCGTACGTAGAGACAACGTATTAGCAGTAACGTTAGATCTAACATTCGGCGGAAACCCAATTTTCTGATCGTTTTTTTGTACATAAAATGTCACATTATGAAAAAGAAATCACATCCATATTTACGAAAAAATGTTTAAAATTCAGAAATATCGTACATTAGACCGCAGTTACCGCTAATTCCTTTCAAATGATGATCAAAACATCGTCATCTTCAATCCTTTCGTTGGTCAACGTAAGTTGCCATCTTTGATGATGTCATCATCCTTACAGACGTATTTACCAATACCAGTCGCTATATATCGCGATTTGTGCCGCTGCTTTGCGCTTGTACATGTGCGTGCGTTCGGAACTTGTCGCTCGCATTGATTGGCCAGGAGCTTTGAGCTATATGAGGTTCACCAAACTTCTACACAGAATTTTGAAATTTTGCCTAGAACAATTTTTATGCTAATTTATGCGAAATTAATTTATTCATATTTTTAAAAATTCACATAAAATGCTTTTTCTTCTTTAATTGTTGACCGATTTTGATTTTTTTTTCTGGTAGAACTTCATGAGGTTCACCAAACTTCTACACAGAATTTTGACATTTTCAGTAGAAAATTATTTATGCTAATTTATGCAAAATTTATTCATAAATCACAAAAAATGCCTCTTCAATATTTGTTGACAGATTTTGATTTTTTTCTTCCATCTGGTAGAGCTGCATGAGGTACACCAAACTTGTACACAAAATTTTGAAATTTTGTCTGGAAAATTATTTATGCTAATTTATGCAAAATTTATTCATAAATCACAAAAAATGTTTTTTCTTCATTTGTTGATCAATTTCAATTTTGTTTGCTTTATATGATAGCTCGAGGTGGTGATACAAAATTTCAACACAGAATTTTGAAATTCATTAAATATGCTAATTTATTCATATATTTTCAAAACTCACAAAAATTACTTATTTATTTGTTGATTGATTTTGATTATTTTTGTTCCATCTGAGAGCTACATGAGGTTCAGCAAGGTTCTACACAGACAGGGTGCGACATAAGCGCTTGCCCGATTGCCCGGGGCAAGTAAAAGATTGAGTCGGGCAAATGTTTGGAAGCAAAGACAAAAACTGCTTGCCCGAATCGGGCAAGCAAAATTCTCCTATGGAAATTATATTTTAGAAAGATTCCCCATGTTTGACCATCAATATATAGAAAAGAAAAAGAGACCAAAAAAAGCAATATCATTAATTTCTTCTTTCAAAAAAGTTTATAATTCGAATTGCAAAATTTGCGCCACACAAAATCGTAGAGCATACCTAGCTAGCTAGCGCCTAGTCCACGCAGCCGATGCATGTACTAAAGTTTCTATGCGGGTGCTGCACGAACGAAGTTTGCTCTGGAAGAAATCCTACAGAACTGTCAAAATTCACATTTCTCACCAATGAAAATTCTTGTAATGTCCATATTTCCAAAAATTGGGGTAGCTCTGTCATTTGTAAGCAGTAAAAGGAAAAATTTTCACTTCTGTTATGCCTCAAAAAAGATCGGGTTTCGAATGATCGTCAGTATCGCACACACTGAAATACATTGTTTGACAGTCCCACATATGCATTTGTGTGTATGTTGATAAACGTGGTTTCTTTCGTAACTATTTTTTTTTGGCCAAGGAAATTGATAAATTTTCTTCTTTATTTATGACTGGATAGTTTGAGCTTTCTTCCTCTCTATTTTCTTTCTTTCTGCCTATCTTTCCTTCTTTTGAATCTCTCTTTATTTCTTTACATTTCCTTCCTTCTTTTGTTCATTTTTTCTGTTACTATAGTATATAAGCTGTCTTTCTTTTTGTCATTCTTTTCTTTCTATCTTTTTTTCTTTCTTCCTTCCATCCAACCTTTGTTTACCTCTTTCTTTAATCCTTCCTTCTTTTTCCCCTTCCTTCCATTCTTTCTTACTGTCTTCCTTCCGTCCATCCATTCTTTACCTTTTCTTCCTGTCTTTTTTTCTTCCTTACTTTCTTCATCCCTTTGTTTTCTTTCTTCATTTCTTTCCTTCATTCCTTCCTTTCTTTTTGTCTTTCATTCTGTCTTTCTCCTTCCTTCCTTCCTTTCTTTCCTTCTTTATTTCTGTCTTTCGTTCTTTTGATCTTTCTTTTTTCCATCCATCCTTTCTTTTCTTCCTTATTTTTTCTTTCTGCCTTCCTTCATCTCTTTCCTTCATTCCTTCCTTCATTTCTTTCTGTCTTTCGTTGCATCTTTCTTTTCTTTTTTTCTTCTTTTTCCTTTCTTCCATCTATCCTTATACCTTTTCTTTCTTCCTATCTTCCTTCTTTCCTTTCTCTCATTTTCTTTCTTTCTCTTTTCCTTCCTTCCATCAATCCTTTACCTTTTCTTTTTCTCTTTTCTTTCTTTCTTTTTACCTTTTTTCTTTCTTTTTCTTTTTTTATTCGTTCCTTGCTTTCCTTCCTTTCTCTTCCCCTCAGTTTTTTTGCTATTTTTTTTCTTTCCTTCCTTCTTTCTTTCTTTCTTCCCTTCTTTCTTTCTGATTTTCTTTTATTTTGTCTTTTGTTCTTTTGATTTTTCTTTTTTTTCCATCCATCCTTCCTTTTCTTATTTTTTCTTTCTGCCTTCCTTTATCTCTTTCCTTCATTCTTTCCTTCATTTTTTTCTGTCTTTCGTAGTATCTTTCTTTTCTTTTTTTCCTTCCATCTATCCTTATACCTTTTCTTTCTTCCTATCTTCCTTCTTTCATTTCTCTCGTTTTCTTTCTTTCCCTTTTCCTTCCTTTCTGTTTACCTTTTTTCTTTCTTGTTTTCCTTTTATTCATTCCTTTCTTTCCTTTCTTTCTCTTCCTCTCATTTTTTTATATATTTTTTTTCTTTCTTTCGTTTTTCTTTCCTTCCTCCTTTCCCTTCTTTCTTCCTTTCTTTCTTTCTTTCTTTCCATCTTTCTCTTCCCCGCAGCCATTCTCTCTCTCTCTTTATTACTTTTTTTTCTTTCTTCCTTCATTTCTTCATCCTTTCTGTCTTTCTTCTTACTTTTTTTTCTTTCATTCTCTCCCCCTCTCTTCATTTTTTTTTCTCTGGTTATTTTCAGTGATTTCCCCTTTTTTTATTGTGTGTCCTAGTCCCCTCCAAAATATATGGAAAATATATGAGATTAGGAAATTAATTAAAGAGCATATTTACCATTTATTTTGTCATGATGTTCAAGATAATAATCATTTAAAAAAAAGAAATACAACTACAAGGTACATCAGTAGTCATGTTGAAAAATGTATTTTTAAAGCCGTCAATGGTATGGTATGTAAAACTATAAGGCTATAACTTGTTTTGAAGCAATAAAACTTTGTTTTGAAGCATTTTTTCGGGCAAGTATTTTCTAATTATTTGAAAATTTACTTGCCCAACTGGGCAAGTGCTTCAAAAAAGTTATGTAGCACCCTGACAGAGTTAAGAAATTTTTACTAGAAAGTTATTTATGCTTAATTTAAATATGAAATTTATTCATAGATCACAAAAAACGCTTCTATGTCATTTCTTCATCAATTTAAATTCTATATTATCAATTTATGTCACCAATATAATTCACTACAGTGTCAACTGGGCTGAAATTAAAATTGTTTTAAATTTCGTTGCGAGATGCCGGATGAGCTCCACATCATTGATGTGCTAGTTTAGACCTCAATACCAACAAATTTGGCGCTCGATCTCATTAGGCTTATTAGAATAATAGATAATATGAATTTTTCATGAATTCCGTATAATTAAATCATCCCTTTTTTCAGAATGGAATATGGACAAGTTTCATCTCACGCTTAGGAAGAGGAATAGGAAGACAGTCATGATGACGTACAAAATGTCCTTAGATTGTTCCGGTCCTTGGTCAAAATGATGACAAAAAAAATATCAGCTCTTGCTTCGCACTCGCCTCATTTATTAGCTGCAAATGCGATCCATATTAACTTCTCAATTATTCTTCCTACGCGGTGCTTGAAATAGTGCATAAATTGCCCCTTTTTCAGTTAGGAATGTCAAATATTTTGCATTATTGTTTTTTATGATGAAAAAATGTATTCAGAAAGCCTATACTCTAGGTCTAAATATAAAACATGCGCATGTTATATTTATAACAGCGACCTTATCCCGACACTGCTACTCGATCAAACTCCCTGTAGATTAGCAATGAGAGGAAGATTGGAAACAAGGGAAAGGGATAAGAGAAAGAAATTAACATTTATATTCTCAAAATATCAATGCATGGGGTTATATAAATTACTTTTAAGTGCATTAGTTGCCTTTGAAAGGGCCTGTTTTTTTTTTTATTTAGCATCTTTTTGATCGAAACCAAAATTTATAATCATTATTTTCCCCAACCTTCACAGTGTTATTTTGATTTTGATATCTAAGATAAATTATATTCAACATAAAACACGTTTTGTTAGCAATTTTTTCTTAATACTTTTATGTTCTCTCTCTAATCCCCTTTAATTCATCTTTTCGACTGGACATGTTGGCTCAGTGGCTCGATCGAGTCATACCAGACATATAAATGGGACCTTCTGCTATCTTTTCCGACACTAGCTCTCCTTTTTTCTGTTCTTTTTATGATTTTCTTCAGTTTCCCTTAATCGAGGAATGGGCAAGGACTCCTGGGCCCCCTTGATCTGCCCCTTAACACACCCACCGCATATCCCCTCCCTCTTTCTCTCTCCCTCACACACACACACACCCACACCCTCAATCACATACATCCTCTCATGCTGATACCATGAAGGTATAATTTCATGCTCATATCATATTCAAGATCAACTAAAAAAAGTATAGTATATATAGTAAAGACATTTTTCTGTAAAAAAAACCTTTATTGAAAGGCTTTTAGAAAATACTGTGGTACAGGTTTAGGTCCACACTATCTTAAATGCATATATTCAAAGTAGATTTCCTTGATATTGGAATTATGCACAATCTACACCTTTTCACCAAGACAAAACCAATTGTATTTTCTATACATTTCACCCCTGTATATATTGTAGAATATGGACATTTCAAACAAAATGTTGCAAGTAACAAGTGATTTTATATGATAAATTAAAACATAATTATTTCAATATTGGGTATCATGAACATCCCATATGTTAAGGTTTCTAATGTCTAAAATTTCCATGATTATCAATGTTAATCTAAAGGATGATAATAAAATAAATTGATATTGCACACATTCTTACAAAAATGTGTTCACTTGGTTAATTGCACTGTGATAAATTAAGACTATCATGATTATTCATACATTATAAACGGGTGTCTAAAATCAAGGCTTTGTTGTGGGGAAATATTTACAAATAATTCATGCCTTGTTAGGTATAGGAATATAAAATGGTGAAAACCATGTATCAACATATCAAACAAATGCTCAATATTAACAGCTTATGCTAAACCATGTAAAACCTTATTTAAAAAAAATAAAAGGACAATATCTGTCATCCTGAATTTGTCATAGTATATTACATTTATGGTAGCCATTTATACAAAATGAAAACCATGTTGGGAACAAATGGTAATAATTTGCTATGCTTTTCATCTTATTAAAGACTCTTAGATTTCTGGACTAGAAAATCTCACAGATCTCACATGGGAAATATGACAGATCCACCACAGCATCCTCTAAAACATTGCATTTTCCTGTGTTTTCTGGGTATTTCAAATAAACAGTGCTAATGTAATAAAAAGCTGATTAGCTTATTAGGGCCAATACTACTATGGTATGTTATTTAAATCATTGACACTCCTACATGAAGGCATTTCTAGATCTGTTGAATGGTCAGAGTGGACAAATAGACTGTAAACATAATAATGCAAACAAGTTTGGTGCAATCAACAAATTTCAAGGCCATGCAAATTGCATTCAGCAGAAACCATATACTGTACATGTATCTGAACATGGACCTAGTATGATCTGAACTAAGTTTACTTTTTAACTACATTAATGACCCTTCAACACTGCAATTTTTTAACCGTTCACTTTTCCAGATGAGTATATGTTTGTAAGATTTTTTTAATTATTGTAGACAGACTTGTGTATGAAGGATACACTGTATCTTTATTAGGCCGTGTTTATGCTTCCACTTTTCAGGCCAGAATCGGCGTTTCCAAACGTGATTAGTCCAAAACACGGTTGCGTCCATGCTTACTTTCATTTAAACGCTGTTTCAAAACACTGATCGTAAACTCACAAAAAGGTGCGTTTGTAAACGTCGTTTGACCAGAATCAGGCTTTCTGGGGAAGTATAAACAGAACCACGATCGTAAACGTGTTTAAATGACGTCATTTGGTACATGCTTCCGGTGAGATAAAAATCCGCGGGCAAATACAGTCGCATTGCTCCATGGTCGCATGTTACCTCAATTACCTCTCATCTCCCTTGTTTTGCATTAGTATTATTACTAGTATTACTCTTCCAATTTGTCATCATGATAAACGTTGAGGGATTTACACCAAAAAATAACCTGGAACATGAGTTATAATGAGGAGACATCGCAAGATGCCCCAGTAGCATAAACAAATAGATATTTTATTATTTTGTATACTTAATATTTTTTGTTTTTTTACTATTATCCTCACCATGGTGGAAATTATATGGCTATATCAAGAAGCTCCATGCAATGATTAAAATATCGGAAATTGTTCGATGTTTATTAATATAACAGTCGACGTACCTTCCCCATAACAACACTCGGAAAAAAACACTTTCGAAAAAGGGCGCGCCCAATTTGACCTCGCTTTCCTGCTCAACGAAAATTACGATGCGAAGCCAGCTGGAGATCGTGATTTCGCCTCTGAAAAGTTAAGCATAAACAGCACTCGCAGAACCACGTTTACGATCGGCGTTTTGGATCGACGTTTGAAAACGCTGATTCTGTCCTCGCAATGGAAGCATAAACACACCCTTAGTCTTGCTTGGTAACACTAGGGAAGCATTCAAATCAGAATGCAAATATAAGTTACGTAATATACAAAAAATTTTATAGATGAAGACCCCATACGTTATAGAACATGTTTGACTGATAGTCTCAGCCACATTCAAATAATCATTATATCAGTCAACACTGACACACCATATTGTATTCACAGCTCAGACCAGCCATATAATGTAACATATATACCTTTTTTAATAAGAAACTCATCATAATGCTTATGCTTTAATATAAAAATACTGTGAAAGCTGCATTTCAAACACTGTGCCATCATATACTATACATATTAACAATAAACCAAGGAATTTTTGCCAGATTTGATGAGGCAAGTGATGTACACATGTACAGGGATAATTATATCATATTGACTGGCCTTGTGGGGAACACCAAATGTATTGCCCACAAAAAATCATATTGGCTGGAGTCTTTAGACAAGGGAAATATGGGTCTTTTAAGGGCAATATATTTTATGTTTCCTGTAAGAAGAGCCAGTCAATACTTTATTATTATTCAAATCATACATCTAGAGCAGAATCACTTGATGAAAATTTAGATATTGTACCCTTTAGCAAGTTCTTTTTTTTTCCATGTTGAGCAGACTTTGCCTCTTAACTAAAACATTGTGACTTATTTGAAATGTGGCAGTATCTACATAATTATATTGATTAATATTATGTTGAGCTGTGCGGATCAAAATGCCCGGACGTGAGACTAGGGAAAATAAAAAGGTATATTTTTTGTTGTCTCCGCATATGCAAAGTAAGTACGAACAGAAAGACTGAGGAAAATACAAATAATATACCTACCCCTTTCAGATATTTAAGAAATCTAGGGCAAAACGGTTTTGTAAATGACCAGCTCAGATGTCTGATAAGAGCCGGTAATAATATAAATTACGTCTGTATAGAGTGTTTTTAGCGATGTATTTAATAAAAACATGTATTTTGGTATGCACCAATAGCCTGATCAATATCAGAGCATATCCCTAAAAGGACAAAAACCTGACGAATATCACTAAAGCTCTTGTACAAAACTTGCTGTTGAATATCAGACATATTAGTGCGCAATATGCGTCAATGTGATAAATAAAGAATCCGTACAACAATGAAACCAATGCAATGCACAGCATAGAGCACAATGACATCATAAAGAACTATAAAAGTCACATGTCAATGACCAAATTTGATCTAACAAAGGATGATGCCATATATGACTTATTCGATCAAATTTCTCCATCTTTTTTTTTTTTTGGGGGGGGGAGAGTGGGATGGATGGTGACAATCATACTGTATAGGATGGCTTTAATATTTCATAGAATGTTTGTGCCAATATCTCACTCATCTGTGATTCGTGGAATATTTGCCCAAACCCTTGGAATAATTCTGGTATTCCAGTTCTGAGCCATATCCAACATAATATAAATATTACTGTCGAATATTCAACCTCTATTTAAAGGTTAATTCTATTTTTTTAACCATTTCATTTTCCTGATGGAATTATGTTTTTCTCAAGGGATTATATTTTGCCAGAATGCACAGAACAGAGGGAAAATCTAGGTATAGATTCGCAATCACAGCCGTATTGGCCCTTTGGCTTTATAATAAAACTAGTGTTTCTGCAGCTCGTATCTGTCTACATCAAAATAAGACAGTGCTTTATACTCTCTAACATCACAATATGGCATACATCAAGCAAACTACTTGATTATGTAGCATATACATGTAAGCAGTGAATGACATAATTTCATGATACATTTATCCACCATGTACAACGCAATGCAATCATATTCACTCGGGTTATGTCAAAGCCTAGAAATTTGATCCTTACAGTTATGATTACAAATGTGATCCTTACAGTTATGATTACAAATGTGATCCTTACAGTTATGATTACAAATGTGATCCTAACTTTATGATCACAAATGTGATCCTTACAGTTATGATGACATGATGGCATATTTAGTATTACTAATTCACTGAAATCTGCAAATCTATGAAATAAATGTTGTATGCCAAACAAACTATTAACCCCTATGAATGTTAGTTTATAATTCACAAAATGTGTAATCCTTCAATTGACTGACTGCATGCTCTAATGGTAGTTTCAACTAAAAAGCACAACTTACTATTTTGTTAATTGAAATTACGCTCTATTGAAATAAGATTTGTCTACTAATTTACTGCCACATATATAATGCTCATTAAAGGTCAAGTCCACCTCAGAAAAATGTTGATTTGAATCAATAGAGAAAAATCAGACAAGCACAATGCTGAAAATTTCATCAAAATCGGATGTAAAATAAGAAAGTTATGACATTTCAAAGTTTCGCTTATTTTTAACAAAATAGTTATATGAACGAGCCAGTTACATCCAAATGAGAGAGTCGATGATGTCACTCACTCACTATTTCTTTTGTTTTTTATTGTTTGAATTATACAATTTTTCAATTTTTACGAATTTGATGATTAGGATCTCCTTGCCTGAAGCACAAAATGTTAAAATAATGGAATTCCACGTGTTCAGGGAGGAATGAAACTTCATTTCACATGACAATGACGAGAAAATAAAAATATTTCATATTTCATATAATAAAATACAAAAGAAATAGTGAGTGAGTGATGTCATCAGTTCCTCATTTGCATACCGACCAGGATGTGCATATAACTGTTTTGTGAAATGAAGCGAAACTTTAAAATGCCATAACTTTTTTATTTTACATCCGATTTTGATGAAATTTTCAGTGTTATGCTTGTTGAATTTTTCTCTTTTTATTCAAATCAAGTTTTTGTTGGGGTGGACTTGTCCTTTAAACTTTTGAATAATATTGACCCTACATCTGTCCACAGATGGGTCCCTTAAGTCTCCAGATTTTGCAACAATTAAAACATTCAATATGATTTTTTTTTAAATCCCTGAATGACATCAACAAATTTTTTTCTCAGGGGCCGCGGAAGCGGGGGGTGGTGGGGGTAGGCTTCAGCCCCCCACTTTTTGTCTCACCCACCAGAGGTGAAGGCGAGACTTAGGGATCCAAATGTCGTCCGTCCATCGTCCGTCCATCACAAACCTTATGACACATAACTCCACAACCGTAAGTCGCTTTTCAACCAAACTTGGATGGTAGATGGATGTAGGGGACCTGCATTTTAGGCTGCAGTCAGAGGTCACATGGTAAGGTCGAAGGTCATTTTCAGGTCAATGTTAAAGTTTACATGCAAGACTCTCTTATGACACATAACTCCGCAACCGTAAGTCACTTTTCAACCAAACTTGGATGGTAGATGTACTTAGGCGACCTGCATGTTATGCAACAGTCGGAGGTCACATGGTCAGGTCAAAGGTCATTTTCAGGTCAACGTTAAAGTTAACATGCAAGACTCTCTAATGACACCTAACTCCGCAACCGTAAGTCACTTTTCAACCAAACTTGGATGGTAGATGGACTTCGGGGACCTGCATGTTAGGCTGCAGTCAGAGGTCCCATAGTAAGGTCAAAGGTCATTTTCAGGTCAAAGTTAAAGTTTACATGCAAGACTCTCTTATGACACCTAACTCCGCAACCGTAAGTCACTTTTCAACCAAACTTGGATGGTAGATGGACTTTGGGGACCTGCATGCTATGCTGCAGTCGGAGGTCACATGGTAAGGTCAAAGGTCATTTTCAGGTCAACTTTAAACTAAAGTTTACATGCAAGACTCTCTTATGACACCCAACTCTGCAACCGTAAGTCACTTTTCAACCAAACTTGGATGGTAGATGGACTTGGGGGACCTGCATGTTATGCTGCAGTCAGAGGTCACATGGTAAGGTCAAAGGTCATTTTCAGGTCAACATTAAAGTTTACGTACAAGGCTCTTATGACAAGTGTTATTCCATCCCAGTCATTTCACATTGAAGTTTTGATACAATAGTGTTGCGCGCCCTCGCAAATCACGATATTTCTGGTTATTTTCATAAGTGAGCGAGACACAAAATCGCTTTTGCCTTGTTTCCAAAACTGTGTTCAAAAACGTAAAGAATGACCATAAGATTGTAATTTTTTGCACGGTCAGCCCCCCCCCCCCCCCACTCTGAAAAACGTTCCGCGGCCCCTGTTTCTGATGAATACACTGGTACATGTGGTATTATAACCAAAGATCGATTTTGATTCTGAACACGACTGATACAGAATTAAAGCAATGACAGCAAGTTGAAGAAAAACTTTTAAGAAAAATGATGCACATCGCTTACATACATATCATTTTACCTAGTGACACCTAGATGGTCGACTTTTTGCGTTTCGAAATGTCAGATTTCAAACAACTGCATTTCAATAATCAAATCTAATAGTTGGTATAAAAATACATGAATGCTTATAGAGATCGACAGGGTGGCTCCAAATTGGAAGACGAGATGCAGGTTGCTCTACAGTGCCCTAGATGTTATATCTGTTTTTAATGAACGGGCAGCCTTTCAAAAATTACAACCCTTTATTCAACTGGGTCAGAAAGATAAATTAATGATCAGTAGACCAGGACAATATGCATTTTGGAACTGAGGCTTGAAAAAAAAATAATTTAATTGCATTTTAGGAATGTGATTCTGCAAAATGAAAATTGTCTATAGCAGGGTCTTGGCCAAGAACGCGGAACCAAAACCTGAAAGTTTTCAAATCAAATTAAGTTGTAAGCTTCCATAGGGGAGATCGGGGTTAGTTGGAATGCAGGGTAAGTTGAAACATTGTAATTTTCTTTAATGCCTTTCAATAAATTTATGCAATACTGCCCTCAATTTTTTTTTATTGCTATTATCAACAGCCATCCACCATATTACAGGCAACACATGCGCAACAAGCCTGGTGAAGTTAGAAAGGAATTTTTGTTTTTCACCTTCTGAGTAATTTTTTTCTCCTTCAGAAAATTTGTATTATCTCAGAGAAGTTTATAGATCAAGTTAGCCTGTTGGGGTATAATGGACACTTGTACCAAGCTACAAAATAAGGTTATTAATATGCCATGGTGAAGTCCCTTTTTTGTGCTATAAGCTTATAAATGTCAAATGGGCGTCTGGGGTTAGTTGGAACAAAATTGACGGGGCTAGTTGGAACATGTTCCAACTTACCCCAAACATAATTATGAATAAAAACATTGGATATGAGAAAAAAATGTATACAGTATTTCACACGCTTCTGAACATGTATTGTATACCATGCTTGTTTTGTTTCTCAGTTAGGTCCGAGTGTGCATTTAAGGCCTATTGTAGGCCCCTAATGCAATATTAACCCTTATCAAACTGGGGGGGGGGTAAATTTGAGCACCCCTCGACAAATTTCGTCACTACGCCGTTGCACGATTTTTCTTTACCCCACCGCTCGCTGACTTTTTACTTTGAAGTCTTGCGCATCGTTTGAGACCAAATTTGCAATGCCTGGGTAAGCAGTTTCGAAATTACGCAACATTTTGTACGTGCGTGTCGGACCCAAAATTGCTCAAAAACGTGATTCCATGTACAAGGTCAATGCAAATTGTGTTTTTCAACAAAAAATCATAAATGTATGATTATTTTTACTTTTGTTGGTTCAAATGGATTTATTTTATGCTATTTATGATCGCAAAAGAGTCCCCGACAAAGTTCATCGGAAAAACAAAGGTTCGAAAAAACAAAGAAATACAATTAAAAAAAACAAAAAATACATAAATTATATTTTTTTTCATTTTTTTTTGGATATTTGTTATAAAGGTAAAAATTGATACTCTCACCAAAAATTAGAATTCTACTAGCTTAATAAATAGAGTTAAAGGCAAAAACATACAAAAAATACCCTCAAAATTTAGGGCAAATTTCATGTTTATTTGCATAATAAATTGAAAAATATAAACAGTTACTTTTTGTCATGTAAATTTGATGCAGAAGTACATGAAATTGCTGATACACTTAGACTTAGTAATTGCATGTAAAGTCAAACGCACACAAATAAGCGGAATTCTACTACACAAACAAATCCACTTTTAATATTTTGAACTTGAAAAAAAATAAAGCAAATGGGCTAAAACCATGTAATACTACGGTTGTAAGTATTTTTAGTATAATTCTTAATTGACCATCACCATGCAGTGTTCCAATTTACCCCATACCATACCCGATATGGGGTACTAGTAAGTTGGAACGCTTGCGATGGTCTTGTTCAAGGTGGATTTTTTCAGTAACCATCATAGAGTTAAAAAATTTATGTACATTTGAAGCCCTTAGATATATGCTTCAAGCTGATATATTGATTATTTCTCAAATAAAATCTATTTGGACTTTACAGCGATTTTTTCAAAAATGTTCCAACTAACACCGTTATTTCACAATGAAGTTTCGATCCAATTCTGTTGCATACCCTCGCAAATCACGATATTTCTGGTTATTTTCATAAGTAGGCGAGACACAAAATCGCTTTTGCCGTGTTATGACTAGCGATCCTTATGATCAATTACCCTTATGGTCAATTCTGAATAGCGACCCTTATCTTGCATTATGAATATCGGACCTTATAACTCATGGTCCTTATGACCTTATGACAAGTGACCCCTTTTCCCTATTATGACTAGCGAACTTTCGGGTATAGGATTTTACACGTTATGACTAGCAGTCCTTATGACCAGTTAGTATTATGACTTGTGGTCCTTATAACTGGCGGGCTTACCCGGCCAGGCCATAACCTTGTTTATTGAATGAGTGAGCCTGGTGTAATAATGACATTACGTTTCTTTCCTTTCACAAAGTTTTCCACTGGCATGTATGTAGATCTAATCATGATAGAGATGATAGATCTATAGTCTAGTTCCCACTTCCAAGAATGGGGATTAGCATTACTAGATCTACTTTAGAATCACATCTACCACCAGACCACTCATTCAATGAACAAGGTTACTATGATATAACCTTGATCTCTGATACTGCATGTACATGTACACTGTACTCCCTTTGTGGAGAAATAAGGTTGGTAATATTTGGCTTATTTTCTCTTGTTCTTTGGGACAAATGGTTGATTTTTTACACTGTCCATTACAACTATTCATATAACTTGGCTCTTAAATAAATTGAAATCTTTTAATTATTTCTCCTAAATTAAAATAGAGATTAAAAAATGACAATTTTCTTAAAGGAGAATGAAACCCTTGAAACCAGCTGAATCCATATCAAAGAGAAAAATCAAAGAAACATATTGTTGAAAGTTTGAAGAAGATTGAATGAATAATAAGAAAGTTATGAGCATTAGAATATTGAGATCACTAATGCCATGTAGATCCTCCCATTGGCAATGCGACCAAGATCTGTGATGTCACACACGTACAACTCCCTCATTACTTTAGTACTTATTTCACTTAATATATTCTCACTTTTATAGAGTCTATCACAAGGTGAGGTGTTCTCTTTATGAGAGGACAAGTACAGAGGTTTCACAACATTATATCATTGATGAATCGTTTATCATATGATTAGAATGAGCAAAAAGATATGTTTTGGGGTTTATTTTCAGTGTCCAAAAGGGGAGAGTTGTTCATCTGTGACATCATAGATCTTGGTCGCATTGCCAATGGGAGGATCTCCATAGCATTAGTGATCTCGACATTCAAATGCTCATAACTCTTCTATTACTAGTCCTATTTTACTCAAACTTTTGTTGATCTTATTCTTTGATTTTTCTGCTTTCACAAAAGCTAACTTGCTCCAAGAGTTTCATTCTCCTTTAACATTTTTCTTTCCACCAATAGAGGGCCTACACAAAATTTTGCCCATAATTCAAGTGTTTGATTGTCCGCAGAATACAAAAATGACAGTCGGTGACAGTGAGTCACATGATTTGAGTGTGGAGACATTCTGTACGTGAGTGGATAAAAGAGGGGTAAGCTAACTCGGCACTTAACAGCTCGGCCTCACTGAAAAAGATTGCCCAATATTAGATCGCTATTTAGTTGACAAATGTTTGCACTGAATATAGTCAAAATTGCCACGTTTTCTCTTGTGAACAGTGATTTCAGTGGATTTGATATTTGTGTATTTCAGGGCACTGGGTTAGGTTTTACAGTGGACAACTTGCCCTAAGTTTTTTGGCAAGGCAGAGTTGTCCCGAGTGCCGAGTTGACCTGGACCCTTTGAGGCATCCTCTGGGCTCTGGCTCTGATTGCTTGCTTACAAGCATTTGATTCGTGCTTTTTTGAAATCAGGTAAAAATCACCATCACTACCAAAAATGATATCATTTGTACTTTATTTTTGTATGTGCAGGGATAAGCTGGTGAGCGATAGGACAAGAAGATGGGACGAATTCCCAAGAAACCCCATGAGGTTCTGTTCGACGGGCTGCAGACCGATCTCAAAGGATTGCTTATGAGGTTCATAGCCACAGAGAGTGTTCGCTATGAGGAGTTTACCAAAATTTGGAGAGCTCTCAATTTCCCTGTCATTTTTTAGTAAGTGCATTGAACTTGAGGGGAAGAAAATCAATCTTGACATATCAGCTCTCACAAGGTCAGAATCAATCTTATTTTGCTCCCCAAATTGGGCACAAATTAGTTTTCTATTCATTTCCATATTTATGAAAAATATATGGATATAATATGAAACAAAATTACTGATAAGAGAAATTAAACCAAAAAGTTGCCAAATTTCTTATTTAAACAGTGACTTTGTGTTACTAATGTTGGTTGGGTATAGATTAGCTCACGTTTTAATGACTTTTATTCAGGAAGGGTACCACATCATTTTTTTTGCAGTATATTTTTCTCTCTCTAATTATGTTCTATTTATAATTGCAAGCATTCAGGAAAGAGATGAACTGCAAAAGTGTCTACTAAAGAAGACACTCTACCTCTAACCTCCCCGCCCCCCAAAAAGTAACAAACAAAAAAACGAGAGAGACGAGAGAGGGGGGGGGGGAAGAGAAAGAAAGTAACAAAAAAGGTTCATGAATTTATTTATCACTTAAATTTTTAATTACTATTATAATCTATACATATCACAGAAAGTTAGGTCCCCCTAACTATAAATGGCATACAGTAACTTTTTTTTATTAAACTAAATGGTTTCAAGAAAAAGGTTTTTATTTGTGTATTTCTTTTTCACAAACTTTCTAGATGGTTTCAAGCGAAAGTTTTTCATTTGAATGTTAATTTCATACAAACTTTCATTGATCTGTTTCTTTTATTTTTCTATTTTATTTGTTTTACTTGTTTCAAGGTTCAAGATCTTATTTTCTTTATGGTAAAAATTTATCTAAATGGATATTGAACCAAACTCCTCAAGTATGGTACTGTAGTACTTTCTTGGAAATGATTATGCATCTAGTAACATAATGTACAACTTGTAATTCCTGACATATCTTTAGAAAGCGAAACATAGTGAAATTATTGAAGAACACTACTGAAAACCAATATTCTGAAAATCACCATCACAGGTACACACAAAAACAATAATATTAGTCAGTTCTTGTACATGTATAGCGCATAAAACATTATGAATAAGGTCTCTATGCGCTTCCAAAGGACTTGGATTATTACCCTGGCTGTAGGTCAAGCAGCCTTCCAGCGCTCGGCATTTCAAGGAATAAATTCCTACCAGGTACCAATTCACCTCACCTGGGTTGAGTGCAGCACAATGTGGATTAATTTCTTGCTGTAGGAAACTACGTGATGGCTGGGATTTGAACCCACGACCTTCTGTTTCAAAGTCCGGATACTAATCCACTGGGCCACAACGCTCCAAAAATCTTGTGAAGACTGATAAAAGGGTGTGTCTAGCGACTGGGTGCTATGTTGAAGCATGCAGCAAAAGAAAATATTTGAGATCATCAGAGATTTGCATTAGAATGAACAGGAGAGCATGATGAATGAACTCCTCTTCTGTTTTTTCTTTGATTGTCTTCACAGTGGTATCAAGAATGATGAACAGCTGAGAACGGTAAGTCAAATGGGATTTTATCATGAATTTATACATCTTTTGATATTGTAGCCTGAAAAATGGGCATTATAAGTGAAATAAATTACAAGTCCATACACTGCTGTTTATTGTCTCGCCCACCAGAGGTGAAGACGAGACTTAAGGATCCAAATGTCGTCCGTCGTTCGTCTTGTTTTGTTAGTTGTCATGAGAGTGTTCCACTTTGTATGTAAATCGAATGCACACTCAAGAAGAGTGATGGCATGTTTAGTGGCTAAAAATATGTTATATCAAGTGAGTGCGACAGTTGAAATTATTTGTTATTTGAAAGTCTTCATAAAAAAAATGATTGTCATATGATGTCAAACAGTGAAAGTGACCAGCTTTAATCCCTTAATATTTGCTCTATCTTGTGTACGTTATATGGGACATTATTCAATCTTCCAATTCAAGTATTCATTTCCAAATTCATTAAAAAGTAACACAATGAGAACAATATTTTGTATGTATGTATACACAAAGAAAATATGAATATATATATAATTATGGTACTACTAGTAAAATAATAGTTGGCACATAATTATGACAATATATTTGAAACAAAATAATGAATGGAAATGAGGCATGCATTATAAAGCTATGAAAAGGCTCGTTAAAACGTGCATACCTAAGATAAATTAATTGTTAAAATAATATTCAGTATCCTGTATGGTATGGATGAGCAAGTACCAAAGAATATAATTTAATAGATGTATTGAAATATTAGATTGAAAGATGTGTAACTACCTTAGTGCCTGAAGGATCACCTCTATAACTTCAGCTCTGGTAATGAGTTTGATTTTTTGTAAAAGAAACTTGTTAGAAATGAGAGGAAAATGTATCATGTAAGGATGGTGTTGACTATAAGTGATTGAAATCACCGAAATGATGACAACTGGCACAAACTCTGCTAAATGAGTGATGTAATACCGCACACAGAAATGAATGTATTGGACTACACACAAATGGTGAGCCCAACATACCTGTCTTATGAACTTAATGGCATTCTATATGAAGAATCTTTGTAATAAAATGGATTTCTAAGATATCCTCCCTTATTGAGGCTGACAAAAATGTTTTTTTTTTATTTTCTCATTTTCTTCTCCCTTCTCCATTTAGTTCACATCAGAAGCATTTGCCATGTCTGCGTCATCTCTCGTCCCTCCGCATGACCTCCAGACCAGGATATGTTCAATGTACATGCTCTATGCATTGTATCACACGCAGCTGTGCACACCCAAGCTCAAAGTAAGTAGCCAATATTAATAATATTTTAAGGTATAGAAATGTAGTTTGTACAGTCCGACCTCTCCTATCCGGACATGTTGGGACCAGCACCAATCCAGATAAGGGATTTATCCGGATCTGGGAGACCCAATATTAAATACACGCAGCTGCTGCCTCAGCTCCCCAACGGCGGTAGCTACACGTTATCTATTGTAGTGGGCTCGCGTACAGACAGTATTCACTGCTGTGTCAGTGCAAATTATAGGCGGTATTTTTACAGAAATGAAATTGATCGATGGCCAAAACTGTTGGATAATTTACCTAAAATGGTTGAGGTATACATCGAGCATACCTAGAAAGAAAGAGAATGACTCGATGAAACAAAGTTTTACAATTAGACCATCGCGGCGGATATCGCAGCTTGGCAATGTCAGCCATTGTTATACTGACTGTAGGCTAAATCATGATAGATGGCGCTGTCCGTATTGAGGCCTAGTGTTAGCTAGCGAGACATGTGTTGTTTTTCTCGGGAAACAAAAAGAGAATGTGATGAAATGTTTGTGCTGCACTCTGATTTACTGGAAAATAATCCTGCCTAAGTTCTTTTGGTGATATGGGTAAGATATTTTCATGAAAAATAATGTTGTTGTATGTAGACTATATTGGAAAATATTATGTAATCAAAGGGAGTTTGCGTATAGGATTGAGTTTAGATTGAAATCTCATTTCCTCACATACTAGATTGAATTGAAAAAAAAAATCTGTTCAAGTGTGCGTCCGGATAATAGAGAGATCCGGATAAGGGGAGGCCGGATAAGAGAGGTCGGACTGTATATGAATTGTACATATATCCACCTTGGTAGTAGCCTCTTGTCGATGCCCTGTCGGCTGCTTTCCGAGCGAACATGGCTAAGCAAGGGAGAGAGCGAAGCAGAGAGCCGCGAGACAGGGCCTCTTGACATCTGAGCCGAATTTCACTGACTTTCTTATGTTTTTTATTGTTTTTACCAATATTCCGACCAAGAACTGGTCGGTGAAAATCATCCAATGAGAGCACGGGCCGCTATGATGTCATATTGAATATTCATGAGCTCATCTTAAATGGCGACCCGTGGATTCTTGGCGAAGAGTGACGACGAGCATTGAATATGCCTCTAAAATGCTGAATATTGACCATTTTAAGGTTTTGCAAGTCAATGAAATTAAATCTGCACTGAAAGGACGAGATGTTTTTGTAAATCTACCCACAGGATATGGAAAAAACGTAATATTTCATGCGATTCCACTACGCGTCGATTATCGATCTCCGCTGTGGAGTGAGGGTATGCTGGAGTGGAACTTGCCTTGACTCGAGTCTGACCAGCAACTGACCAGTATCTCCCGGGAAGTTTCGGTGGTGATGGGTCTGTTACAGCCAGTACTAGTAGTAGCAGTAGTAGTACCACTACTTGTAGCATTTTGCTGGTTATATCCCCTTTATTGTCCCGCAATTAAATGAATCCCCTGCAGAAAAGTGGACTACTATATTATTCCGAACCCCGGACGAAATAGCTTTGACAATTCATTGGTCTACTAGGTGACCGGTAATATCATGACTCATGTATATTCATTAGGAAGACGTTCCTCATGAATATATAATTCAGCCCAGATGTCAAGAGGCCCTGGCTTGCGCCAGGCCTAATTCGCTTCGCGAATTAGGAAATCCCTCGCTTCGCTCGGGAAGCAGCCGCCAGGGCCTCGACAAGAGGCTACCTTGGTAGGTGCTCAAGGCACCCCTACATGTATGTTATCATGGCTAACTAAGCTAGGCTTCATCTATTACAATTCAATGAAGAAAAAAATATGATTGACAACTTTGAAGTTTTCTAGTGGTACATTAGATCCCTAGTCTGCAGGCACAGACCCTGATTGAAACTTTGATCAACACAAGACTAGCACAATTACGATTTGCTGTGGCCTTCATTACACAAGGCATTGTAGTTGCACATTCAGACCCCTTAACTCGAGTTAAGGGTTTGCACAACAGAATAGTGAATCCCACTGACATGGAAGCTACTTAGGTACTGCTGGTACTCAAGTATCCTGTAGTCACAGGAATGTCTCTCTGATATATCCTGGAGACTAGCAAGGTCTACTCTTGGGGTAGTCGTAAGGAAATCAAACAATAATATTTGAAAGAATTTGTTCAGTTTCCATCAGTTGCATAGACTATTTTACAATTTTTGTAGCTGATAATATGTCTGCTTCCTTTTGGAGATAGAGGAGATATCTTTGAAATGTTGCAGCATCTAATGAGATATAGGGGCAATGTCACTGTGACTTCAAGTTTTTTTTTTCTTGATGGATATACCAAAATGATAAAAATGATTCGAGTCATGAATTCTGCATTTTGCAGGTGGGTGTGTCTTTCTATGTACAATAATGGGCTGAATAATTAGATAAGTGTATTTATCAAATACAAGTAACAGTGTAAACACTGTTGACTGACCGATGTCACCTAATGAGAAGACATGACACATGACTTGAACTGTGAACCTCAGAACCAAACTTTAGCTTGGACATGTAGTAGTACTGAAGCTGGATTCCACATTGCTCACTTTATCAACCAACGTACAGGAATGATTGCACTTGATAAAAACCTTGCTTAAAAACCTGCTTGCTGCCCTCTGTGTTTGGAACAGATATATATTGAGATGTAATGTGATGGGAGATTATTTCATCATGTCAAAAGCCATCGGTCTTCAATATGCCTATTCTCAATTCAAATAAATTTTGATAACCTAATGGGTTAGATTTTAATTATCAGCATGTGATTATAATAATTAGTACTGCCAGAAGATAATGAGACATGAATATATAAAACAGATACTGTACAATAGATCAACCATAATACCTGAAATTTCCTTTTTCTGAATGACATGATTGATTTACAAGTAATTGTCAACTGATTGAGTTCATATTTCATTGATTAAACCATGTACACCAAAACATGAAGTAAAATTTGAATGCGTGCCGTACAGCTATTTAGTCCTGGAAATGGAACATTGAAAATAATCATTCAAACCATTGATCCTAATATGAAGACTGAAATTATTTATGTTCTTTCATAGATCTGTGCTAGATACACTGAAACTCCCTCCTACATGTACATGTAGTCTGAAAAAATTAGTTTAATTTGAGGCCAACGGAAGACCCATTATAATTATTATCACAAATATTTTTAGTTAAATGCCCGTGTCTGTTTCAGTTTCGTTTTCTCTTTCTATCGAGTCGTCATGATGATAATAATGATGATCGATTTAAGATAATTCCTCCTCCTCACCATTGCTATCAATATAATTATCATCTTCCTCATGAAGATGATGACAATATTAGGAACCACATTGGTAGAGCCCTAATTACAAAGAAACAGTCATAGGTGCTGGCTCTTGCAATACATGTATGTCACATATTGATACTTCACAAAGTTGCAGGAAAAGGTACTCAGAAGGTTTGTAGGCCTTGTCATCACCACCATTGCCATCATCATTGATCAGAAGTAGCAGCAGCTTCTTCATCATCCTCTAAATGTTTCAGCTTGAAAAAATACTGATGGTTTTTCTGTCACTTCAATGATACAGTATGTAATGGACATAATAATAAGATGTGCATGTACAGAAACTAATGCTCGAGGCCCAGATATTTTTTAATAGTGTTTTATTTTGAAGAATGCATGCAATGTGGGAATAACTTTCAGTCTATTATGGTGTAAAAAATATTTTAGATGCTTTTTTTACTTCTTTAGAGAGTTCAAGGTGATTGAGTGGGAAATAAACAAATGATTTAGATGTAGAATTACTTTGGGTGCTTCCCACATGTGGACAAGTCATCTTTGCGTGGGACCTAATGTACCGCCACAATGAAATATTTTCTAGATTAGATTAATTTGTTGATCAAGTGCTATGAGGATTAGGATATAATTGTGAGTTTGACCTTGTCAGAAGTTTATCGATAAAAATAGGGAGGGAGGGACTTCTGATGGCAGGTGACGTAGGTCAGGTTATTTTGAAGACCTGAACACAAGGTCGATTCATAAAGCAGCGGCAGTAGCAGAATGGTAAAGCTCTATTTTTGTTTCGAACTTCCACCCTAAATGCTCACCCCTCTTCATCTACTGTAATATGAAAACAATTATGTGGAATAATCAAATATCTTAAGTCTTATTTGAGCAGCATTTATGATTTAAAGCAGCAACTTTGAATAATGAAAGCTTTTTTCTTCTTCATTTGAATGTCTATGAAAAAGCAAGATATCTGCATTATCTGTGTGAAAAATTACCAAACAATTGTTCCCACCAGAACTTGAGGATACTCTATCATTATGTAGTGTGTTTTTAAAGTTTGGATAGCTCTACTGAGGGATGACTCAACGACCGTTTTTGGATGATTGTCAGAAATTGAACACTTTTCAGGACTTTCTGATCTTGACATTTCCAGGTTTGATGCTTGATTATATTTACTAAATGTGAACATTGTAATCCAATCATCATTTTAAAAGTGGAGGCGTGTTTGATGATGTTGTTCAGCTCCGGGGGAGCATTTCACAAGAAGTTTTGTCAGTGATTTTCACTGAGTAATCCCATCTCAGCCAATCAGATGCCAGGATTCCCAGTAACTTATAACACTCGTCAGTGACAGTCATTTCATGCAACACTCCCCCAGATTATAAATTCAGCTGTGCTAATGATGTCATTAAGGGTCAGAGATCAAGACTAGAACACCCTGTTCTCATTACTGGGGTCACCCTGTTCTCACTAGAGGGGTCAAGCTTTTGTACAGATGTGGTCTATTGGCAGTAGGGACTTAAAGTTTTTTTTCCAATTTATCTAATGCCAATTCGTCCAATTGCCAACTCATCTACCATCAGTTCGTCTACTCACCATATGGTCTACTTTCATTTAGTCTAATGCCATTCCGTGTAATAACCAGTTGGTCCAATAGCCATTTAGTCTATATACCATGTGGTCTAATTGGACTAAGTGTTAAATTGTGCAAAATGAATGAAAATGACATAGATATTAGACCAACTGGTTATGAGACGAAATGGTCATAGACGAAAGGGTGATTAGACACGATGATTGAACCAAATGGTTATTGACCAAATAGTTGTTAGACGAAATGTTGTTGGACAGAATCAGAACGGCATTAGAAAGTAGACCATGTGGTGAGTGGACGAGTTGGCTGTAGACAAATTGGCAATTTACCGAAGCAAATTAGATAATCCCCAGCTCTGATGCCATGAATGTGTTCCATTCCTAGATACAGGGTTGGCACAAGGGACATTTTAGTGGTAGTCGGGGGAATTGTTCGACACTTTGGAGAGAGATTTCTCTCCAACATTTCAGAACACAAGGGGAATTCCCCTCCCCTCCTTTAATAGTGAAAACAGGAAATATGGAGATGGTCATGTAATAGTCAGACCTTGGAATAGTGCAATGTGAATTGCCCTCATCATCTTCAACATCCTCAGACAGACTGGCGCAAAGCAGGATATTTTCTGGGACCATTTTTCACAACTTTAGATCTTCAACATTTGATAAGCTTTAACATTACAATGCATGGGGATTTCCAGTGCTCCTTTTTAAAAAAATTATTTTCCAGGGCTCTTTTGAGCATTTCGGGGGCGAAATGCCCTGAGCTGACCTGCCAACCAGTACGTTTTTGCAACCAAAATACGGCAGTACGTTTTTTCTTTAAAAAATATGTTTTTGTAAAAAAAAAATATAATTTTTTTTTTTGAAATCGTAATTTATTGAGAAAAATCATCTCTGTATGTCTCTATTTCATAAAACCTACACAAATATGGTTATTAGATCAATGTAATTTCAGATAACTTGTTTTTTTTTCAATCATTTTGTTTAAACCAGGGTGAGATATACACAAGTTTCAATGGTTTTTTTTTCATCTGCAAGAGCAGTGCGCATTTTAGCTGGCATGCAGCTTGAGCGCCGCGATGAGCAAGTGCGCCACGCATTTTATTATGAAATACACTTCATTGGGGAAAAATACACCTTTTTTAATCACAGAATACAATTTTTCATTCCCAGAGGTTGGCAGGTCTGCCCGAGCCCCTGTGTTACTTTTTTTCCTGTTGCAAAGGCCCAAATGGGGTCAAATGGACACAGCAAGAAGATTCAGATGAAAAACCAGAAGGCATACAACATGTATCCAGACTTCCTCGATCAGAAAAATCTCCATTAATTACTAGAATATGTAGACATTATGTAGACATAGAAATACCTCATATCTAATATGTGCATTCACTCCCACTTGAATAACCGGATAATGTTGTCAACTTCTCACAGCACAGAGTGAAGAAATAGACTTACAGTGCATAGAGAAATTATACATCAACTAAACTTGGTAGGCCTCCACTATTTTGTGAATATTAAATGTTGCGGTTTCTGACCAGCCATTGATTTGTTCATCAAAGCCGTCGACTAGATAATTTTTGACACCATTCACCCTCTGTTTCCTTCCTACGGTGACTGCCCACTAATCACGATGGCTACAAACTTTCAGGGAAATTCTGATAAAAATAAACCCTGTTTGATCGATTCAGCCAAGAAAAGTACATGTGGAGATCATTAAACTTGGGTGAAAAGTTATTACAAGTAAATGACCAACAACAACATTGCAAATTCTATCAAAATCATATTTTAAAATGAGAAAATGACATTGGGTACAGTACAGTATATTGCTCATTTAATTTATATCTTTCTATCTTTTTATTTGGGGTGTATTATTATTATTGATATCATTATTATAATTGTTGTTTATTCATTTATCATTATTATTATTATTATCATCATTATTATTATCATTGTTGTTGTTATTATTATCATTAATATTGTTATCATTATTATTATTATTACATGAAATGCGTATTTTAATCTTTTTTATAGGTTGAAAAATCAGAATCTCTCCATCGAGGGATATTGTTTACTGTTTCAATGATCAGATTTTCATTCATAAGGAGTCACTCAAGTAATGTTTTGATGCAGAAGATAAAATATGATACGAAGTGCTCTAATACCAGCTTTCTCACTTGCATACTGCCTGTGTAATTTACAAAAAACTTTTGTGGAAGTAAAATGCTTATGCTATTTCCTATATTTCCTATATGTATATATATATTTTTTTAAATAGTTTATCTGTAATGTAATTATATTGCAAATTAGATTGCCTGTTGGGGCGGAAATATAGGAAAACTTTATTGGGGCTTAGTTTATTTTTACAAAATCTAATCCATTGACTTACGGCTCTATTCCAGTGAAGGTCATGTACATGCAGCGTTAATCCAGGCTTATTCAAGTGAGCTATAGATATTAGGCGGCCATTCCACACTCATTTGGGAGCATCCTTTGGTTTTAGGAGATCAAAACAAGTCTGACAAATCTTGTCTTCATCAGCCCAAGTTGGGTGAAATTTAGTCTAGTTTTTAATAGACGATTTCAATTGAATTCTATTCTCCGTATCAAACTATCCTTTCTGGGTGTACAGGTTCTCGGATATGCATGCTCACTCGGCTTGGGCGTACGCACGTACAGGATAGTACGATACGACGGAGAATAGAATTCAATTGAAATTTTCTAAAACTAGACTAGGTGAAATTTAGCTTGGAGTTTGACAGTAGAGCTACTGCAGTAGTTGAGGTATCCTGCTTCCATAAATTCAAGATATTAGTCTGCTTTTGCTCCTGAAAGTTGACCAAAAATTCATTCGTTTTCTATTCATTTTCATACTCAGTAAACAAATATGGATATATTGCAACAGAGGTCAAATTTGGATATAGTTTATATGTACATGTAAAGCAAAATTCTAACAATAAATTTTCAATTTAGGGTTTGTCATGAATGGATTTTTTGTTCAATGGCTTTTATTCCGGCACGGCCCAACATCCTACACTGAAAGTGGCATCCACATTTTCAGTATAATTTTGTCTTTCTCTGCACACTGATTGTGTAGACCTATAAATTACCAATTCAATCAGAAATGGTTTGAGGATAATTTCAGGACTTGGACTGATAGAGATGGGCCTGGGTAAAAGTGGCAGCTTGAGAGAGTTGGACTGGACCCAATCAATGTGAGTCATTGAAGATCACCACCATCGATCCTCTATAGGGCAGGTTCACATCGGCCAAAGCTTCCTATATGTTTTCACACTGCATTTCTTTACCCCAGACTATCCTTAACCCCATTCTATCTTTTTGGTTTCACACTCTCTCTCAACCCCATACTATTTGCTTAGCCAGGGTAAACGCCTTAACCCCGGACTATCGCACAGCTCATGAATATTGATGATTTGGCACACAGACCGTGATTAACGTGCAATTTTGACTTCTGTGATTGGCTAATGCTTAGCCCATTTTGATTTCACGCTGCAGTTCTTAGCACTGCAATAAGCCGGCTAACCCTGCTTTTTAGCAGGCCAGATAGTACCGTACTATTTACCGTGCTAGTCCGGGGTTAAAGAAAAATTTTGTAGTGTGAAATGCATACTAGTAGCTTTACTATAATACTTTTGGATACATGTACATGTATGTACCTACATGTACATGTCTAGATGTTTGTATGGCTGGGTCTAGGAAGTGCACCAGGATAATTTGGTGAGGGGGGGGGGGGGCTGTGTCACATTGAAAAAATAGAATTAGAGTTGAATTATTGAGTAACATAGCCCCAACCTCTCCCTTTTATATATTTCTTCTTTCTTTATCCTCCCTCTTTAATTTCCCCTTATTTCTTATTTCCCTGCCCCCACTTAAAAAAAAATCATATGGGTTGCACGACTTGCACCCCCTTGTGGCACCAGCCCTGGCTGGTTAAACTTTAAAAGAATTTTGTCAAACATTTGCATGTCAAAATGGTCATTACCATCGCAAAAAGTCTGTAGAAATATATGCGCCTATCTGTGGAAAGACAGAAATTTAGAATGATCCGCAAACTTCATTGAAATCTTTATTAAAGTTGAATGCAGGGTTGACATGTCCTTTAATTCTTTCAAATCTCTCAGGAAGAAAGGGAGATAGAGAAAGTGCAATGGGAATTCGATATCTTCATGCATTTCAAGGTTGATTTCTCTGTCAATTCTGTCTCGTTGCTTCACCAAGTAATATCGTGAAATTACGCTATGTCATCCCACAATGCACTTTGCTTTCTTCCTCTCCTTCCTTGACGGGCGTCAAATTTCATTTTTCACTAGCTGCTTCTCACCCTAGATTCAGACTATTGTCTAAGAGGAGGAGATAGTCTCCTGATAATATCATTTTCATTGACCGACCGTTCACATCTGTCTCCAAAGTTTGAACACAGACTTCATTAGGCCTGTCGATCAGTATGCATGCTTTTTTTCTAAGTAATCCCATTTTAAAATTGGGCAATTCCATAAAATGATCAACCTTTTTGTACGTTCGACCCCCATTTTTCTCAAGTCGTACTTCACTTCATAAACTGACCAAGGCATGGCCAATTAGAGAACAATACATACTGTCAGAAGAACAAGAAATTAGGGACAATAAATTTCAAAAATACCCACATATAGGGGTCAGACGTACATATTTTATGGAACTGCCTCATTCGTTTCACCAAATTGATAAATTACAGGAAATTACAGCACTTGGATTCCAGTTTGAATATTTGTTGCAGCTGGGTTGTTGCTATGTCAGACAAGCCTCTGCCAAGCTTTAGGTTGCCTCTGCATAAACTTTGAATGTGTTTTTTTTAAAGTAATATCAAGTTTGAGTTGAAAGCTGGGTTATTGCTATATCAGACAAGCCTCTGCCAAACTTTAAGTTGCCTCTGCATAAACTTTGAATGTGTTTTTTTTTTTAAGTAAGCAGCTCTATTCAGTCAGAGAAAATGCAAATGGTGTGAAAAGGATCTGACAAAAAGCAGAGAACCCTAAAACATGTATTTCATACATTTGCACATTCATTGAAATAAACTCTCTATGTGAATATTCAGATTGCTAGATAGGAGGATAATTCTCAAATGCATTGGGAATTCCCCCTCCTCAATTTGCAATAACATACATGTAAAGCTACTGAAATATTTAAATATGATTGGATGATGTAAACTTATTATAGATATTGTGTATTATATTATCATCACAATTGTATATGAAACATGACCCTGGCCTATGACAGAAATATTTAATAGGCCAAATAGTACCCCTTTATCTAACAAAATTCTGGAGCTCTCCTGTTTAGATGACAGGCTGTACGTCTTTGAAGGAAGTCTGGAAGGATGGGAGCCCATGAGGATGTAGTTTATCAAGACCTATTTTATGAATTAGCATCATCAAAATATATTCCAAACATTCCTCTTAGCCAACGGCTTGATTGGCAATCAGCCAGGCAGAGAGCATTATGGCAATCTTTCAAGTTGACTTTGTTTTTTACATAAAAATGTGATATTAAATGAAGCTTTCATCACAATCTTACCCCCACCCTACCATGATGTCTAAAAGTTTAGTATCAATAATAAAATTTCTCCCAGTTGCGTTTACTGGTATTAAAGCAATTTTTACCAAACAGATGTTCTAGTAGAATTTCCTACAGTATGCTCCATTTTCAGTGTTTCATGTTTAAGTTCTGAAATGTTTGGTGTTGAATCTACACCAGTCAGTGTTATTAGAGGAGTGCATTATTAAGCATTTAACACCAGTGTAAAATTTATGGTGTTCCATGTAGTTCAACATCCACTGGTTTTAGGTCAACACTAATCGGTATAACTGTAACACATTATTTGTGGTGTTGGTTCAACACTAAGTATAATACATTGTTTGTGGTGTTAGGTCAACACTATTTTGGTGTTATAGCTCATTCTATTTCTTCTAGTGTTATATTCAACCTCCTTGGTGCAGTCTTGTCATGTGACAACTTTCTTTGACTTTGATTGGCTGAGAAGCACAGTTCCTCTGATAACTGTCTTATAAAACATACTTTGTGGGATAAAACATATCTGACAAGTCATTTTCGTGTAGAGATCCCTCCAATCACGCCTTATTTTACAATACATCATGTATGACCAAAAACACGCAATCATGGGTTGAATTTAGGGAAAATCCAAGAAAAGGTCACCCTATAAGACAAAACTTCATCTTTATTATAAGAATTTATGTTTGGTGGGATAAGGAAACCCAAATGTTGATTTTTTTTATTTCATTAAGAAAAATTTTAAAATGTGCAAATTTATGCTAATTTGGGGCACCTAATTTGCATAATTTTATATACTATGATATATATGTATATATTATGGAAAAAACGTCCTCAAAATGTTACGAATGGGACATTTCATCCTTTGACATGACCTTATTTGCATATTAAATTAGATAACACCAATTTTTCCAAAAAAGTAATACATTAGGGGGTCCATGAGCCACCTATGATTAAATCTCTCAAGTTTTGTTTCGATGTTCTATGAGTTTTTATATTTGTCCCATACATAATGCACACATGTTCTTGGACTTGCTCTTTAACGTTTGAGAAACATGTTTCAAGGGTAAAGAGTGTCAAATGAAAGGACCTGTAGATGCATGGAGCCATTCCAAGGGATGCAGACATATCAAATGTTAACCCCCTATCTAATGGTCTCTTCTTTCATCAGGTGGAGATTGATATGTTGATAGAGATGTTTGATGATTGATTGGACCAGTAATATCAAGTTCGCATCGAGAGTTGAAAGAAAAAATCTTTCGTTATTTTGATGAAATAAGTTGTGAAAAGCCTTTTAAATTGAAATAAGATGCAAGGGCATAGGCTGGTTTGAGTATGGGGAGGTGCACATGCTGGGGAGGTTGAACTAAAGTGGTATGGGGGTGCACATCTTTGGGAGGTAGAACGTAAGTTTGGAAAATCAGCTGTTAAAAGCAGAAGAAGGGGTACAAATTTTGTATTGCTTGCCCATGGACCTGTTGTAATAGGTCCATGGCTTGCCAGTGTCGGAACTCCTCTTCCTCAGCGGGAGGGTGCATGTGTGCATCCCCCCCCCTCCCCAGACCACGCCCTTGAGATGACAGAATGAATACTTTTTTTTTATTTCAGGAATTCTTAATGCACTGAAGATTTTCAAGTGGAATTCATGGAAACTTGTAAATTTATGATACTATATTTTCACTTAATTTTATTCATTATACTAGACCCTCCCCCACACACAAACAGATAAAATAAAAAGGGCCATTCTTTTTTAATAGACTTGTTCATGTAGTACCTAAATTTTATTTATATCTTTTGTTAAGGACTTCTAGTATATCTGCCATTGATTATAATGGTTGCCACAGCGATGTGTTTTTAATGCTTTCCAGGTGGATATCAGATCATTCAGAAGTGCGCTAGACCATTTCAGATTCTTGTTGATATTCTGTCAGTATGCAGACACATCAAAAACATTGAAATCAACTTTGAAATGTTTTGGATGTGAGCTTCAAAAAACAATCTCGGACAAGGTGATGACAGATTTGGGGTGCTAAGTAACTCCACTCTCAGTATCATGTTCTTGTATCCATGTAGGGGCACCGCTTCAGGGGTTGATCACCCCCCCCCCCCATGATTTTCAAATAGTGATCACGGCAGAAAAAAAAGGAAAAGAGAAAGAAATGAGAAAGAAAAGTATCAAAGAAAGGTGTAGCCTTTATGCAATGTTATTATATTGGACCTATTTTGCACCTGTAATTAAATTGAGGAAAACATATGTCACCATTCTAGATTTTCTTTATACCCCCTGTGAAAATAAACTCTGCCACTGCTTATAAATGTGCAATAATCCAAAGGAAACTTAAAGGAAAAGTCCACCCCAACAAAAAGTTGATTTGAATAAAAAGAGAAAAATCCAACAATTATAACACTGAAAATTTTATCAAAATTGGATGTAGATTAAGAAAGTTATGACATTTTAAAGTTTTGCTTAATTTCACAAAACAGTTATATGCACATCCTGGTCGGTATCATGCAAATGAGCAGACTGATGATGTCACCCACTCACTATTTCTTTTGTATTTTATTATATGAAATATATTATTGTCATATGAAACAAAATATTAGTCCTCCCTGATCATGTGGAATTACCATTATTTTTAACAGTTTATGGTTAAGTCGAGTTGGTCCTTATTGTCAAATCTGTAATAATTGAAAGATTGTATAATTCACACAAGAAAAAAACTAAAGAAATAGTGAGCTTGAGAGACACCATCGACTCTCTCATTGCATATCACTGAGTTGTGCATGTGCATATTATTAAACTGTTTTGTGAAAATAAGAAAAACTTAAATATGTCATAATATTCTTATTTTACATCCAATTTTTGTGAAATTTTCAGCGTTATGCTTGTTTGATTTTCTCTATTGATTCAAATAAAAAAAAATCTTGGGTGGATTTGACCTTTAAAGCTAAACTGGAGTGTTGCAGTGAGCAACAAATTCAAGAGAAAATCTTTAAGATCAAGCTTGAACGTTCTCTATCATCATAGATCTAGATCTAGTATAAAGTTTTGACATAGTTTCCGTAAAACCAAATGGTGAAAAAGCGAAATCCTTAGGCCTGTTGCATGAAACTTTTGCCTGTAAAAATCTCTGGCAAATATGGTCCCAGGTGGGGAAGCTGTAACCTCATCTTATTAGGCCACCTTCTCAATATGATGTTACATAGTTGCATACTATGGTTCAAAATTCAAATTGTCTGCTAGTTCATAAGCTTTCAATTGTGATATGGTTTTAATATTGTTTTTTACTTCAATATCAATTGCTTGCTTAAAGGGCATGTGATGTCAAAACTGTTTTACTTCTATCATTGTTGATGCATTGTAAACAGGAATTAAGAGTCAATCTCTTACTCCATTGGGATATCAATTCATTCTTGAGGTTTTGTTCTTGTCTAGATTATTGGTCTTTGTCTTCTTCAAAGTTATAAAAGCTTTTACAGGAATTTCTCCAACTGTACGGGAATATTTGCAGTGTGAATCTAGGCTACTTGTTGCTTGTTTTTAATATTTTTCCTAGCTCAAATCAAATTATTAAAGGGGAAGTTCACATGACAACATTAAAAAAAAAAAATAGCAGAAAAAATAATGAAAAATATTGTCAAAGGTTTGAGAGAAATCCACCAAGAATAAAAAAAAGTTTTTTGAATTTTAATTATTTAATTTGTGGTGTCATATGCGAGCAGCTTTCCTACATGTACATATTGCATGGTAAAAAAATCAATGAAATGTTATTTTCTCAGAATATTGAAAATTAATTTTACTGTACCTTCAGTATGTTAAAGGAGAATGAAACCCTTGAAACCAGCTGAATCCATATCAAAGAGAAAAATCAAAGAAACATATTGTTGAAAGTTTGAGGAAGATTGAATGAATAATAAGAAAGTTATGAGCATTTGAATGTCGAGATCACCAATGCCATGTAGATCCTCCCATTGGCAATGCGACCAAGATCTGTGATGTCACACACGTACAACTCCCTCATTACTTTAGTACTTATTTCACTTATATTCTCACTTTTATAGAGTCTATCACAAGGTGAGGTGTTCTCTTTTTGAGAGGACAAGTTCAGAGGTTTCACAACATTATATCATTGATGAATCGTTTGTCATATGATTAGAATGAGCAAAAAGAGATGTTTTGGGGTATATTTTCAGTGTCCAAAAGGGGAGAGTTGTTCATCTGTGACATCATAGATCTTGGTTGCATTGCCAATGGGAGGATCTCCATAGCATTAGTGATCTCGACATTCAAATGCTCATAACTCTTCTATTGCTAGTCCTATTTTACGCAAACTTTTGTTGATCTTATTCTTTGATTTTTCTGCTTTCACAAAAGCTAACTTGCTCCAAGAGTTTCATTCTCCTTTAATAGACAAACCATTCCACACCCGTTCCTAAAAAGAAAACAAAAATAAGTCATGAACCAGCATTATATGCATTTTATGTTACATGACATATGGGGCAGCTGCTCATTTATGAAATCACAAATCCAAAACTGAAAATTCTAATAACTTTCTTAATCTTTAATGGATTTTCCTCAAACCTTCACCAATATTTCTAATTATTTTTTTCTGCCATTTTTACAACAAACTTTTTTCAGGATGAATTTCCCCTTGAACCCAATACAATGTTGGCTGGAGCCTCTGAAAAACATGGGTCATACATGTAGCAAAATGCATAATACAGGGGTGTGAGAGTTAAGATTTTTATCTGATTTCAGATTTTTTTTGTTTTGATTTTCAGCTTAATTTCAGCTTATTTTTGGCCGTCCTCTGTACAAAAAGTATGGGAGCTCTTTCTATTTCAGACTTTTTCAACACTCTTCAGCTTTTTTCAGATCTTTTTATTTGTGACCACTCACACCCCTGATAATAGCAGAATTTTTTTTTTAGTCTGAAACGGGTTAAATGAAAATAACAATTAAAAATTTATGAAACCTGTTGCTATCATTAGGAGGAAGTGTTCCTACAAATTGAATCTTAGTTTATTCATTTGAGAAGCTGTCTATAGATCTCAAGAGATTTCTTTAGAAGGTTCTCCCGCTGTCCCATGAGCAATTAAAGACAGTAGTTGTACAAACCGTGATTTCATGATACATGTACATCTAGATCTGGTACATTAAATGTAAACTTACCTTTGTAAAATCATGAAATCTGAGCTCGAAATCAATAATTCTGATGATCACTATTACACAGAAAAGCATAAGTGGGACAGTGTATTAATATTGCCTCAAGAAATGCTGGACATTTGATGGAATTTTGTGCTTATTTTGCTCATTTCTCAGCAATTATGCATTTTCTTTCAGAGCTATTTGGCACATATTTCTTACATACAAACACTTTGATGGTACTGTTATTGGATTCTGTTCGAACTCATGTTGAGAGTTACCACAACTGGAATTTATCTTTAAATGGGATCTGTATTATGAAGTTCACTCTCGTGCCAATAATTTGCTCGCCTGTTTTGAAAAAAAAATATTTAAGCAGATTCGAAACGTAAATAGGCGACCCAAAAGCCTAATTATGAAATGAATTAGAGGCAGCACTTGCAAACATGAATGTTCATAATTGCTATATCAAACAATCTTTAGGGTACGGTACATGGAAGTCTCAAATTACACTAATGAATTAAGAATCTCCGTTGCTCAGAGAACCAGTAGGGGTACAACTTGGCTGCCAAGAAGATCTAATTCAGCTTCCATGTTGTAGCATACACACAGCGTGATTACCAAAGTATGATTATCAAATTGAATTTGCACCAAAATTTTGTAAAGAAACAGTTAGACATACAGCATGTTCCAAGAAAACCAGTTGGGAATGCATCTCAAAACAGGATGATCAATTTTGCCATATCTTGAACATAAAATGCAAGTTTTACTTTTAAAATACAACCTCAAAATCAGTTCAAACAGAATCCCCCAAATCACCACCCATGGGCTCATTAAAACATTTATATTGCTTCTACACTGTATTTAGCTTTCATCACAATTATGAAAAATGAATAGCAATGAACATATCAGCCGTCCCCAAATCAACAATAAATCACCCAAAGCGATGTTGAGACTTTCACATAGCATGAAAAAGCACATCCTAAAGCTTTTAATTGATATTTAACTTGTCAAAATTGATCAACAATAACCCCCACAAGCACTCAAAGATTGAATGCAGAAGAAATTTTGTGAGTGAGATGTGTACACTGTAAAATCTTGATGAAACTTTCAAGCAGTCTGCAAAAAATGGTGTCAAATAAACTCTTTGTTATCTGTTTTTTTTTTATTCAACTGTACAACTTCACAATTTGACAGCCTGAAGAAGAAGAATTACTCTTCCAGATAAAAAGCTATTTTTTAAAGACCAAATTATCAGTTTTTCTTTTTATAGAGAACCTTCCCTGGCAACTAAATGTTCGTCTTGGGGTGGCTGATCACATTATAGATCTCTATATTTTCAAAAACTCTTGGATAACTTCCCAGGGACTAGGGGGAATGGTTCGTGGAGTAGATATCATCCTAAAAATTAGTGTAAATTCAAAACTGTGAGATGTGAATTTGGCTTCAAAAGTCTCCCATAATCCAAATATTGATTCATGTGGTCTCAGAGATAGTGACGATGTGCTGATATTTCCATGTTTTGGTTTTGGGCCAATCGGTGTGAGATCATCTAATTTGATTTGTGGCATGCCATCTGCCAAGTATTTTACGAAGCATGTGTTTTTCTTGGTTTACAACGAGATTCAGAGCATTGGGTGCTTGGGTCATTTGCTGTCATACTGGAGGGTTTCAGAATGCCGTGAGAGCTGGGCCCCGTTTCATTAAGGACTTGCAACTGTTGTAACTTTGCCATTATGGCAACTACCATGGAATCCTTGATTCTGATTGGCTGCTGATTCCTGTTACCATGGTATTTGCCTTTATGGCAAAGTTACAACAGTTTCAAGTCCTTTATGAAACGGGCCCCTGGTCAAGTTCCTCAGCCAATTATTTTGATGTGCAGTCAGTTGATATTGTGAATAAGGAGAGAGGGGGAGGTGGGAATCCATGACATTTTCTTCCAGCTATAAAGAATTATGAAAAATCTCCCAGAATCTCAATCCCTAACTTTAATTTAGACTTCACCCTCATCCTAATTTTCATCTTCATTAACACAACCCTAATCAAACATCTTTAAGACAAATTAAGGCAGGAGCGATTGCCAGGTCATCCGGGAGAGGGGGCAGACGTAAACGTAAGATTCAAATGCGATACTAATTACATGTAGGAGATTCTCCATTTTGACACTAACTAGGGAGAGAGAAATAATAGCAGAGTATAAGTGGCTGAAAATGAAAAGCCTATAAAAGTCTTGAGGAAATAAAAAGTGAGCAATATAAAAACATAGAAAGAATAGAAGCATAAAACAATTTGGTCACAAGGTCACTTGGATGCATACCCTTTAAGATGCACATTGTTCGTTGGTTGATATCATATCCTCATCTACCTTCCTTTTATATCTTTTAGTTTGTAGATCTTCATTGATATTGATCATTGTTATATTTTCATCTACTTTTCTTTCTTTACTTTGGTGTTTGTAGATCCGGGTAGACCCAGAGACCTGGAAAGCCTTGATGAATCTCTCCAAGGAACTCAAAGATCAAGGTCATCTGGACGCAGCCTACATACTCCTCAAGATGCAAAAAGACAAGATCTTCCAGTTCACCGCAACCCTAAGACATGTAAGTTAATGGACGGTCAAGTATTTTTTTAGTAATAACAGATGGAATTTGTAATGTGCCAGATCCGCTCTTCATAATGCTCAAGGCACAGTGTAGTAAAGATTAAAAAAGATCAGATTTGTACAAAAAAAGTAAGAAAATATTTTCAAAGACAAAAATAAGAATTAAGCATGAAATAGCTATGTCTTCAAGTATCATTCAAATGTATGCAGCAGTGCGATTTTGTGAAACCAGAGGAGGCTCAATCAAGAGAGCTGGACCAGCATGTTCAAAAGCCAGTATCCCCCATGCTTTTGTAGCTTTGGGAATTTAACAAGAAAATTTAGATTTTGATGAATGTAATACGTAGTTCCCACAGTCACGATTTTCATCATGATTGTAACCGTGGTCTAGGTCATGGTGTGACTGCAGTGATTGCGTCAGATCGTAAGGTCAGTTAAGTGGCAATTGTTTTGATTGTAAAAAACATTTTGGACAGCTCAAGAAGTTTCGCTATCGGCTACGAAAGGCAAATCGTAATGGATTGCACAACAGTAGATACAAGGTACAAAGATTTGACAGGAGTATGTTTGTGAACGTTAAACTTTGTATGGAGTAGAAGAACCATAAACCAAGAGGAGGAAAATAAGCAGAATTTTGGTAAGACATTAAAAAAAATCAACTTTAAAAAGTGTACACTCTTAGTATGATAGGAGTGACTTGGTATTGTTTGCTTTTCCTTGTTTCGTCTTACAATAGGCAACCTACACGAGACATAAAACTGAAGATCAGGCTTATGAAAGATGGAAAGCTGGCAAAGAGCTCATGACAACGACCTTCAACCCAGACCTATTAGAGGTGAGGAATTACTTCCTGTTGATATATGTTAATAGCTTCCTCTTTTGATAGCACAATTTTGAATATGTAAGACTGTACGGCACCCGAGGCAGATTATTACCGACTTAATCTGGAAAAACAATGATCATAATAAGAACTTGCTCTTAACTGATAACACACCATTGAAAATGTGAGACTGTATCGCAACAAAGATGCATTTTCACTCTCTACATTGGAAGAAATATCCTGCTTATTACAAGAACATGTTCAGGCCGGTCTCAATACACCAATAATTTTTCCATGTATTCACATCTTCTGAAACCAGATAATGTTATAGTTTACGAGCTTTCTAGCAAAGTACAGTGTATGCATATTATTCTTTCCAGTATTGGCATATCTCGTGTACTTGTGTGTGTTTCAGGGCGCTTTTCATCAGGTGCCCCCTTTTTTAACATGCTAATTTGGTAATTGGGCTCACAGGAATAAGCCTTTAAAGTAACAAGCAATTATTCTATTAAACTTTTGGAGGGTTCATCGTATTTTAACTAATATTTCAGACTTTATTACTATCAGATGTCTTTCTTAATTGCTTATTGCTCATCACAGCCTGGGCTTAGAACACAGTCCCTTTGCTTCCTATTTTTGTTCGGTCTTCCCTATTTTTTGGTTGATGCCAAGTTTCCTGTTTTAATACAATGTGGTCGGATCTATTGAAATCTCATTTAGACCACAGCGTCATGCTAACAATTTGAATACTTCCTTAGTCCTCCCACTATTTAATCACGAGCTTGTCTTCTCTTTGTTTGCTTGGATACCAATAGAGTTATGCTCAGACAATGAAGTTTTGCTATTATTATTTTGGGGTAAGGGAGGGAGGGAAGAAGATAGCAAGAGAAAATATTGAAAGGGAAAAGTAGAGAACAAGTATATAGAAGATGAGCAAATGGAGGGGGGGGGGGGCTGCGGAGAAGGAGTGTTTTGATCTGGGATAAAGCTACTCTTCCTTTTGTTTACCTGTTCTCTCCCTTTCCCTTTCAAGATTCTTAATTACTCTCAACCACCCCCACAACCCCATCCCCCTCCCCCCAAGAAAAAAAAGGAGATGGGAAGAATTATACCTGTGGAGAAAGAATGTTTGATGGGAGTAAAACTATTCTCTCTTTTGTTTACACTGATTCCAAATAGAGTTGTGCTCAGACAGTGCAATTTTGTTAGATTTTTTTTTTTTTTGGGGGGGGGGGGGGTGGAAGAGAGAAAAAGAGAAAAATGTTGAAGGGGGAGAATGAGTAATGAGGAGATGGGAGAAAAATAACTTTTGAGAAAGAATGTTTAATTGGGAAAGAAGCCATGCTCAGACAATGGAATTTTCTTTGTGAGCTATTAAAGAGAATGAGAAAGAGAATGTAGAAACAGAAAGGGAGAGAGAACGAGTAAGAAGATGGGAGAAAAATACTTTTGAAGACGGAATGTTTGATGTGGGAAAACATATATAGTCAGAGACCGATAAAGATTAAAGTAGGGAGGGGAGGGGCCGAAGAGAGAGATGGAAACTGATAAACATAGAGAGAGAGAGAGAGAGAGAGACATTTAGACCAACAGGCAGCGGTAGTACAGTCAGAAATATTTATTGGGGAATTCATAAAACTTCATTTTTTTATTTCTTGTGTGAAAATAAAAGTAGAAAGGCAAAGATGGATAGATTTGGCAGCACGAGGGAATCAGGGACATGATATGATACAAAATTATTTTGATTTACTCATTGAAAAGTATCATTGAAATATTCTGAAATGAAGTTCCCGTAATCTGTGGACTTCTGAGTTCTGCATATCCCATAGGCTTTGCAAATGAGCAACCCGGTTCCGGTAAGAAATGGGTCGATTTCTTTAATGAAACAAAACATTAGTGATACAGACACAGCAATGAATACAAATGGTATGAATTTAATTGCAGAGAAATTGATACAAACACAAATATATGTATATATGTTCTTGAAACCACCACCACCACCCCCCAAAAAAATGAACAATAGAACAGAGTAAAAATTTACAGGTATGTACAGAACATTGACAGCTATTGTGATGTGATAACTATCAAATCCAATTAAGACATCCAAATAAATATTTCAAAGAGAGACAAATATAGATCTTTCCTGAGATAAACAGGTCTGATTTTCTAAAGGTACAAAGTTCTATGAATGGGAATACTCGGCAAGAATGAAGGGCAGGGGTGGCATTAGTTCGTTTTTATTATTTTTTTTTCAAAGTGCTGATGTAGAGGTTGAAGGCTGTGGTCCACAATCACAATGAATAGAATTTGCTTCTGTCTTGAAACTGCTTTCACGGTTCATGGTTATTTAACCAGAATTCAATATTTTGATTAGTGTAGTCATGTAATTTTTACCTTAAATAGTATGATGAAAGTCAACTTACCTCTTCAAAAAGATCACATTTTACAGAAGAACCTACCTGTAAGGATCACATATTGCCCCCAACATTTCAATTTTCAGTAAAGATCAGATTCTCATCATGATTTATACCCAAATTTGCAATATTCTTTGAATTGTTTTATCAAAAGCCATCAGTCTCAAGTCTAGTTTTCCACTTTGCAGTGGACCTCATTGAGGACAGTCCCCATTTAAATCCCTGAGTCCACCCTCAGAGATATAGACTACCCAAAAATTGATATCAATCTCCCAAAAGTGACAGCAATCAACTTGAAACAATTTAAACAACAACCAAATTAAAATTATTTGGTATGAACCATACAAAATCCATTAATTCATAAGTGATGGCTACAGGAGGTGATCCAATGTGTTCAAACTTTTAAGCAAAAAATATTTTTAACTAAAAAGGCTTATGTCTTCAAGAGAGGATAGCACGTTTCAAAATAGTGTAGGCACAGATCTACCAGTACACATAATCATGTATGTAGGTAAAATAAATGCACAATTTATGTGCCATCACCCCCACCCCCCCTCACCACCCCCACCTTCACCACCAACCAGGGGGGCGTTTCATGAAAGACACGCGTCACCCACCTCTAGATGTGGCTTTCGTTCAAAGCATCTCTTCAATTTTGTGATTTAGAAAGAGTCATAACAAATCTCATCAGACCAGGGTTTTACGATTGATTGTACATTGTAGTCAATGAAATCAATCATAGAAAAATGTTCTACGATCATTGCGAAGCTTTGTGTTACGGGCCCTAGAGGTCATTTTTAGGTTTTTAAAAAGTTATTTCATGCCCTCACAAAGTTCATCCCCTTTCCTGATTCGCTTCCATTCAAGAGTAATGATATGCCAGTTAACCATTATTTTAAATAATCTTGAACTTCCTGTGTATATACAATGTAGTTCATGGTAAAGTTGAAGTAGGTAATCAAAATTTGCAAAACAGGGAAATGCCAGATTGATATTCTCACTGTATTGACGATTTGGCTGACACCCAAGGCTCTATAAATACTTTGTCTGTCACGTTGGCACAACAGGCAAAATCCACCTAATAGGAATATTTACACTTTTTCCTTTTGTGATTTCCCAATTAGTTCACTATCAACTCATTTCACAATGTAATCTTGTGGGTTGATGTAGAAATTTCATAATATTCACAGATGATATTTCTATGTTTTTGGACAACAAAGTTTTGCATGTAATTTTGCCTGTGATTAACTTTACCATAAATGTAATGATTCTGCAAGACAGTGGTTGTCACAAACATTTGAATGAAAGAAATTTGACTTTGGGTTTGACATTCATGAATAATAACTGCATAGCAGTCATATTTGACCGTAAATATTTTCTTTGAGGTGAGTGAGGCTGTGTTTATCTCTACTTCTCGTTAGGGTCCGGGAGGTGTTTCATAAATTTGTTCTTAAGTTTAGAGCGACTTGAAGAACGACTGAATACCCTTTACCACAACAAAGGATCACCAGTCATTCTTAAGTTACTCTTAACTTACAAACAGCTTTATGTAACACCCACCTGCAGTGAAAGAGATGCTGAATGTGCTTCCAGCAGAAAGACTTGCCTCATACTTTTGTTATTGTTCCTAACCCTATGTCTTTCGAGAAAATTAAGAAAGAAGCGTTGCCGCCAGGTCTCCATTACATAATGTCTCTCAAGTTGTCCAATACACAAAGACTGTTTCAAGGTCTACTGTTCTTTGGATTGCCTTGTCATCAATCCTCTCGCACCAACCATCCTGAGAATGTAGTCATTTTTGCCAATCCTCCATAAACTTCATTGTTGCTATGCAGTTGTAACCACACCCGGTCACCCCGCCTAAGATGCAGTAGCAGACTGTTACTGATCCCATCGTAATAATCGTACCCTGCATCCTCATAAATTGCCGTAACCATTTCCCCATTTTTCATCAGTTTAATGTAAAGATTCCGCGAGTTCGACCATTTGTTGGCGTGCATGACAAAATAGTAGGTTCCGTTGATTTGGCAAGTGAAGACGCTCCTTTCTGTATCAAAATCGTCTCCTATGTTCACAAATTCGTGGTTGAACTCGAGGATTCGATCGTCGTGGGTGGATGCGGTGATGACATTGGTGCTACCGAAGGAGAAAGCAGACCACCTCCGCAGGTTATGGGAGTTACGACCGCTGTCGCCGGGTTCTCCCTTAGGGCCCCTTGGTCCAGCGTGCCCTCGTGGGCCTCTGGGACCCTGTGGCTGTGAGTTGACCGCACCGTGGGGCTTCCCAGGGGCTCCAGGTATACCAGGATCTCCTGCCTGCCCTCTCTTTCCTGGTAGTCCTATTGGTCCTTGGTCTCCCTTGCTTCCTATGGTCCCGTCCATGCCTCTTGGTCCCGCATCTCCCTTCGGACCCTGGACGCCCGGAGGACCGTTGTTGCCATTGTTCCCATGGTTACCTGAAGGAATAGAGATAAATGATTGTACCATCAGTCATTCAGTCATTGATTAACAATGCAGTACAGACTTGTAAATCGCTACTTAAAGGACAAGTCCACACCAACAAAAAATTGATTTGATAAAAAGAGAAAAATCCAACAAGCATAACACTGAAAATTTCATCAAAATCGGATGTAAAATAAGAAAGTTATGACATTTTAAAGTTTCGCTTAATTTCACATAACAGTTATATGCACATCCTGGTTGGTATGCAAATGAGGAGACTGATGACGTCATCCACTCACTATTTCTTTTGTATTTTATTATATGAAATATTCTAATTTTCTCCTCATTTTCAAGTGAAAGAGTGATTAATTCCTCCCTGAACATGTGATATTAGCATTGCTTAATACTATATGATTCAGTCAAGTCGGTCCCTATGATCATATCTGTAAAAAATGAAATATTGTATAATTCAAACAATAAAAAACAAAAGAAATAGTGAGTGATGGACGTCATCGACTGACACATTTGCATGTCACTGAGTTGTGCATATCACTGTTTTGTGAAAAATAAGCGAAACTTTAAAATGCCATAACTTTCTTATTTCACATCTGATTTTGATGAAATTTTCATTGTTATGCTAGTTTGATTTTTCTCTATTTATTCAAATCAACATTTTGCTGGGGTGGACTTGACCTTTAATAGTTGGTTGTGATTATTAAGAATTAAATGTATTGCAACATGATAAACCTTTGGAGTAAACCAGACTTATGGTTACCTGAGGCTGAAGGAATTGAAATATACAGTGTAAATGGTTGTAGCATCATTCATTCATTCATTAACATTTTCACTTTTCAGTACAGACTTGTAAATCTAAATTTTTTAGTTGGTTGTGATTAGAAACAAAGATAGTGAGTGGAATCTGTGGAACCAAACCAGTCTTATTAGACAGAAAGCTGGCAAATACCAAGCATATTATCCAATCAGGGGCCCATTGCATAAAACTTATGCCATAAGAAAAGTTTTTTAATGTGTAATTTCAATGGCATAATTTTGTTTGCTAGAGTTTTTGTTTATTTGCCAGAGTATTTTTATGGCAAAAGTTTTATGCAACGGGTGTATACTATACATGTAACTTGATAGCAGCTCATAAGTTTGTATTGAGCTGGTTTGATGTGGAGTCCATGATCCATAGTGTCTTGTGTATGGGTTTCACTGTCTCATTACCTTAAATTTGGTTAACCTTTTCATTACATAATGAACATTCCTCTGTTTGATTTTGTTTAGAGCATGAATCAAATAGTAGGCATATGTGTATATAGTCACAAATAATTCCAGAAAATGATCAGATGTGCCCATTACACCCCCCCCCCCCAAAAAAAAAAAAATTAAGAAATGAATGCAAAGATATAGAAAATAAAAAAGATGAAAAATTAGAACATCCCAAGAAAATGAAAATTGTTTACATGTAGGACAGTTCTTTCAGACGGCTGTAGCAACAGTTTCAAAATCCCTGCAAACTCTTGTGTTGTTTTCATTGTTCTATCAATGCACAGGAGGACCAAAAACTTAAAGACTTGGATTCAAACCATTCCAGGTCCTTCTCTTTGGGGTGTTTTTAAAACATGAAGAAAATATGAAAGTTCTAGATTCAGACATGTCTGCGGGCATTATCAAAATAGGAGCATGTTCCTTCCGTAGGGCGTCCAATGCTACCTGAAAACATAAGCCGGTGATGACAGGTGAGTCATCTCATGAGGGGTATTCTAAGAACTCTCCTCCTGGCATCGCCCATCCCCGGAGGTTCAGAATGAAATATTTCCTATTCATCTCTTCCACGTCCATCCTCTTATGTGTGACTTATGTGTAAAGAAATTCAACTCTCTTCTCCTCCTCCTTCCTCTCGTCTTCCAACTTTTCCCCAACCTCCCCTTCCCCCTAGTAGACACCGTTCTCATTATCATACTTTCTCAAACTAGTTTACTGGAAATCGGTTCAGGGAATCAGTTTGGAAGATCGCTTTGCTAGCGTTCCCATTTGATAAGCCAAAAGCGGTTTCCAAAACCACTTCACGTAAAGTGGCCTTGTTGCTATGGGAACGCTCTTTGTGGGGGTGACAATGTAAACATTCTACACACAGTGTGTGGGGTAGCGTACTCAAAATGTGCGAAGGTCTCTTTCTGAAGAACGGTTGTGTCCTCATGCTAAAACCAGTCTAACAATGCAAAGGGATCTTGAAAACTACATCGCAAAGTGGTTTTCCGAACTGGTTTGGAAGGTCGCTACCAAGACAGCTTCGACCGTTCTCATTACATGTTAAACTTTGTTTTTTTCAACTAAACTAGTTTCCAGTAAACTAGTTTACTTGACCATGTAGGCTTTAATCTCTATTGTGAAGGGAATGATTGTAGAGATCCTTTGCAACTCTTTGTTAGATGAGGCTCTCAGCCCCGTCTTACAAAGAGTTACGATTGATCCAATCAACCACAACTATGGAAAGCCAACAACATCAACATCTAAGTTTGTTCAAAATAGTTTCTAGATATGATATATATTCATACATTCATAGTTTTCTTGAAAATTCAGTTTAAATGTTCTAAGTTTGCCTTTTCGTCTGCTCGCTTACAATCTCTCTTGCTTTCATCCTGAAGTTCCAATACCGTTTCCATTCTCTTCCCCCTCCTCCTTCCTCTTCTCTTCACACTCATGTTGCTTCTCCTTCATCCATTCATAGACTGCAGACACGTGACCCCAACTGGCAAGATGGTCTTCAGATCTTGCTTTACATTCTAAGAATCTATGGTTCACTCTATATAATTTTAGTAACTGCTCAGGTGAAGGAATTATAAATCGAAATTGGAACTATTAACGAGTAGGGCTTATTGCAGAAAAATATCTACCATTCATTTTGCCAGTCTCCAAGCTAACAATTGATCAATTTTCCTTCCATGTTCCCTTTCTAGTTTCTACCTTCCTTCATCTCCCCCTTCCACACCCTCTCCCCTTCCTCCCCTTCCTTCCCTTCTCTCCATTCTCATGTTTTCCAACCTTCACCCATTCATCACCCCTTTCAAATCCTCGTCCTTTGAAGTTCATTGTCTCCAAGGAAACAAGTGCAAGTAGTATTCATGGTTGTAGCACATCATCTTTCATCACTGCCAGCTCTCAAGGGGAGCTTTACCATAGACAAAGAAAAAAAGGAGGAGTCTGGATTAGTAACCTGAATGTTTTCAATTACTAGTATACTTGAAAAGCGATTCCCCTCTAATTGACCGCAAGGTGTTGTGATTTTTAAACCGACATTGCCTCTTTTGTTCATACTAGTCTAATTCAAACCAGAACCCCATTTCACAAAACCTTCAAGACAACCTGTAGGAGTGGTCTATCTGTGCATAAAAGGAGAATCCAACAAACTTAAAGTTGATGTGATGGTTAAAATACAGAAAAATAGAAGGGGATAGGTGAGCTTTGTACAAAATTGATTGAATATTTAGAAAGTTAACATAATTTATTGTGAATTTTAAGGGGTAATCTATGTTCTACTACTCTACTTTTAAAAAAGTGTCTAAATTGTAATATTTTTCTCAAGCTTTTTTTGTTTTCCATTCATGACATTTCTCTTTTATGTGTACAATTTTTATTACCGTCCTGAGGGAGTTGAAAAAGGTGCATAAAATGTAATGCCTTATAAATGAGAACATGAATGAGAGAGCTATCCCTGCCTCTTGTCACAACATTCATTGTGAATTGCCAATTTTCAGTCATTCTTAACTTTCTCCTTCCATGCAACCATTTTAATCATTCTATTTATATTTTCAAGGTAGCATTTCTCTTTTAAGACTGACGTTTTTGGTGAAACAGGCCCCCTTTTGTTTAGACTTAGAGCGGTTTAGAAACAGCACCCTCCTGTGAAGACAGCTTCATCCCAGCACCTTACATACCATTACACAGTTATAGCTACAGTAACAGCAGGGATCGGTATGCCTGTTTGCACTATCCCTAGCTCTGGAACATAGATGCAAAAAAAAATTCCGGGGGGGCGGAGGGGTAGATGAGTATTTTTTTTTTAAACTAGAAAGCAAGGGAGCGAAGCAACTGAGCTTTCATTGGGGCACTTATACATTTTTCAAAAGTAAATATCAAAGGTTTTTTGCATACTTTGAGTAAATTTTTAAAATCTGTAGTAAAAAAAAATGGTTTCAAACTTTTTAGGGGGAGGTGTAAATGCCTCCTGTATTGCTCACGCAGTATGTGATGTCATTACTGCAAAATAATAAATGTTTAGCTAAAGCTAATCTTTGTATACACTCTAAGTTGGCAATGCAATGAACACAGCAAAATCACTGGTTAAAATGCAAATTGGTGTAACTTTTCTTCATTTGAATTGCTAATTTTTCATTAATTTTTTGTTCAAGTTATAGAAATAACTAGAAAATTGATTATTATTTCCTATTTGAGGACTAGAGAAGTTTCATCTGCGTCCTATGAAAGCTATGTCTTTCTACATGAATGTGTTTAATAATCCAGAACCTCCTGAGTTAGCAAAATGAGGCTGATAAAGGACACCCTAGAATCCATATTACATCTTTTCATGAGGCTCATATAATTGGTATGTCATTCAACTCTTCACAACTGTTCCACATTTCGTGGTTTTCTTTAAATAACTCTGCGGCCTTAAGAATTTACCAGATTCATGCACAGAAAGGGTTTGAAATATTCCGCAGTGCGCACACCACATTAGGTTTTGTTCTATGGCTACATTGTGTTCATATGAAACCAATATACAAGTTGATGTGTGGTTAACAATTTGACAGGGTTCCCAGCTCATCAGGGTAATCAGGGAAAATTATTTTACTTTTTTCCAGTCAGGGAAAAATCAGGGAATTTGATAAAAATACCTTGAATCAGGGGAAAATGCCTAAAATGAAGGAAGAAAATCAGGGAATTTTGATCGGTCCCAAAGTCGAAAGCACGGTAATCAGTCAGACTCTGTTATATTTTGTTACATATCAAAACATCATCCATTGAATGACTGGTTATAGTGTTTTTTGTGTTTTTTTACAAGTAATTCACTGCAACAACTTAGAAAACATGCGAAACTGGCTCTGGGTTTAAATAATTATCAGGGAGTTTTTAAACTTCATCAGGGAATTTTGTTTTCTTGAAAAGCTGGGAACCTTGATTTGAAGTGTGGTGAAAATTCAATGCCTGATTGTTTATTATACAATGGAACACATCTGGTACGCCCAAGGGAGAAAAAAATTTTGTCTTTATGGACAAGTTACTATTATACATGTTTTTAACACTAATATGGGGGGGGGGTGAAGGTTATGAATCTGTAACGTTTGAGGATTACGCCTCATCATTCATGACTATTTACTTACAACTCTTGTGTTACATTGGAGACCAAATTTGCGATGCCTGAATATGAAGTTACAAAATTGTGGAGAAACCATTGATAGTTTATTTTCTACTTTTCTTGGAAGCTCTCTAGGCCAATAGGCCTGTATATTTGTTCGCAATCAAACGTTTCTTGTTAAAGGTCAAGTCCACCCCAGAAAAAAGTTGATTTAAATAAATAGAGAAAAATCAAACATGAATAACGCTGAAAACTTCATCAAAATCGGTTGTAAAATTAGAATGTTATGACATTTTAAAGTTTCGCTTATTTTTCACAAAACAGTTCTATGCTCAACTCAGTGATATGCAAATGAGAGAGTCGATGATGTCACTCACTCACTATTTCTTTTCTTTTTTATTGTTTGAATTATACAATATTTCAATTTTCACGAATTTGACAATTAGGACCCCCTTGCTTGAACCACAAAATGTTAAAATAATGGAATTCCACGTGTTCAGGGAGGAATAAAACTTTGTTCACATGACAATGACGAGAAAATCAAAATATTTCATATATAATGAAATACAAAAGAAAATAGTGAGTGGGTGATGTCATCGGTCCCCTCATTTGCATACCGAACAGGATGTGCATATAACTGTTTTGAGAAAATAAGCAAAACTTTAAAATGTTATAACTTTCTTATTTTACATCCGATTTTGATGAAATATTCAGTGTTATGCTTGCTTGATTTTTCTCTTTTTATTCAAATCAGCTTTTTGTTGGGGTGGACTTGTCCTCTAACAATGTACCAATTGAAGCACTCACCCATTCATCTCCTGAAGTCATAAATTTTGATTTCATCTAAACATATCCATGATTTATTCTGAACATGATTGGTTCATGCATGGTCCAATATACTACTAAATAAAATTGATTTATTTTATCCATCACCAACAGGGAAATGTTATTTATGAACTTCCTAACAAAAGTTCAACAAGAGCTCTTAAAAAAAAAAAACGTTTCTCAAGATCTGCAAATTCATGTCAACATCTTGATACATGTGTGGCAAAGTTCATTGGGGAGACATGTTGTTGAAATTAATTTCCATTGCTATATTCAATCCTTAACTTGTATTTCCTTTGTCTTGAAGCCCTTTCTACCTTGACCATGTAGGCTTAAATCTCTATTGTGAAGGGCATGATTGTAGAGATGAGTGCAAATCCATTGCAACTCTTTGTTAGACGAGGCTCTCAGCCCCGTCTTTCAAAGAGTTACGATTGATCCAATCAACCACAACTATGGAAAGCCAACAACATCAACATCTAAAATACAAGTTTGTTCAAAATAGTTTCTAGATAATAATAGTCAGTTCTTGAACAGCGCATAACACATGAATAACGTCTCTATGCGCTTCCAAAGGACTTGGATATTATCACCTTGGCTGTAGCTCAAACAGCTTTTATGCACTCGGCATTTCAAGGAATAAATTCCTGCCAGGTACCCATTCACCTCACCTGGGTTGAGTGCAGCACAATGTGGATTAATTTCTTGCTGAAGGAAACTACGCCATGGCTAGGATTTGAACCCACGACCCTCTGTTTCAAAGTCTGGAGACTAATCCACTGGTTCCACAACGCTCCACATATATAGATATGATTTCTATTCATACATTCATAGTTTTCTTGAAAATTCAGTGTGCTTCTCTCTTTGTTTTCAAAGGACATTGTGCAAATTTCCTGAAGAAAAGATTATGAGATTGATGGACTTCCATATACTTGAGGTTGATTGGATCAATCGTAACTCTTTGTATTGTGAGATGGGGCCCTGAACTCAGAGTCCAAAGTGAAAATCTAGAAATTTTAAAGATTTCTCACATGATTTTGAATTGACTTTACCCAATTAAAACTTATGTAATTCACTTGTTACCTTCAGAATGACCAGTGGCAGCGGAATCATCAAGGACTAGTTCATGAAGGTTACACAGTGATTTTCTCTGACAAAATTCTAAAAGCTATTGGAAATCCCTGAATCCGATTGGCTGAGAGAAAACTAGCCTTGGAAAATTACTGACAAAACTCTCCATGAAATGCTCCAGACAAAGGTTTGTAGGGGGGAGCTGTAGTATCAATCAACCCTTCAAATCTTTGTCCGTGGCGCACATTCTGGTGCCTCTAACAATGAAACTACAAACGCCTTGCCTGAGGATATCTTACCTGGTAATCCAGCGGGTCCTTGCACCCCAGGGTAACCCGGGTTCCCTTGTTGGCCCGGTAGCCCCCTCTCACAGCATTCCCTACAGGTCCCATGCTCCTCCTGCCCTGGTAGGGGGCGCTTTGTAGGACCAAGACCTTCCCCATGGGTCAGTCCAAGTATTACCAGACCCATAGAGATGAGAAGGGACTGCAGAGACAGCAATCCAAGCTCCATGATTTCTAAATGATACAGAGGGAAACAATTGTGAAATGACAATGTAGTAGATACATTTACTGGTATATTGTATTGCCTTGAAAGTTCTGTGTCATTTGCTCCGACTACCATTTCGCTGATGGAAAGTCTTTAAACTAATGCCACAGACTACCCTTTAATAAGCCAGTTCACGGTTAGCTCATGATTAACTTGTCTCAAATGACCTTTGTGATTTTTCATTAGGATAAGCACTATCATTTTCAAATGTAGATGTTGCGTAAGCTTTACCGGTAGAGTATTCAAATTCTAAGAACAAAAGGCATTGTATAGACCAGGTGACTAGAATAGTACATCAGGGATAAAGTTTGGAAATCTGTTTTATTGTCTGCCTTTGGCACATTTGACTATTGTTTAGGCTACTGTCAAATACCAGTGATTATGAAAGCTCTATTTATTACTCCTCAGCTTGGATGTCATAAAATGAATATTTTGAAAGGAATACATGAATAATCATCAAATCACAAATGCCTATGTCAGTGAATATGAAAGCCACCTTCATGGTTTATCTCAAATGACCTTTTTCTGCTCGTGTGCAGTTTACAACCATGAACAGGCTTATAGTCCTAATCTCACCACAATTCCAACCCTAATGTGATGTTTTTTCTAAGAAATAGATACATGAGTGAATGTCTGGAGAAAACTTTGGGTCATTCTCATGAAGACATGGGAAACTTTTACCCCTTTCCAATTAAACAAGCAGAAAAGAATGATGAAAGGCAGTGAAAAGTGGCTCAGTGTGAAAGGCACAGGTGAAATATTCCCTTTTGGGGGCTTCAGCAGGTAATTCTCCACCTCCTGAAAGAGACTCCTTTCTATTAAAGCAGTCTGGGGGAAAAATTCACCTGTCCCTCAATTGAAGTGATCAATTTTCTATTATAGAAATAATTAAAAAAAACCTACTTTCATCAAATTAAACACTCGCACTTGTCAAAAATGTGCTTAACTTGCCAAAGTTGTCACAACTTGTTTGTTGCGATGAAGCATGACCAGTTGACCTTGAGAAGTGTTGTCCAATTTCCAAGTCATCATGGACCATCTCTCAACTTCGTTTCCCATTCAAGGGTTCTCTGGCTGTGTTCAAGTGAAGTTTTTTGGTTGGTCATAAAAGCAATCATATTTCAAAATGCAAACATGGAGCCCTAATAGAGCATTGAAAGAAACTTATGTTCGATTGCAAATCAAGCGTAAGTCCCCGAGTCAAGGGTAATTGGATGTTAAAAGAAAATTGAGCTGCAGATAAAAAATAGTAGTTTATTTTGATCACAGGACTTACTCTTGATTGTGGAACTTGACATAATTTGAACCTCGATTTGAACCAATTGGAACATTCAAATTCGAATTCAGAATATTATATGAGTTTTCTTGTAATATGCCCCATAAGAAAATATGTTTTGTAAGGTTATTTTGAGGTCCAATGAACCAGTAACTAAAATAATTGCCTGATTTAAAAAAAATGTAGATCTCAATGAAACACCAATGGAGCATTGGAAAAAAAAAATCTTATTCAATTGCAAATCGAGCATTAGTCCCCAAGTCAGGGGTAATTGGGCGTTACAAGAAAATTAGGTTGCACAAAAAAATTGTAGTTGATTTTTGTTTAATAAAAGGAATTACCCTTAATTGTGGGACTTATGGGTGGTTTCACATTTGAACACAAGTTGGAACGAATTCAAACATTCAACTTTGACTTTGGAATTGAATGTAAATTTTTCTTGCATATACATGTACATGTAGGTCTGTGCCCTATAAGAAAAGGTATGTTTTGTAAGTTTATTTTGCAGAAACTTAGTTAAATAATTGATAGAATTTGATTTTTAAAAATGAGATCTCAATAATGAGTCTGTGTTCATAAAATGAGTTGTGGACACTCCAGTTGATCTCTACTCACTTCACAGGTCAAACCATCGAGATCTGTGTTGATATCTCTATGGTCCATGGCTTGTGAGGAAAAATTTCATAAATGCTGCATTCTGAATCACTTTTGCGATTCTCGCTTATGAAAATGGTTGGAACGCACCCTGTGACAGCTAAAGAAAAATGGTTTGAACACACCCTGTGACTCATCTCACCAGTCCCAGGTGCTGCATCCTTGGTTGTGATCAGTTTGTTGTGATCATCACCCTTGTCCATTAACCCCCCATCCCACTCCCCAGAGGGAAATGTTTTGAAAAGGCCAAGATCGGCCCTACATATATTCTGTTAAGTCTTTATAGAAATACATGTACTTATTTTGTGTGGGCATTGTTTGCACATTCTTCACTTCCTGGGGAGTATCCTGGTCAGTTGATTTGCTCACACTGGAGCTCAAACATTATACAAATAGCGAATAGGCATGAGTGCGATGGTGCGAGATTTCGCATGAGGTGAAAGAAAGATGCTCTATTCGACGATGCGTTAGCCGAGTTGAATAGAGCGTCTCTTTCTTCCACCGAATGCGAAATCTCGCACCATTGCACGAATAAGAATATTCGCTATTTGTGTTGTACAACGCCTCGGAATTTAGCGAAAATATGAAAAAACAAGAATTTATCCCTGTAGTAATCTATGAAAAGGGAGCAAAAATGCGGAAAGCAAAATCCCACAAGCGCACACGACCTTGGGCATGGCAGTATTGCGCATTTAGCCAGCAGGCTTATACGCGTATTGCACCTTCATTTTTACTAAGCGCAATGAATTAAATCGTATCGTGACGTCACATCCTAAAACCGTGCAACGGTACATTCTGGACGGTACATTTTGGATGGTACGTCTTTTGTGCAACGTTGCGAATGTTTGACATTCAGCCTCCCATTTGCTCGCGTACAACAAGCTAAGTAGGCGTTGTACAATATTGACTATCAATATCATGTTTCTTAGGTCTTCATCTAAAACCTGGGTGGAGAGCGGCAAATTAATAGTTATGCCCAAGGTTTCCTTTTAGAAAAATGAATTTATGGAATGTATGTTGCAAAGTAGATTGGGTCAACCAGTTATTGAAAGAAAGAATAATCAGAGGTCCCTAGCATGGTGTCATCGCTTAATCAGATATCTTTCACGTTATCGGACTTTTGAATGGGGACTTTTTGGCCCAGCTGAGAAGGATTGTTCCATTAGTATTGTTGACATCTTTGATAAATAAATATGAACCTTATTAGTGCCAGGGGTGGGTTCGTTATAGGACAGATTTACGACCGACTTGATAAACTTTCAACTTCAGTGGCTAAACTTGTTTCTTAATCATATTGTTGTGTACTTATCAGATGTAGACTTGTCGAGGTGATGATATGATTGGCAAGACCTAAATTCCTTGGAATCATGAGTTATAACTAAATTTGGCCAATATGGAGTGCTGATGTAAGTAGAGGTGGGGAAGGAAGGGTTGTGTGCATTTTGTCTAAATTCAAGATATATTTTTTACCCTTGATTTTGTTCACACTTTCTAATCCGTTTTCTACCTTAGTGGGGGTTTTTTGGCCCCTTCTCTTTACCTTTTTTTATATTTCCCTTTCATTTATGCCCCATCCTCTACTTACGGGGTTAGACTTCCAATGTGTATCCTGAGATAGCATGAGCGAATTAATTGAATCAAGGTTATACTCATTTTCTTTCTCTGAACATGTCAATATTTGTATAAATATCATAATTGTATCAAGGCAGAAAATTGTATCAAAATGTTTTGCTTCCTCATGTCTACCAATTAAGCACTCTTACTCATTTGAGCAGAAGACCTATTTCTGTTCCTTCTTCTTGATATCATTGTTAAAGGGGTACTCCATGCTGAAAATAGAAGAATCAGACTTTTAAAAAAAAGCCTAGAAAATTTCATCTAAATCGGACAAGGAACAACAAAGTTCTGACATTTTTAAGTTTCGCATTATTTTGGTGAAAAAGCACTTCTATACTATAGAGGGAAAATAACTTTTTTACTTCATGACAATTTTTTGTGATTAAAGGCATCAAATAAAAGAGCAGATATTGAACTTTTTAGGCATGTGATTTTCTTTTTGAAATTCAGATACCCCCCGCCAAATGAGTTTTTGGTATCCTTTTTTCAAATTGTCTTTGCTCACTCATGCGTGAATGGGGAATAATCTTAGTAATATCAGATGAAAGAGGAGATTCAAAGCTTTACATTGGTAGGTCATTTGTCTATTGTATTTGTGATTAAGTTATGATAAATCATCGCTTAATCTCGGTTTCGTTTTTTCTGGGACGCACTGTCTACAACAAACTTTTCTTCAGGGTGAACTTTCCCTTTAACTGCATATCACTCTCCTACAAAGTACATGTAAGTTAACTAAAAGAAAACAAATGCAATTGAAATGGGGGAGGGGTTTTTTGATAAAAATTAAAGAAATAAGAGAGGAAAATGAGAATGTTGTTGAAAGTGTAATGGGGTCATGCAACTATAAAATGCCTCTATTTTATTTTGTTTAGGAATTTTAAAATGGAAATTTAGCAATAAAGGTAAAGGTATTTTACAGAACCACCCCTGCTCTTTCCACTCCAGTAAAGTATATTTAGCAAATTAACCAAAGCCATCGTAAACCTACAAATAACATACATATTGATTAGGTAGAAGGTAATTAAAAAATATAAACTTACCTCCAAATATGTTGTAATTTGCCAAGAATGATTAAGAGTATTATAAACCAAGTAAACCCAGTATTAAAGATCCAATATTCAAGTCACATTGGAGTCCAGTTGACATAAAGATGTGAAGTGAAATTCAAATCCAGCTGTGTCTGTGCAAAGTGGTCTTCCCATTGGCTGTGATAGGAGTGGAGTTGGCTTATGATGAATCCATGACCGTGGTCTTGTGGGTGAATGAAGGAGGGGATTGATTGAGCTACATGTACTGACTGACTGACTGACTGCTGGTCGTCGTTGGTTGGCTCAAAGAGATCACGGATGGTTGTGGTTTGTGTGTGTGAGAGAGATGGACAGAGAGAGGGGGGGGGGGGTGTGAGAGGGGACTTGGAGAGGGGAGGGGAGGGAAAGGAGGGAGAGACTGGAGTTTGGAGAGAAGGGAAGAAGGTTATTTCCAATTCGACTAATGCCACTTCGTCTAATTGTCAACTCGTCTACTATCATTTGGTCTACCATCAGTTCGTCCACTATCCACATGGTCTAATTGCTAATTTGTCCACTCACTATTTCGTCTAATACCCAGTCGGTCCATACCATTTGGTAATTGGACTAAGTATTCATTGTGCAAGTTGAATGAAAATGAAATGGATGTTGGACCAACTGCTGGTTATGAGACGAATTTGTCATAGACGAAATGGTGATAATAGATGAAGTGATGATTGGACCAAATGGTTCTTAGACGAAATGTTGATGGAAGGAATGGCATTAGACTAAAAGGAAGTGTGGCGAGTGGACGAATTGGCATTTTATGGGAAGAAGAGGGAGGGGATGGACGGGGGGGGGGGGTGGAGATAAAGTGGACCCATTATTGCATTCAGTTGAGAAGAGAGTTAGTTGAACTTTAAATCTTGATATGGAGAATTGGCATAATAGTTCACCAATTACCATAGTATACTCACCACAATCCCTGCACTGTTATCTGTTTGCTGCTGATATCACTGTAGTATGCTTTTCACACTGTACTTTTTTTCCTTAACCCCGGGAAATTGGTGGGGCTAAGGGGGGGCCTTAGCCCCACCAATTTCCCGGGGTTAAGCTTAGCCCACTTCGTTTTCACACTATGTTTTAGCAAAGTGGGCTAGCTCGGTAAATAGTACGGTACTATCTGGCCCTGCAAAAAAGCAGGGTTAGCCGGCTTATTGTGGTGCTAGCACCACAATTGCGGTGCTAAGAGATGCAGTGTGAAATGAAACTGGGCTAAGGAAAAGTGGGGCTAAGCAATAGCCAATCACAGAAGTCGAAATTGTACGTTTATCACGCTCTGTATGGTAAAATCATCAATATTCATGAGCTTTGGGATAGTCCGGGGTTAAGGCGTTAACCCCGGCTAAGCAGATAGTATGGGGTTAAGAAAGACAGTGTGAATCCAAAAAAGATAGTGTGGGGTTAAGGATAGTATGGGGTTAAGGAAATGCAATGTGAAAAGCATATAAGATGCTAATCTTGATTCTTAAAGTTTAACTGTATTCTCTCGTTTAATAGGATAAACTTTTTTTCTGTATGATTTTGCTTTTACTAGAGGGTTATACATTAGATTTAGTCTGGTGTGAAAGAGGAGTTAGACAGTTCATGGTCAGACCAAGGGGAAAACTCTTTCTCTTTACAGAGTGTTACTTTGTCTTGGGATAACCTCTGGCACATGCCAAGGTGAGCCTTTGGCTCTTGGAATTTTTTCCCCCTCAATTATTGAAATTACAGGTGCGTTTTACAGGTGCGTTCAAGAAATCTTTATGAATAATAATGAAAATGCACACAAACACATTTACTAGGATGTAAAATAGTAATTCTGATCTTGTATACCTGTTAAAATGTGTGTGAAGGAATAATGATTGATAAAGAAAAACAAAAAAGTGAATTAATGAAAGAATAAATGAATGAGATAGAAAACAATGAACGAATGAATGAATGAACAAACGAACGATTGAATGAACGAACAAATGAATGAATGAATCATTGAATGAATTTATGAATGAATGAATCATTAAATGAATGAATCATTGAGTGAATGAACGAATTTATAGGAATTAAATGAACGAGGATAAATATTAGAAAGCAAGAAAGAGTTGATATTTTTTTTTACAATTAAGTTACATAATGGAATGGAAAAAGTTTTTTTCTGAGGAAGTTAATGAATGTACAGTATACATTTCTTGCAACCAGTAAAATAAAGTCAGATGTTCGATCTGGAAAACAAGTTCAGATTTTTTTTTAACCCACACGAATTAAACGTGCAATATTCCAGTTCATAGGCCCTAATGCAGGTTTCTATTGCATACATGTATACCTCTATGACTAGCCTCCTGCATTTATTCTTCAATACTGTTATCTCCTGAAAGAGAATCAATGATTGTGAGATTTCATTTTTAGGTTGAAAAGGAAGGAAACAGGAAGAAATTAAATCTTCCGGAATATTGATATATTGCTCTTCACCTTCCTACTTGATCAAAGAAGATGATTCACGAACAAAAGGCCTTTAAAAGTCAAATCCCCCAAAATCAAAAAGTTGATTTAAATCTATATATTTTTTAAAATGCAAGGTCAAAATGCTGAAAAAATTGATTGCATGTAAATGAGAAATATATGACAATTTGAAATTTCACTTATTTTCACAATAAATACATGCACCAGGGAATAATTTCACTTGATTAGCATTTCTGGTTGTTAGGCGAAATCTTTCAACTACATGTAAGTTCTGTTCAGTCCTAAATAGGAAAACAAAGGAAATTTTGTGAAGCAGTCATTGAAAAATGTGGAACAATTTGAAATGTGATACAAGGAAAATTATTCTCTGATGCGCAACATAGTGATTTGCAAGTGAATGTGCTGACAATGCTCACTATTTGTATTTATTATAAATTTGAAAATATTAGATTTTTGCTGGTATGACATTATTGAAGCTCTTCATTTTAATAACCGCAATATGTTTCAAAAATATAATTTCCATGTATTAAATGAGAAATCAATCTGTGTTTCACAATAGCAATTTCATTGGTCTACTAGCTAGTAATAGAATATCCCCAAAATAGTGATGATTAAATAGTATTGAAGATACCACATCCTCTGTTTGCATACTGACCAGGATGATCATATAAATTAGAAATTAAATTATATTTTTAAAATGTTTTACTTATTTATTTCATACCCAATGTGATGAAATTTTCAGCATTAAAAATGCTTGTCTGAGTTTTCCTCATTTTTTTTTTATTTTGTTTGGTTGGATTTCCCCTTCAACTCTTAAAGGAGAATCCAACCGAAATAAAAATTTGTTTTTGGAGGAAAAAGAAAAGTCAGACAAGTTGATAGACAGAGAATTTGAACAATTTCGGACAAAAAATAAGAAAGTTATGAATTTTTAAAAGTTGTAAATATTGGTGATCACTATCCCCACGGAGACTTTAAATTGGCCACATATGTGATGTCATAGTAATGTAAGGCAAATACGAGTCTTCCATGTACACCAGTACATGTACATAAAATGGCTAAATTGTAATTTTTTTCAAGTTTTACTTCAAATTATATTTTTCTTTCATGAAAACATAAAACAATAGTCTACCTGGGTTATTTTTAGATTACTGCCCCAGGGGAATGGGTACTTTGGAGAAAATGACAAATACCTGATAATTAAAGGTCAAGTCCACCTCAGAAATATGTTGATTTGAATCAAAAAAATAAAAATCAGACAAGCATAATGCTGAAAATTTCATCAAAATCGGATGTAAAATAAGAAAGTTATGACATTTTAAATTTTCTCTTATTTTTCACAAAGTAGTTATATGCCCAATTTAGTCACATGGCAAAAAAAGATGCAAATGTGAGAATCGATGATGTCCCTCACTCACTATTTCTTTTGTATTTTATTGTTTGAATTATACAATATATCAATTTTTACAGATTTGACAATAATGTCCAACTAGACTTAACCATATAATGTTAAACAACTTGGTAATTCCACATGTTCAGGGAGAAATTTTCACAGGACAATGAGGAGAAAATTAGAATATTTCATATATAATAAAATACAAAAGAAATAGTGAGTGAGTGATGTCATCAGTTCCCTAGTTTGCATACCAACTGGGATGTGCATATATTACTGTAAAATTGTGAAATTAAGCGAAACTTAAAATATGAACTTTCTTATTTTACATCAGATTTTGACAAAATTTTCAGTGTTATGTTTGTTGGATTTTTCTCTTTTTATTCAAATAAACTTTGTGTTGGGATGGACTTGTCCTGTACATGGTCTATGGGAAAGTTGTCCTTGCCCCTTGTCATAATTTACTTACCCAGTTGCCAATTTGAAATCTACATAGTCCCAGGGATCTCAATTTTAAAGCAGCCATAACTTTCCAATTGCTTGTCCGATATCTGTCAAACTTTCACCATTCTGTTTTTTTCATATTTCTCCTTTCCAACAGAACATTACACTCTAAATTCCAAGGATTTAAAATAAATCCAGATCTTAAGTATTAACTTTTAAATCTCAAATGATTTAAATTCAAATCTTTTAGCATTATGTTTAAATCTTAATCTAATATTCAGCTGGTCACTATTCACAGCCGATCTGGATTTATTTTAAATCCTTGGAATTCAGAGTGTATGACCAAGGCTGGATCCCCCCCCCCCCCCCCCGCTCTTAAAGAGAGCACTGTGTGCATATTATTCATTCTTTTTCATGGGAATCTTCTGAAGTCTGTTTATGAATCCATCTCATAACTTTTCACATCCAATTTCTTCAAGATGAATCTCTTTTCCTGTCCATCTCATGGTAGTCATTATCTTCAACCAAATAGTTTTCTTGAGTGGCTAATAAAACAGTCATAACATTGGTAAAGTTATGCATCGTTGAGAGGGACAAAATATGGTTGTGTTCACACCAGAAATGCAGTTTTCAAAGTCATAGGTCACAATAGGACTATAAACATAGTTTCATTATACTTTTTATCTATCATTGCAATAAAATCTTAAAAATACAAACAAGAATCACTGATAAATTATATGTTTTTAGAGGAATGATATTTCATTCAGACTATTTTTTCACTCTAGAATCAGGGCTTTCAAAATCACGGCTTTCAAAATCACTTCAATTGTTTATTCATGGTTGTGTTCCATTTCATTTCATTTTGTTTATTTCCATTTGCCATTTGTTTTGTACATTTTGATATACGAATATAAGCAAGAAAACATTATATAAATGTACAAAAATTGTAATCAAGATTTTCATTTTTCATTGGTCATGGCTATAAGTGTCTTTCAAGACACAAACATGAATGCCGAAGAAGATGCATTGTGGAAATTTCTGCAGAATGACATTGGCTGAAACCTGCTTGAGCGTATTTAACCATGATTCTATGATGTAGTTTTAGTGACTGTGTTTCTGGTATTAGCTTAAATTGCAAGCACTCTTAAGTTAACCCGTCGTCCTACTTTCTGTACCTAACTTAAAGTAAATTATAAGTTGAGCATTTTGAGAATCAGTATTAATAATATATTGCTTGAATGCTTTCTCGCAGTGACCATGATTTATGTTGTGTTTTGATTTGTGATTCACGTTTTTAATTCCAGCTTGGATAAATTTGCGTGAACGCACCTTTCAGCCATTAGATCTTTGAGTCAGCTGGTGGGGTGACAATCTCTAATTGACACCATGCAAAACATGACAAGCAATATCTCTGTACAACAATATAGTCTGATAATACAACAGATTTAAACCATTCATTAATAATTTCCTGTGTCTCATTGAGCAATTATTCAAATTTTTGTGAACTCATGAAAGGAAATAAGTAAATAGGCCAGAAATTGTCTCGGAACAATTGATCAGGAAGTGGAAGAGTTATTTTGTTACGATTTTACAATGCAATGTGGGTCAGGGAATTATTGGATTTTTGTCACTCCCTGGAAAATGTGTGTGATTCTGCCCCTTCCCTGTGACGGTCTGAGTGCATGTCATCATTAGCCCAGGTGCGACGGAGCTGAAGGAAGTGGGCTAATAAAATTGGGGTTTTTCTCACGATCATTTGTTTTATTAGCGGACTTTTATAAGCTCATATCATGTATAGTTGTATTAGACCAAGTAGGCATTGTGCAAAATGGACCTTAGATGAATTGGTAAAAACAATTACACCGAACTAGATTATAGTTTAAATTATTAAAGTGTACATGGGCATAATGATCAGGGATGAGATAAACTGGTTCCATGGAGATAGCTGGGCTCATGTTGATTTAAACTGAAACAGGCGTTAGAAAAAAGAGATGAGACCAAGAAGCTATTGCTCTTCATGACATGGTTCCAAGACATTTTCTCCGGTGACAATTTCTCAGGCGACAATTACTTCGTTGTAAATTCCACACATTAATGGAATGACTAAATTCAACCCTGGATTTAACACTATACCCTACCCCAAACCTAATATAAAACCCTATTGCAACCCTAACCTTAAATCTTAGACGAAATAGAGCCCGGAGCAATTGCCACAGGAGCAAATGTCGTGTCACCCTTGACACCCTCCATGTGAAAGGGTCCTTCTAAACCATAAACAGGAGATGACAGGTCCCGATCTTCAAAACAACAGGGGTGCAAGCCAACTTTCTGGAAGAGATTTATCAGCAGACGTCATTAATAACCTCCTCTGAACTTACTAGAGCTTCGCAACATGTGTGATCCACTAATGGATACAATGGATGATCTTATACCCCTTTCATAAACCCAATTATGCGGCTAATAGCAGCATAATTTGGCCTAAAAACGGAGGAGGACCAGAGTTATCCGCATTATTTTGATGCTGCAATTATCCGCATAATAGCAGCATCGGGACAAGATTTTGAGTTTATGAACGTATTTCCAAATAATGCGGATAATTGCCATGGTGCGGTCACAAGGTCACCCTTTTCCAACACAACCGCATCGGAGGGGGCGTGTCCAGTTGTCATGACGATTATCCACCTTTTTCAGGACGGGCGCTCGTAAAAATAATGCAGATAATTTTCGGAGTTTGTGAATGCAATTTTTATTGAATTATCCGCATTACTATTAGGCGTTTAATTGGAGGATAGGTTTATGAAAGGGGTATTAATGGAACAGTAGGGGTGCATGCTTGTAAAAGAAATATACAGGGTCAAGTGTGATTCACCCCCAAAATATATTATAAAATAGTCCTTGTAAATCGTTGACAAATTCAACAAACTAAAGGACAGCTGTAAATTGGTACTTTGCTCAATATAAATCTTTTGAAATGAACAGAAGTAAGAAAATTAGTCCTCATTCAGAAGATATTAATCCCCCTTGTTACAAGCTAAGGGAAATACATTAAGGTCACACTATTTTTTTAATAGGCCAAATCATTTGTTTATTTTAGTTTCTGAAAGGCCAATCCAATCCCAACAAGTATACTTGAATGAAACAATAGAAAATAAAGAGTGTGACATTACTTTTATAAAAATTTGATATGTGGAAATATGTTAAGGTCACACTATTTTTTTAATAGGCCAAATCATTTGTTTATTTTAGTTTCTTAAAGGCCAATCCAATCCCAACAAGTATACTTGAATAAAATAATAGAAAATAAAGTGTGTGACATTACTTTTTAAAAATTGGATTTGAAGCATGAAAGTTGTGATATTTTATAGTATTGCTTAATCTCCCTTAACGCAACACTATGCATTATGCAAATAAGGGTATCATTGATGTCATATACTTGACTCTATTGTATTTGATTAGATTGATATAGAAAGAAATATTTTCATTTTATATCCTTCAATATACAACAAGGTTGGTCTCCTCCTTGAACATTTTGAATCACAGTTATTGTGATTCATGATTCATTTCTCTTTTCATTATCAAACCTACACAAGTTTATTCTTAGGTTAGCTGCACCCTCCAAATATTTGCTCTCCGAATACCCTACCACTACCCCTGCCTTTGCTAATAATTTTTGGTAATCAACCGAGTGTAGAGTGTGAAATACATGGAATTACTTGTCAGTTGCATAAGGGGAGAGACATTTTTTGAGGGAGGGGCAAGGTCAAGTCAGAATACTACCACATTCGTAGGATAGACTAACAACTTGCCCTCAATTTTTGTGACAAAGAAGTTGAAGAACAGCCTTGTTTGTCCTTTTCTTTGTATTATATGATAAGAATGTACTTTGTGAGAAGGTATGTCGTGACAAAAAATATTTGATATTTCCTCTTGTTGGTCAGTTTCAGACATGTGTTTATTGTTTGGCATGAGGTCCAGTAGAACCTCCCATGACACATGATGGGTTTGATCTTTTCTTCAAGGATACATACAACACACTTGTTTTATTGTTCAATTTTTACAGCTGTGCATTTGGAGAGGGGGCAAAGGGAGGATGGGAGCCCCCTTTTATCTGGGGGCCTTGTGATTTTTTTTGAGGGGGGGGGCTTGTCAAAAATTTGTTAATGACAAAAAAACTGCCTGAGTGTGTTGATTATATGTTGCTAATCTTTTTTGTCATGTGCCCCTGCAACCCCCCCCCCCCCACAAACGAGGGATGACATTCCTTCTCATTATCACGGTAATTAAAGTAAGGACCATTCAAATCACACTAGATGTTGGCATATATGCAAGGTCATGCTAGCAAGTCCAGTGAAGAAAAAACGCAAACTATATCAATCCTTTTGTATTTCTTTGTTTTGTGTCCTTTCATCTCTCTTCTATCAACTTTCATGTATTTCCATATTTTTATCCTTCTTTTATTTTCTCTTGTATCAATTCTTTTGTATATTTCTTTATTTCAATTTCTTCTTCCAGCTTTCTATCAATTCTTATGTATTTCCCTGTTTTAATAATTGCTTATATCTTTTATAGCTTACTTTTTCTTTTTTGTTTGTTTATTTTTTTTCCATAGCAACTTCATGGTCTTCACGACCACTATCAACAAATGAAGCAAAACATGGGTTTTCAGGATAACCTCTCAATGAAGCTGGTCAGAGAGTCAATGGCTGATTACATAATACAGAGGTAAGAATCTATATCCTTGGCATTGTCATTATCATGATCACTATCATCATTATCACAAATATCTTGTTCATCATCATCACAAATATCTTGTTCATCATCATCACCATCATTATCACAAATATCTTGATCATTATCATCATTATTATGATGATAATGATGATGATGATCTCCATCATCATCATCCATCATGATCATCATCACCATTATCACCATCATCACCATTATCATCATCAGCATCATCATCATCATTATCACCATCATCATCACCATTATCATCATCATCACCATCATCATCACCATTATCATCATCATCACCATTATCATCATCATCATCATCCATCATGATCATCATCACCATTATCATCATCATCACCATTATCATCATCATCACCATTATCATCATCATCACCATTATTATCATCATCATCATCCATCATGATCATCATCACCATTATCATCATCATCACCATCATCATCATCAGCATCATCATCACCATTATCACCATCATCATCACCATTATCATCATCATCATCATCATCACCATTATCATCATCATCACCATTATCATCATCATCATCATTATCATCACCATCATCGCCATTATCATCATCATCACCATCATCATTATCATCATCATCATCACCATTATCACCATCATCATCATCATCATTATCATCATCATCATCGCCATTATAATCATCATCACCATCATCATTATCATCATCATCACCATTATCATCAGCATCATCATCACCATTATCATCATCATCATCATTATCACCATCATCATCACCATCATCATCATTATCATCATCATTATCATCATCACCATTATCATCATCACCATTATCACCATTATCATCACCATCATCATCATCACCATCATCACCATCATCATCACCATTATCATCACCATCATCATTACCATTATCACCATTATCATCATTATCAAAAATATCTTGTTCATCATCATTATTATGATAATGATGACGATGATGATCTCCATTATCATCATCATCATCATCACAAATATCTTGTTCATTTTATTTTAGGCCATTTAACTTTTGTTTCAGCTGGACGAGTACCAGATTAACGTATCTGGTTTTACTGTACTATTCATTGTGATAAATGTCAGTGAATTAAAGGGACATCTATCTAGGGATTGATTTTGGGGGCTTACCTTTCAATGTCATGAATCAATTACAGATGTGATATACGTGTGTGATGCTTCGTTCTAAAACTCCAGTTAGTATGGCGCTAGGTAGGTTTTTCTCGTAATAGATTATGGCATTGGATTCTTAAGTTACTCCATTTTTTGATGAGTTATGATTTAAAACGTGAGTGAATGGGAGTCTGCATTACTCACGAGTGCCTTACTAGACATGGTAGCTATCTCAGTTCATTGTATTTAATTTTATTAACTTTTTTCTGCATTTAACAATATGATATAGTAACACAAATATGACAAAGAAGTTTTGACAATAGATCAGATATATACATCGTTGAACATAAAATCACTTGCAGAAGACATATTGTCATTGTGAGCAAAATGCTTGAGAATATGACAAACCAAAAACATGTATTAAATAAATAATCATATTGAATTAGCAAAAATGGATGACAGAATAATTGAAATACTAACTTGAAAAACAGAAGAAAATAGAAAAAAAAACAGTTACATTGCAGGCATTGTTGAAAATATAACCAAATGCATTTTTCGCCTATCAGGTGACAGGATCATTGAATTATCTTGAAGAGAGGTTTATAATTTTTACATATTTCCTATTTTCTTGTTTGTCTTCAGGGTCCATGGCTACCAGGCTTCCGATGATGACGAGGACGATAGCGAACAAGAACGGGAAGCGAATCCAGCGCAGGAGAGGGCAGCCAGGATTGCTATGATAAAAAACAAATCATTCACCACCAAAGGACAGGTAGGAACATTTGAAGGAAATCTTAGAGATGAATTCCCATTTGGTCTACAGCCACTTCGTCTACATTCCGTTCTGTCTCATCCCACTTAGTCCATCTTTTTGATCATGTGAGGATAGTTTTTAAGTGAACTTTCAGCAGGCAAAAAAAAGAATTTTTACTTTTCGTGGGCTACTTTTCATAACTTCCTTCCTAAATCAGCGACATTGGATAATCTTTAACATTGTGACGGATAGGGATTTCCAGTGCTCCTTTTTTAGTTTCCAGGGCTCATCTGATCATTTCAGGGGATAAATTGCCCCCAGCCCCCTTGTAATTTTTTCCCTGACTTTCAGGGCATGATTTAAAATGGTTATGAAGGATGCTCATATTTTACAAGATTTCTGAATCTGAACTTTTGACAAATCTTTCATCAAGAATTGTAGTTTATGTCATACAATAGAGTATTTGCGACTTGCCAGTTACACCACGGTCCTCCTAACTGTTCTAATTTTCTCTAATTACCATGACAACACAGGGTACCAGCTCCCAACGTCACCTCCAAGAGGCCGCCACCTCCACCTCGGAGATGGACGAGAAGCCCTCGCTGTCTCCCGACAAACCTGGAAGGCGGGGCAGAAAGAGGATGAAGAAGACACGAGGGAGAAAGAGGATGGAGAGGGATCGACCAGCCACCGAGATAGAGAAGAAGAAGGCGTGGTCTATTCTACCGATGAGGAGGTTGATTGATGTGGACGAGGAGAAGGAGGAAGATCGTGATGAAGGTGAAGAGATCCTCTCAACCATTATTAGTTTGGAGGGAAGAGAATTGTTGTTTAACCACTCTGAGCTCCAGTTTCTATGTGACTTTCTTTGATAACTTTACTGGAAAATACTACTTTCTTTGCCATTTTTAGGCCCAAAAAAAGTAGGTCTCAACCACAGACAGTGTTTTATAAAGTTTTATAGTTGACGGGACTCTCACATCGGGAGCCTGTTCCAACTATTCTAACTTTGCCTTTTAATATTGTAACTACCATTAAAGATATAACAAGGGGAAGATCGGACACTTTGGCGATTATTTGTTTCACTCATGGGGAAGGGCGCCCAACAGCGTTTAGTAAGTAAACCTTTGAACATCGGCTGTGTATAAAACATATGGGGAAAATGAGAGAGGGGATTTTGGAGAGGGCACAAGGGCAACACGTGTGGATAATTCTTCCTTTTTCTTCCCTAGAAACCTCTAAAATATATTCATCTCTAATTATAGAAAAAAATTTAAAGAAAAAAAAATCTTACAATGTAAAAATCGTCTATTCCTCCACCTCTCCATCATTTCCCTCATATGTTTTGTACACGACCAATAATGGCGATACACGAAGGTTTACTTACTCAACGCTGTGGGGCGCTCTTCCCGACCGTTTCATTGTGCGCTCTATGTACTGTCCGGTCTTCTCCTTGTAGTGTCTTTGACTCTTTGCTACCATGGAAACTTTGATTGTGATTTGCTGCTTAGCCACATTACCATGGTTTGTTGCCATAATAGCAAAATTACAATTGTTGTAATTCTATGAAACAGGTCTCTGGAAGCTCTAGTCAATGTATGTCGATGTATGTTTCAAAAGCAGTTTCACCATGAATTCTATTTCTTGCCATGCGTGGATGTCTGTTGGTATATGCTATCAAAAACAGCTAGGAGTGAGGTGCAGTATGTAGTTGTTCCTGTCTGACGTTATCTATAGAATAGAGGAAGGCAGCATGTTGCTTCTTTGTGTTGGACACAATAACATTTTCCATTGTATCTTATGTTATTCAGTCTCGGGGGGGGGGGGGGGGCACTACCATTGATGAGTGGATACCAGGCGTGACAAAAGAAATGCGTAAAAACAATCTCTTTTTCAAGATTGGTCACATTCCGTATGTAACGTAATGAGGGTGCAAAAAACACTGAAATAGTGAAAAAAGGGTATATATTTCGCTTGGAAAGCTACATGTTTATGGTCAAGTTTGTGAGGGTATTAAAGAGACAATAATACTTTATAAAGGATGTACTTTTTGCCCCAACACTACGTGTTTACAGTCCGATTTGAGTGAGGTGTGGCGGTACTAAACCTAATGTAAGTAAAGGTAAAGCCGACATCTGTGACATACTAAATATCGCTGTACTTGTTTAGGGGGTCAATTCAGGGAATACTTGTCAAGGGTATCGTTTTGTTTCCAATACTTGCTAAGGGTAGGGTTTGTTTGTTAAGGGTTGCATTTTAAGAATATGGAAAATACTTGTTTAGGGTTCTTTTCGAAACCACATGGTCGTGCCTGGTATCGACTCATCAATGGAAGTGCCCCCCCCCCCCTCCGAGTATTCAGTGTTGGGCAAGTTTCAAATCTTGGGGTGTTCATTAGGTATGAAGTATGACTCAAAGTCATGCTTGAACCAACATGCATATCTAATTCACATTCTTATTGATAGATGTGTGGTAGTGCACACTCACTGACCATTAATCGACCAGTGCAGTGGTGTGAATTTTTACTGGTCATTCTGAACATGAATTGGAATTCAATTATATTTTAGTCTCACTTGAGCTTTTGTGAAACACCCCCCCCCCCCAGTTTTTCCTATATTGATAATGCTGAATGCAGTTGCATGCAATATGTGCTTATATTCCGTCATGTTCATTTCAATATTTTTTTTTGTGCAGATTCTGATTCTGAGCAAGACAGAAAGAAGAGAAAATCGCCACAAAAATCAGCTACAAAGAAAGGTGTAAAAGGTGAGGGCAGAAGAGCTCTTTGAGTTGGCTGTCTCACTTAGATGTTTTAGCCACCGTACGCTGATGTACTGTACGTGTGGCCAACCATTTTCTCCTTTAATCCCATTTCTTCAGATCTATTAATATTGCGTTTTGTAATCACCACAAAATATCAAGATTTCAAATTCTGTATAAAATTATGTGACCAACCACCTGAAAACCAACAATAACCCGCCCAAAATAAATTGTGAGATTTTCATTGAGCTTGGAAAAGTACATTTTAAGCTTTGAAATGATATATAACCTGTCAATATTGTTCAACAATGACCCTCACAAGTCTTGATTTGAATGCAGAAGAAATTTAGTGAGAGCTTCAAAAAATAAGGAGAAAACAAGGTTTGAATTTTGGGATTCACTCAAGCATGACATGTGCACACTGTGCAATCTCGGTGAAACTTCCAAAGCAGTACGCAGAAAACTTGTGTCAATGAAAATCTTGAATCTTGACTTTTTTCAACTTTACAACTTCAAATTCTGACATCATGATGGGGAAGAATTGCTCTTCCCGTTAAAGTAATTTTCATATTTTTGAAGACCAAATTACTATTTTGGCTATTTACAGATAATCTTCCCTGGCAATTTATTGTTGGTGTTGGGGTTGCTGGTAACATATGAAGAATAATTTGTTTTCTTAACAAAAGGTAATTATTGATATCAATATGGGAATAAAAAAGGGCATATCATGGATAAACTTATGGTTGGCTTGTGGTGACCAAAACTCTCAGGTGTGACAGCTCCTTATGTTGATTTTAAGCGCTAAGCATTTGTGAGTACCTTTCCTGAAAATATTTGTCTGCTTCCTAGTTTGAAAATGTTAATTTAATATCAGAATAAAGAAATTGTATCAAAATATAATTTTACCTCCATCGATAATTAGTTTATTTTTCTCTCATTTCAAACAGGAAAAAAGAGATCACAGAAGAAAGAAGACAAGGGGAAGGAAAAAAAGATGAAGAAAAAGAAGAAAATGAAGAAGAAGAAGTGTCGGAAATCTGAGACGGATGGGTCAACAGGAGAAACCTCTTGGGATGATAAAAGCGAGGTCACCGGAAGCGCAACATCCGGTACGGAGACCGAGTCATCGCCACGGAAACGGCGAGGTCGGAAGAGGAAGCGAGGGTCGTCTCCAAGCGGGGCTGAGAGTAGTGATGGGAGGAAGAAGGGGAGTGTTTCAGACTCTGATGGGCTGAAAGATGGGTGGTTTGAGAGTGATAGGGATGAGCTGGGGACTTCCCCTATAAAGGGGAAATCCCCCATAGGACAGACTTCACAGATTTCCTTCTACGACTCCGACGATGCTGTCACAGGTGCGAGGAGTGAGGATGAGGAGTTTACCTCTCTGAAGCGGAAGAGACGGGGGCGACCAAAGAAGTCGGTCATGCCAGAAGAAGACATATGGAGTAAACTTGGAAATATGAACCGTCATCAGGATGGTTGGGTCAGTGATGGCGGACCCAGCTCCGGTGTCCGTGTTGACTTTAGTAGAGACGGATCGGAAGCTGTGAAGAGAACGCCACCTAAGAAAATATTACTCGGTGTGAAAAAGACACCACGGAAGGACTCACCTGTGCAGGAATCTGGGAAGGGAGTGACTGTTCAAGATGGGAATGGGGTGGAGAAACCACAGGAGGAGAAGAGGAAACGGGGAAGGAAGCCGAAGGGTGCAGTAGAGAGATCCCCAAGGAAATCATCAAGACCAAGAAAGGTGGTCAAGTATGAGACTTGATCACTTTACTTGTAAAGGATGAACTTGTATTGAAGAAGCTGTTTTAATGGAGTAAAATATATCAATCTGTCATTGCCATTTCAGTCATCAACCATACAAATGCCATCATCAGCTGTCATTTATTAAGCTTATAATAATAAAAATATAGGTATAATTACCCAAGGGTAGCCACTTCAGTTTCGAAAACTGTTCTACCAGCGGGCCCTGCTGTTACCCCGGCTTTAGCTGAGCTGCTAGGCGCTCAAGCATTCAAAGAATTTCTCACCTCACCTTGGTTGAGTACAGCACAATGTGGATGAGTTTCTTGCGCCATGGCTGGGATTCGAACCCATGACCCTCTGTTTCAAAGTCAGAAGACTAATCCACTAGGCCTCAACGCTCCACATTGGTTCTCATTCTGTACTTTCACTTCAGTCTTATTTGAGTTGCAGTGCTAATTGATGCAAGAATCCTTGTAGCAAAATAGTCAAATAATTGCCTTGGGTTGGAGCAGTATTTCAGACTATCATGTGAAATACAAGTAACTCTAGCTGCCTATTTCAAATCTTGTGGGTCCACAGAAATCTGTTCGACCCGGGCGAAGTTCGAAAAGAATGTGTTAATAGGACATCTTTTGCATAATCTGGGGGGTGTTTCTCAAAGATTTAAGTATGACTTAGAGTCGCACTTAAATGCCGACGGGTACATGATGATGATATGAAACGCGCAATCTTATTGATCAATACGCAGTAGCATGCGTCCTCTTGCCATGATCTGACAATGCGGTAATGCCTTTTATAACGCACACAACTAGACATTTAAGTTCGACTGTAAGTCATACTTAAATCTTTGTGAAACACCTCCCTGGTCTGAAATAATGCTTCGAGACAAATATTTATGGAAGGTCAACCTATGAAGAGTCATTGCATCTTGCAGTTCAAATTTTGCCAAAGACAAACAGATTTCTGCGGTCCCCAAGACATTCATTTTGGACAGATTCACTTGAACGTGTTTATGCAGCATTGATGTGCACATGGTATAATGTTGATTCCTTTGTCTACTTATATTGTTCTGCACATGTTATATGAAATGGTGTGTAGAAAACCTTTTAGAAAAAATAGATATTCCATGATGTGCCCGCCACTTTAAAGAGAACCTGTAACCTTTTTCTTGGCATCTAAACAGTTTTTATCTTGAATGCCTCCCAATGAAAATGTGCTGGTAACAGTTTTCAAATGAATTTTTCATACTTTCCAGTGTTAACTCCTTATTACCACCTTCCGCCTGAATGACAAAATGTAAGCAAAATATATTTCACCATGTCATAGCATATGCACAATAAGTACAATTCATTTCAGCAGTGTTTTTTTTTTTCATTTTATTTGCTTCATTTGATCATGTACATAAAATTTGTAAATATGTATATTCCAGCTTGTTTTTTAAGAAGACAATTAAAAGATTAATAATCTTTGATACCAATTTGTCTTTGAGATATGTTCTTGAGTGAAAATTTGTGTGATGTTGGGATAGTGCTTTTGAGTGATAAAAAGTTGTTTGTTCTATGAAAATTCTACAATTTCTGTTCATGACCATTGGAAGGGGGTATGAGACAAGCTAATGAATTTGTTGGTTATTTCTGAGCAATCAGAGTGGTCAAGCAAGAGAAAAATTTCACTCCTTTTATAGGCATTTTTCTTTTGCATCTTCAAAATTTAATAAAAGTGTATTTAAGCAAACCCATCTGAGGAGTGTTTCATCAACATTTTTGTCTGACATGTTGGACCTGATATCTTTCCTTGATTCTGATTGTCTCTGTAGCACTGTTACTAGGGTAAATATAAGATAAAACGAGGCTTGTCGGATAAAACATCCAAGTCCTTTCATGAAACCCTCCCTCGTTTCTTTGTGCGCACCAGGTTTTAAGACTGACTTTAAGCTGGGGGGGGGGGCAGTCAAATGTATTGCTGTACACATGCGTGACCAAATTATTCCAAACACCCCGAAACATGTTTTGTGTGCAAAATAACCCCATAAACAAGTTTTTTGTGGGCTTTATTTACACATTTTGGCCCCTAAACAAGTTGTCGCCAGAATATGACCCTGGGGAAAAACATACCCTAAACACGTTTGACCCTGCGATTGACCATTGACCAGTCTTCCAAAACCACCTTTTTAATTGAAAATCAGTGTTTTTGATACCCTTAACGAGTGCTTGAGTTGCCCGCATCCAAAACTGAAAAAACAACCCTTTAAACACGTTTTTTGGGTCACGCATGTGTACAGCAATATATTTGACTGCCCCCCCCCCCCCCCCGGTCCAATAATTTGAGCAGCTAATATCTGTGCAAAAATGAGATGTGTAAAACAGAGGAAAGGAAACACCATTGGTAGAAAGGAAGAGAAAAAGAATAGATGAGAGGGGAGAAGAAGAGTATAAGAGGTGCAGAGGGAACAGATGAGGAAGATGGAGAAATAAAACTGGAGGAACTTTGAGATGGGAGGGCAAGAACAGGGGGAGAAAGATATGGAGCTTAGAGAGGGGAGATAAGGAGCTATTAAGAGAGGGGAAGATATGGAGCTTTAATAGAGGGGGAGAGATAAGGAGCTTAGAGAGGGGGGAGGGATGGAGCTCTAATAGCGGGGGAAAGATATGGAGCTTAGAGAGGGAGATATATGGAGCTTAGAGAGGGGGGATATGGAGCTTTTATAGAGGAAGATATGGAGCTTAGAGAGGGGGAGATATGGAGCTTGAATAGAGGGGGGGATATGGAGCTTAGAGAGGGGGAGATATGACATTTATACCCTTTTTACACAGGATTTTCTTAGCCCCTGACTATCGCTAACCCCGTACTATCCTTAACCCCGTACTATTTTTTTCCTTTTCACACATGCCAAATTGTTATTGCTAACCCCGGATAATGAATGCTTGCTTTTCACACACGAAACTCGCTAACCCCGGACTAGTGGTAGCTCATCATTCACTCGTACCCTTTTTACGCACGCTAAAATTGTCTTAACCCCGTACTATAGGTGGGGCTAAATTGCCATTTAGCCCCACCTATAGTACGGGGTTAAGCTTAGCCCACTTTCGTTTTACACTAGCTATCTTAACCCCGTACTATCGCTCTTAGCACCGCAATTGCTGGGATAACCCTGCTTTTTTGCAGGGCCAAATAATCCCGTACTAAAGGTGGGGTTAGCCCACTTTGCAAAAATGCTGTGTAAAAAGAAAGTGGGCTAAGCTTAACCCCGTACTATAGGTGGGGCTAAATGGCAATTTAGCCCCACCTATAGTACGGGGTTAAGGAAATTTTAGCGTGTGTAAAAAGGGTATTAGAGAGATGGAAGATATGGAGCTTAGAAAGAGGGAAGATATGGAACTTAGAACAGGGGAGAGATGAACTGAGAAGAGGGGGTAAGATATGGGATATATACAGTTTAGAGAGGAAGAAAGATATAAAGCCTCGAGAGAAAACAAAGTTTGGAATGGCTGAAATGATAGAGAAGAGAATAAAGGGGGAAAGAAAAAGCAATGGATAGGTAAAAGCGAAGTTCAAGAAATCAGAAATATTTATAGGGACACCAATGAAACTCAAAGAAGCAATGCATTCAGAAAAACAATACTTTTTGAAAAGTTGTGATGTTTCTTTTTATTTTTTATATATATTACATTCCTAGAAAACTATACAGTTGTAAATCAAAACTCCATTACCCAACAAATAGATTCCACGATCACAAAAAAAAAAACGGACAGCAACACCTGTTTTGACGATTGAAAATAAAATATCCTTCCTTTTTACCACTTCCAATGAAAAATTTATCTTCTTCAGATCTCTAGCTGTACATAATGTTACGTTCAGATCACAATTGAATTGAATTCTTTCGAAATGCCAGACTGTATTTGTGGATAGTTTGGATACAAGGATACAAAGAGCTTGACGTGATATGAAAAGCTGAAGTATATACAGTTAATTAAATCAAAATCAAGATGTGGGTTATTTCAAGTCAACCATTAGTATCATTGACAAATAAATAATTGCCCACTTTTTTTCCAATTTTTTAGCTGTTTAGTCCAAATTATTTTCTTTCTTCTTATATATATTATATATCTTCTAGATATAATTTGATGTCCATGTTCTATATTCATGCTACTGTTGCTGTTTTATATATGTATTTTTCAATGTAAATGTATGTTTCAAATTGAAAATGAAGATTGAAATTGAAACGATTTCAGAGAAGTTTCTAATTATGGATAATAAAACTTGGGACGGGTAAAATCATGGTTTCCATATCCTGTTGATGTTGGGCTAAATAAATATTGACACCCATATATTATATATTATGCAGTTTGATTGAACCCATGGTTTACGCAGATTTCCTGAATAAATCAGCTTATTTACAGGGTATATAAAAAAAAGTCCAACGCTGATGCGCACTTTTGTTAGTGCACAAAATTGATGCCTGTTGACGTGGTTATCCACGCTATTTTATTTGTGAGTCCACTGTTTTGAATTAAAGAGTCCACTCTTTAAAAAGTGGACTCGTGAATAAAATAGCATACTCAACCATGGCAACAGGCATCAATTTGGTGCACTGTGACAAAAGCGCGCATCAGCATTGGACAGTTTCTAATATATGCGGTAAATTAACGTAATTTATGCAGGAAATCTGCATAAACCATGGGTTCAACCGATGGTTTTCAAAACCACCTTTGTGAATTCGGGCCTAAGAGTTTAACTTCAAGTTGTGAATAACCCATTAGAGACTGGCTAACTGAGCTATAACACACATTTTCACAGACTCCAAGCTGTATATACAGTATGTGGTTTCCACCTCCAACTGATTAGAGTACCAATAAGCACATAGCCAATGCCCTTAGGTGCGCTCTCTTTGATAACTGCAAATAATGTAGAGCATGATATTACATGTAAATGCTGCATGTAAGTGTGAATTTCAGTCGATAGAATGCATTTTCATGGAGCACTCCCTGGATAAAGACATATCTCATCACAGTAGGGGAAAATATTGAGTTACTTAATATTTAAACAATGTACAAAACGCTCAAATTGGCATCATTTTTTTTCTGATGAATCACCTTAGAATAAATGAAAAACAATATTGACATATTTCATTTCTATTTCTTTTTCAAATCCAACCTTATTTCTGGGTAGATATTCCCTTTTAAGAGATCTTGTTGGTTACGCAAGTTTTCCTTTCATCTATAATTTCTTCATATGTTACATATGATGTACATGTACCTACATGTATCATGCTTGCAATACATGTCAAGTACAATTTTGATTGGTAATATTATGATGTAGATGATGAATCATAGAGGAATGTCAATCACAGCAATATATGACAGAAAGATCAAAACAATCTTCTAAAAGTATAGTAAAAGGCACATTGTTCAATTTGTACAATAATAAATGTAACACATATAAACATACAGAAAATATCCAGCTACAGTACATGTATGCTTTCTACACCAAGTCTATCCTCCAAGTAAATACACTTCACTTTTAATAAATTTCCTCATGGCAAACGATGCAAATTTTGAGTTTCATAATACCTGCGCAGAAGTCGCACCAATATTGCGATGGCACTTGAATGCATTAATCGTCATAGATTTGGTCAACAAAAGTGTGCACAACAGCCGTGCATCCAATCACTGTGGTAGTCTCTCTAAGTGACAAAAAAAACTCATTTTAAACGCCATTTTCTGGGATCTCACATATAGTTCTTCTGATTAATCATACTTGCGCTTGGGAAGAAGATATCTTCTTCAAATTTTCCATTCTTAATCCCAGCCCAAGAAAAAAATAATGCTCGACCAAAAAGCCTCTTATGAAAACGTTGGTGGTGTGTGTATTATGAAACGCATAATTTGCATACATTCTATACCACAAGTATACAGTACATGTCCAATTCTTCCACATGCATGAAGTATTTGAAATGGCAGCCGGTAATGACTGAAGATTTCATTTTCTTATACTCATACTTCATGTCATGCTTTCATAATATTGCTGCTACATGAACACATGTTTTGAACCGATGCAGCATTGGCTATACAAAGCATTGTTATTGTAAATTATATCAATAAAATAACAACTTTTTCTACCGCACCTAAGTCATATATAGACAAAATACTCGAAAATAATTTGCTTCTGCGAGTTGTATAGTAATAATGAGCAATACATAAATGTCAAATGAAATAATGAAATGTAAGCAAAGAAAGAGTAAACAAATAAAAATTGCAATGTTTTGGCTGCAACTACTACATGTAGGTTTTGGCAGGCAATGTAGAACAAGTGGCCTGCATTCATTGTACATTGCATTTGAACAGGATGGCCGAGCCCTGAAATACCGGTAAGCTCATTTGTGCTAGTCATGCTGCTATTGGCTTTTTTGATATTTTCAATATGTTTGCAAGTTCAATTTTCCAATGAGCATTTTTATTACATTGCCATTATAAGGATTTTCTTTTCCTTCACATATATTTTAATATTAAAAAAAAAATTTTTGATGCAACAAAAAATGGGCATAGAGTGTTTAAATATTTCCTCTTTATGTTAGAAAAATGTTAAAACGGCTGTTTTCGACTCGCTGTACGGCCGCCATAGAGCAAATGTGACCGAGGTATAATAATCATATCTTATCAATGATTTTCATGATTTTTTATTTTTGAGTTACTTTATTATTATTTTTGGGGGTATCTGCATCAAAAGTTATTGAACAAAGCCATAAAATGTGATCCTAAATGTATTAAAATGCAGACTTTGGTCAACTGCTTGACTTGGGCCTTGAACCCACAACCTCTTAGGTGACAAGTAGGTTCCTTGCCAACTGGTCCAACTCCCCCTTTCATACATGTATTTCACATTGCTTTGGTCCCACATATACAACTTAATGATGTATCACCAACATCAAAGAATACCAGACAAAACATTCATAAAAAATTTCACAGTTACAGCTGATGCAAATTCCAAGTATAAAAAAAGGCAGGAATTCAATGTTATTCTAATAACATTGTGCCACATACATTACATCATTCCTTCCTACTCTACAAAACCTCAAGCTGGGTTTATCACTAATCCATACACTAGTACTTCTGAAGACTCATTCCGACATGATGCCACAAAGCTCAGCTATATTGTTGTGTTTCATGAAAGAATGAATGACTTTACACGTGACTGGCGACCCTTTCTTGTGCTACAAGATATATCTCTACGTAGCTGACCTAGCACCTAAGAACATGTTCCAATCGTGTATAAAGTCATGCCTTACTTTATGAACAGCCTTATGAAACACCTGAGGTGTCAGAAAACTGAAGCAGGGGTATCATTTTGTGGCAAGGTGACAAAAACCTACGGTCCTATCAAATTCTTGTTTAGAGTTAGCACTAACTCAAAGAAATAATCTGTCCAGACTTACGCAGACAAACTCATGACAACATTCCATTCAACTGACCAAGGCGTAATAACAAAATTATTATGACGCTTATTCAGGTGCCTTAGTACCAGAAGGGTCCTTCGTCAAGACAAAACAGTGATTTCAAAAAAAAATTAAGCAATATTTCATAAATCGTTTGCAAGTAATGTCGGACAATTTTGCAAAGCACAGACCTTCACTATCTTTTTACTATTTGATGATCAAATGGTGAGAAAACTAATTGGAAAAGATCAAATTATCTGTATTAAGAGTCAAGACAATGAATCCCCATCCTGCTTGAGAGAGGAATGAGAATTATGACTCAAATAACATGAATCATGACATCATCATGACATCATAATGTAACCATTGTCAGGAGTTTCCATGACAATGGGCTACTTTTCAAGGCTTGAAGCATGATATGTGCATTTGCTATTAAGCACAAGTCATGCAATTTATGTCATCATATCTGAAAACTATACAATTCCTGACCTTTGTCGCATAATATCTGAACAAGGCCTCACATTCTGGAATAAAACACATCTAAATACAAACAAACAAAAAACCAAAACCTCAAAAATCACTGAAAAAAAATACAAACATGGTGTCTTACACCGCTCAGAAGGAACAAAATCTGAATTATTACAATAAAGAAAGCTGAAGGAAACATGCATATATTTCAGTTGTGTTACATCATTGATTTTTCTTACGTTTTCATTTATAAGGCAAAAATATTCAAAAGCAAAGCAATATTTACAGAATGAGAGAAAAAAATCCTAAAATATGCTGCCCTGTTCTCAAGAATAAGGATTTCAATTTTTTTTTGTTTATTGAATAAATATTAAAGATGCTCGAACAGATAATAATACGAAGGACTAATTAATCCCATCATTCTAAAATAAAGCAATATTATAATCTAATGAAAAGAAATTCATCCAGACACTACCTGTAGGCACTACTTTCATTGTCCAAATACACAAACATGATAACACTGTGACTTCAGCTTTGGCCATTTCCAATAAAATGAAATACAAATGTACTACTGAGTTGACCTTATCAATATGGGAGCTTTAAAGAGCGATTGCAGTTGACGCGATGGTGAGAGGTTTTGTTCTGTCAAATAGACTTTGTTAACCTTATTAAATAATTATGTTGACTTAGGCACCATAGCAAAATTCGGAGTTAAGTCTTTCACCCTGGAATCCCAGCATCTTTTCATCAGGAATCTTCACATTCATTATAGATATAACGATGGGAAATGCAAGAAAGTCGCTGTGCAAGATGAATAGTGCGAATACATAGCCTATTCTTGCTTAAAGGAAAATGAAACCTTTGGAACAAGATAGTTTGTATGAAAACAGAAATATCAACGAAAAAGATCAATGAAAGTTTGAGAAAAATTGTATTAATAATAAGAAAGTTATGAGCATTTGAAGTTTAATTCAATTCAATTTATTTACTCTCAATAAAAACATGAAAAAACATACATAAGGTACATAAGTAAAACATTGTGACAACATACAAAAAACATATTTATGAGAATGAGGGGCCAACAAAAAAGAGCAGATAGCCTTATTGTAATGTAGATCCTCCCATTGGCAATGCGACAAAGATGTGTGATATCACGTGTAAACAACTTTCCCATTACTTTTGTATATATTTCACTTAAACTGCCTCTTTTATCACATCTATCAGTAGATCATGTATTCTTTCTAATGGAGGGCATGTAATGCAGATTTCAAAGAATACATTATGGATAAAGATTTTATATCACTATAATAAAGGACAAAATGATACATTTTGGGGCTAATTTATATTCCATCACAGGGAAAGTTGTTCACATGTGACATCATCACATTGCCAATGGGAGGATCTCCATAGTTTTAGTGATTGCAATATTCAAATGCTGATAACTTTCTCATTACTTGTCTGATTTTTCTCAAACTTTATTTGATCTTATTCTTTGATTTTTCTCTTTCCACTCACACAAGCCCACTTGTTCCAAAGGTTTCTTTCCCCTTCAAGATGCTGCAGAGATTTTTGGTAAGTTCCCTTGTCAACTTTTTGAGTCATTAAAATTATATACATTATGTCAAGACAGTCAAGTTACCATCATGATGACATATCAATTTTTAGAAGTCAACTTGGCAAGACATGTCATGCCATGCTATAACTTACACATTTAACAAGAAAAATCTTCTTGCCATCTCAAGTAGAAACTCACTTTAAGCCAACCGTACTAGAATTAATAATTTTGGCAGTCTGGGGATCATATTCTTGGCAAATAGTGCTGTTGGACAAACTTAAATAAAATTTGAATGCAACAGAAACTTTTTAACACCACATGGAAAATATTGCTATATCTATTCTAGAGCTGTACATGAAAAAAAAAATTTCAAATTCAAAATAGCATGTCATTTGGCAAAGCAAATCAGTTTATGTCATGCCATGCGATAAGAAGTTGCCTTGGTCATAGAACATGTTGATAAAATAATTTCTAAATAATACAGAATATAAGCTGACCAGTGTAAATCTTTAATACAGTGTGACATGATGAAAGCTACAGACGCAAACCGATGGATCAATGTAGTATTGGCTTAGTACAAACATCTGAGCTGTTGCAAAGTTACATACACTGTACATGTACTTGTATAATTATAGCATACTGTACTTGCTTTATATACAGCACTTTTATTATAACTTTATGAATGCAGCGTAATTTTACTGGCGTTAGCAGAGCAGCTGTTACCACTTTTCAAGGAACAAAGTCCTACACCATATTGGTCGGGTGAAGCGCAATATGGATAAATTTCTTTCCGAGGCCTGGAGTAGGCTCTGAACCTATGACCCACCAATTAAGAGACAGGAGTCAGAACCCCTACACCATGAAGTCTCCCTGTATATGCTCATCTGATGTGTTCTAGCCTAGCCTGCTTTCCATAGCATGTCTACAACTTTCACAATGTCACACTACCTTAAAGAATTCACCCAGACGACCTCTATCAAATTGGCAACTCTATTACTAAATCAATAAAACGTCTTCATAAAGTACTTCTACATATCAAAATCCAGCATGGATACCTTTCATTTCATAGATAAAAATATTTACACTTTATATATAATAGCTCCATATTTTCAACTGCTCTATAATTCAAATCGATCTCAGTATACAGGTCGTTGTTTTCATAATTTTGTAGATTTCTCTGTCTTCTCATTCACACACTATGAAAATAGTTATCTTAAGGGTTCCAGACTCTAATAATCATGTAAATGTAAATTCATTAAACTCAGAATATTACACAAAATGCAATATGAAAAAGCACTTAAAGTTGCTATAAATTATTATGATTTTATGACGCAAAGCTTTATTACTTTATGAAGACCTCGGCTCAAAAGGTTTTAAATCATTCACCATTACTTGAAGAGAAAACCCAACAGTTTTCATTCAGGCATATGGAAGAGTATGATTCAAATTCGAATGGTTGTTCTCCAATGCAAGTTGAAACTTCTGATCATAGACAGGTTCTTACAAATATGTATTAGTCTACTATCAATAACTTAAATTTCATATACTGTACTGTCTCATCTCGTTTATCAGGCTTTCATTTATCTGGACAACTCTCCTAACCAGCCAAGTCTCCCTGCCAAGATTACCTACATCTAAGGACCAAAAATATTAGAAAGTAATCTTCCATTTCATTTTATTAATTTTCATCTTTTGGTGTCCAATTTGACACTCTCATTTTCGGCCATTTCACCCACACGGATGGGAGCCGGTCCCAAAGCGGCGAAATTAACAATGTGGACCTGAACATGGATGTAGTTCTTTGAGGGGGGAGCCAAGGTCTTCATATTTCTTCCACGAGGACAAACGAGTTTGGGTGGTCCTTTTAAGGACCTACATATGGCCACATAAGAATACACGGTGTACCGTGAAACCAGTACACTCTTACTTCTTCACCATGGATACCTTTCAGAAGTTATGTCAAAGAGATTGATTTTAAAAACTAATGTATTTGAATATAGTCCAATTCATATGGGTGGCAACTACATATGTAAGTAAACAATTAACACTAATTCTTGATCTATTCATCCCGTTACAACTACTTCCATCCTGTTCCATCTACCTTCATCCTGTTCAATCCAGTTTCATCCAGATTCATCCAGATTCCCCTAGTCATATGCTATGGTCACACTAACAAAATGTATTCCACTTTTTCCTATTACATAGCATTGGTCAGCTTTGAGTCAGTTTTGGTGTTGTCTTGGGCATCAATTCCTTCTACAGTCCAGTATTAATGACTCATCTGGATTTTCCAAGGAAGGGTAAAGTCAGACAAAAATGACTAGAAGACTGATCAAATTGTTTACGAAAAGCCCTATCGAAAAGGGAGCCGCAACCGACTACAGATTGCTGGATCCACTTTCGCGTATACAAGATGTCATGTTGAAGCAACATTTTGAGAGTAATATGCATCTACCTGCAGATTTTGTGATTTCTCCATCTCTGGACTCGTTTAAAAACAAACTCCAATTTGACTGCTTCAGTAATCATCATGTCAACACTGGAATCCTGCTTACCAAGGATTCAGAAACAGAAAATCCATGAGTTGGGTTCATCATTGGCTGCACTGTCTACACGCATCACATGTATGTGTCTTTAATGGGCAAGGGAAGTTTGTTGGAGGGGGGTGGGATGATCATCGTTTACGTCGACAGAGTCTCTTATGCTCTTGGTGCCAGTGGACCTGTTGGCAGCTAATGCTACAGTAGGATGTGTTCCAGCAGCAATGGTACATGGCTTCTTTCTCGCAGTTTATACACTGAAAAACAGAAAAGAAATCAGAGTACCAGATGATCATAAATTCAGTAATCCTGGGCCCTGTCTTACAAAGAGTTACGATTGATCCGATCAATCGTAACTCTATGGAAATCCATCAGTGTCATTATTTTTTCTACAGAAAATTGCAAAATGTCCTTTTTAAACAAAGGGGAACACACCAAATTGTCAAGAAATCAATGAATTTATGGATATACATTCATATCTAGAATTTTTTTTGAAAAAACATGCATTTTATGTTGACTTTGCTGGCTTTCCATAGTTGCGATTGATCGGATCAATAGCAACTCTTTGTAAGACAGGCCCCAGATAGTTGCTATTAGTTGTAGAGAAAATGCACTTTTTGTGAGCATAACGGACATGACATTGCGTGTCATGAAGTCCATCACATTAATTTTCTCGACAACTGTTCAATGAATATCTGTTAAATTAATTAGGAATGGAAATGAACGTTAAATGTTTCTGATAATCTCAGCAACTGTTTAAATACTGTCAATTTTAAAGAGATGCTTGAAACAGTCTATAATATCGTGTACGTTACTTGGAGTCACCCATCTACTTTTAATCAATCTCAAAGTATTGTAGGCAACTCAGCACAGATGCTAAGAGGAGCATATCTATTTAAGTTATTGTTTCGATAAAATGCCATAGAAATTGTACATGGACATGAAGGCAACGGCTGAAAGATGGGTTAGAAACATTTGTCATGAATTCTGGCATTTTATTTCAATGACCATGTACAGATCATGCTTCACAAAGCGTGACTAAAAGTCATACTTCAGTACCAACATACACATGATATTAATTGCATAACTTTACTGATGATTACGTGGTGGTAGCACGCACCCTCCGAACATATCCGAACCAATGGAGCCACACATTAGATACCAAACACAACTGGGAATCTAAGTGTGATTTCTCAACAGACTTCTTGGTGAAAGACCCCAATTGCAGAAAAAGGTACAATCAAACGCAACTTTAAAAATCGTACGCAACTTGATTTTGAGCCAATCATTCGCCCGTATTAAGGATTTGCAGTTGTTTTGTTTTTTTACTTGCGCTGAAACACAACTCTCCCTGCAACGAGGTCCTGGCCCCGTCTTACAAAGAGTTACGATTGATCCAATCAATCGTAACTCTATGGAAATCCATCAGTGTCATTATTTTTTCTACAGGAAATGTGCAAAATGTCCTTTGTAAACAAAGGAGAATACACCGAACTGTCAAAAAAATCAATGAATTTCTGGATATACATTCATGTCTCGAAAAAATTTGAGCAAACATGCATTTTATATGTTGACTTTGCTGGCTTTCCATAGTTGCGATTGATTGGATCAATCACAAATCTTTGTAAGATGGGCCCCTGATCATACACTTCCTATCTACTCACCCATTGTTTCTTCTTTGTTTGAGATATTTCATCAGAGAGCTTTTGGACTTGCTCGTTGTGCTCTTTCTTGCATCTTTGTTCAGTCTCTGTCTTTACTCTTTGAACTTCAGCAGCGAGTTTATCCTTTGCTTCTTTCAAGATCTTTTCCTTCTCTGCCTGCCATTCTTGCTTGGCCTACAGTAAATAATACATTGAAGGTCAAGGTCAAAGGTCACATTTCAAATATGATTACATCTCATGAAAAATTAAAGATTAAAATCCATATTTTATTGTTCGAAATGAAAAGTGAAAACAGAAATAATTGTAAGATTCTATTTGCCCAATTGATCGTGGGCCCGGCAGCTGCTGTGCAGCGCCAGATCGCATAGCTCTATCCCTTGAATTGTTGAATGCCAAACAGGGTAGCAGCAACTCTTATCTTTTAATGTCTTTTGGTCAAACGCGGCCGGGCTTAAACTCCCGACCTCCCGATTGTGAGAAAGACGCTCTACCAAATGAGCCAACACATCGGTTATATCAGAGTACTTAGGAGGCTGAAAACAAGACATGATACTCTCTCAATACAATCAATTGGAATGTTAGTTTTTTTCTTCATGTATTCATCTTTGACCTTTTGATTTCAATGTCACAGATCAGGGATTTGTTTGGGTTGTGTGATGTTTCTTACCTTCCATATTTCTTTCTGCATTATTCAGTGATTTAACAAATTTGTTTTGCCTGATATAGGTTCATCCTTCTTGCTACTTAGTGTGATTTGTAAAATAAATTTTGCTGGGCTCCATACACTACTTTACATTTTTCAAAGAGCAAATTGAAAATAAGTTTCTTAAAACAGTTCCCAAGAGTACACACTAACAAAAACTAGAAATTTTTTACCTTATCTAATACTTCTTTGACAGCCTTGTCCAGCTTCTTCTTATAATCAGCCTCTAGCCTTGATCGAAGAGCTGGCGTTGTCGTCTTGGAATTATCTTCAAGTCTGCTCTGGGATGTCCTTGAGTTTGGAGATGTTCTTGAGTTTGGAGATGTCCTTGAGTTCGAAGATGTCCTTGAGTTCGGAGATGTCCTTGAGTTGGGTGATGTCGTCTCACTTGTACCTTCCTCCTCAAGAGGCGGTGGTGGGGTGTCATCTAGGGGACTGTCTTCTATCGGTTCTTCATCATTGTCCTCCGGGACTGCATCCATCGGCTCAGGATCTGGCACCGTTTCCGTTTCAGTTTCGGTCTGATTGGAGGAGGACAGCCAGATGGAATTAAAGTATAGACAGCTTAGGATGTGGTTAGGAAATACTCCACCATCATGGATATTGGTTTAATTTGTTCACCCTAACGAATGTTTTCTATATTTTCACAGCAGCATTTTCTCTCTCACACCTTTTTTTTTCTCCCACTCCCTCCTCTGCCTGCATACGTTTGTCTTTGTATTTCCCTAGTTACCTCCTTTCTTCCCTCTATCTCTCCATTAGTCTTTGATTTTCACAATCCGGGCATGTTGCATGGAAGTTACTATACTGGTAACTTCCTATCTATTCATAATTACAGATCTGTCAACTTTCTACAACCAAAAAAAGTATTCTTAGAAGGAAAAAAAAAGAGTATTTTAGAAAATTTATCTCAACATAACAATCGCCAGCCTGTTGTAGTGAGATCGGTGAAAATATGTGAAATGAATCTACTCGAAAACTTGATAATTCACCATTTTAAACATGTGCTCGTAGGCAAGAATTTACTTGTTCTTTTCATGCAACAAATTACTGGCCCGACAGTGATTTTTACCGGTCTGGGAATGTCAAACTGGAACTAGTGTCGCATGGTATGTATAATTACATTCTCCATGATCAGAATTTCTTTAAAAAGTAACAAATCATACAAAAAAGTATTGGCGTATTCATAGAAAAAAAAGGAACAAATACTCTAAAAAGGGAATGGTTGGAATGTCTGTAATTCTCATACAATCCTTGATTTTGATTGGCTGGTGGGAATGTCAACAATGGTAGTTACAATTGGGGGGCAAAGTTATCAAAAAAGTTTCTCTCAGAACTGCAAAAAGGCAGTGCTTAGATCCAGTTTATTTCTCAAAACATTCATTTATCCAATGTTCCTTCCTTGATTGTTCTCATCACCCTATCCCCTTCCCATTTCTTCTCTCTCCCAAGAAAACCATAGCAGGGGGCCTTTTCAAAAAGAGTTAAAAATGTTGAAACTTTGGCCGTGTTTATGCTTCCACTTTTCAGGCCAGAATCAGCGTTTCCAAACGTGATTAGTCCAAAACACGGTTGCCTCCATGCTTACTTTCATTTAAACGCTGTTTCAAAACACCGATCATAAACTCACAAAAAGGTGCGTTTGTAAACGTCGTTTGACCAGAATCAGGCTTTCTGGGGAAGTATAAACAGAACCACGATCGTAAACGTGTTTAAATGACGTCATTTGGTACATGCCTCCGGTGAGATGAAAATCCGCGGGCAAATACAGTCGCATTGCTCCATGGTCGCATGTTACCTCCACGGAATTACCTCTCATCTCCCTTGTTTTGCATTAGTACTATTACTAGTATTACTCTTCCAATTTTTCATCACGATGAACGTTAATGGATTTACACCAAAAAATAACCTGGAACATGAGTTATAATGAGGAGACATCGCAAGATAACCCAGTAGCATAAACAAATAGATATTTAATTATTTTGTATACTTAATATTCTTTTTGTTTTTTACTATTATCCTCACCATGGTGGAAATTATATGGCTATATCAAGAAGCTCCATGCAATGACTAAAATATCGGAAATTGTTCGATGTTTATATAACAGTCGACGTACCTTCCCCATAACAACACTCGGAAGAAAAAACTTTCGAAAAAGGGCGCGCCCAATTTGACCTCGCTTTCCTGCTCAACGAAAATTACGATGCGAAGCCAGCTGGAGATCGTGATTTCGCCTCTGAAAAGTTAAGCATAAACAGCACTCCCAGAACCACGTTTACGATCGGCGTTTTGGATCGACGTTTGAAAAAGCTGATTCTGTCCTCGCAATGGAAGCATAAACACACCCTTTGACAATAAATACCATGGTAACATGGCTCTGCAGCCAATAAAAATCAAGAACTACATATCAGTTAACAAAGTTACCATAATTGTATAGTCTTCTAAAATTGGTCCCTGGAGGAAATACTTACTTTTGAAGCAGTATTTGGTCCTGCTGATGATGATGAACCTTCCTCTGCATTGAGTTTCTTGTTAACAGGCTCGTCTATTTCAGGTGGCGATGTCTGGCTGGTGCTCACGCTATGGTCCTGTTCAATAGAAAAAGATCAGACAATATATATTTTTAAAAAGTACAAGATGGGAGAGATACTCTCATTTATTACTTTTAATATTAAAATACAACTAAAAAAATAACATATTTGCAATATAAGACATTCAAAATCATTCATAGTACTTGCAAAATGAATACATAGTATTAAAAGAGAATTGTCCCCCAAATATGTCAGAAAAGCTTGAAAAGAGAGATCATCTTTTCTTGTCATCAAGGAAATCCTTTCAATGCTACATAACAGGCAGGACACGCCACCAGCTCTCCCACACAGTGTGAACAGCATTTTGCATGTATGATTCATGAATGGAAATCTCATGGGCCCGTATTCTGAAGTCGGGTTTAACTTAGACCATGGTCTAACTCTGTGCTGAAATTATGAGAAGCCAAACATTTCAAAATTTTGTCTACAGTGAATGCTTCTCATGTTTACTGTGCTCTTTACTAATTTTTTAATGGTGAAGACAACTATCATACTTATCCTTCCCAGGCAATTCATAATGTTTTGGGAGTCAAACGAGCTGATACATTGAACCTCTACTGTTATAGATTTATGCAACAACTGGCTTTCCATAGTTAAACCACAACCTAAAACCAGAGTTTAAATTAAACCCGATTTCAGAATACAGGCCATTGGTTCTACACTTGGGATTCTATTTTCTTATTTTTAATTTTTTTTTTTTTTTTTTACATGTATTTTATTCTTTTTTTTTTTTTTGGGGGGGGGGGGGACAACGACTTTGTACAAGACTCAATGGCCCATATTCCAGTTTAACTTTGTTTCAACTGTGAAAAGCCAAATGTGAGGAAATTCTTTTACATAAATTTGATATGTGATTTATCAGTACTTATGATGTAACTGTCTGGCAAATCATAACTGCACTGTTTTTTTATACTCGGCATTGAAACATTGTTAGGGAATGCAGTCAATACAATGTAAGCAAGCTCATTGACAAGCTTTGCTTTAGAACAGAGTTAAACCATACATGTAGCTTAAGTTTTAATACAATTCAGAATATGGACCTAGCATTTTTTTTTTCTTAATTTATTTTGGGAATTACTTTACATAACCTACTGCCTAAATATGAATGAGGATTTTCCCGCGCTCTTTTGAGCATTTTTGGGGCAAAATCGCCCCGAGCCCCATGTAATTTTATCCCCAATATGAGCTATTGTTTAATATATTATATTACCCGCATTTCTGTACAGATTTTGTTCCAATAAGCATCGTATGACTGACAATCATAATTTAGCAATGATGGTATAATTATATTCAGTAATTTTCATTCCATCCGACAAAATATTTGAGCACCAACTTTACCCCGCTAAACATCTTTTTTTATAATCATCAGTTAAATTTTCATTAACACATTGCAGAGGGCGATACAACCTCAATACTATTGAGGTTGTATCACCCTCTGCACTGTGTTAATAGGTACATGTAAGCACTACAAAATATATAAGAAATTAGAAATGTTGTTTTATATCAGAATCAACTTGTGATCTCAAGTATTTAAAAAAATATTTACCATCAGCTCAAAAGAATGGCCATACAATCTATTATCACATCCAAGTTCTCTCATGAATCACAATAATGTTTATATAAATCTCTGTTCAATAAAAAATAATCGAGCCAGCACTGAATGAGCGGTGTGTTTTATCTCCGTGACATAAATTGTCTGCTATTATTATTCATGCTGCGCCAAATGTCAATTGATTCAAATTCAGATTCATTCTACTGTTAAACAAAATTATCACGCCTTTTAATACTGTTTGTTGAACCATGGGAAAGCAAAACCCCATTCACTTGCCCATATTACTTCATCTTTTAAAGAGCTGTGATTTTCTTGTAACATAACAATATCCATCTTCATACATCTAACCCAATTAAAAAAACTTTGTCTTTTAGATCTGCAAACCTCTTACATTCAGAGACATCATGCATGTATTTATCATAATATCATTCTCCATTCTGACCATCACAGGAGAAATCTGATTCATCACATATCCAATAATGTAATAGTCTGCTATGCAGACTCTGAATGGCTCGTGAGGTGGCATCTCACGTGCTGCTGCTGATTTTCGAAGCAAACCAGCCTGAAAGGGAGAGCGAAGCGACCAACAATCAGCAGCCACAGTTGATCTAGTCTGCTACTGTATGCAGACTTCTTGAACCAGCTGTGATACACACTGCAGATGTGGGTCTACATTTAGACTAATGATGTAACACCAAGCTATACAAACATAAAACACAATACTCTTCAACTACAAAAAATAAACACATGAAAATAAATGTAGACCCTGGCCTATAATTGTTCACATCCAAAAAGCTACCTTCGTGATATATGTTTCAGCACGTCAGCAACAATTCTCAAACTGATCCTCACTTCCTTTAGGGATACCCCAAAACACCAAATTGTTTCTTTTGGAACGATTTCCTAGGTCATCACATCTCCTTTCAACAGCTCCCCTTGCAACTATGGTTTCTTGCTCCTGACTACATTTCTCTTTAAGATCCTTTACTTTTTTTAAAACAAGCTCTACACTATGTTGTACTGTATCGATTTTCCCCTTACTCACACTGCATTCTGCTTCCAGGTGACAGAATTTAGCTTCCATTTTATCTATACGACCAATGACTCCTTCCAGCATCATCATTATTCCATCCAACTTCTCATGTACCCAACCCTGCTTCCCCTCCTCATCTGTACCATAGGTGAGATAATTTTCTCTGCCGTTGCCCTCTCCTTTTTCCGTAGCATGTACTTCGATCCCATCTATTAAGTTTCCCTGAATTCTGTTTGATTTACGTTTAGCACAAGAGTCTGCAAGGTTCTTACGTGAACCTGGCTTTAATACAAAGTATTTATTCATTTTGCAGAATATTACAGATCAGTGGGTTTAGAATAGTCAAAATATTGATTTTACCCTGAAAACCGATGATGTGGATCTACTTAACCTGACACATGCGCATTAATCTGGCATGTGCTACATGTAAATTTAATGAGGACATTTATTCATAAACTTGCTACGATTACAAAATCAAACATGTACTGACTGATTCATCATAACATGAACAAATAATCTAAGATAAAAGAATCATTCATAAACTAAAGACATAGTTAAAGTACACAATGTATGTACAAGAAAAAAGCATGATAGGGATTTTAGCCTCAAAGTCAAACTATTAAATCTCCTTGAAAAAAGAGCAAATTCATGCACATGTACAGTGCAAATTATACACCTTCCAGTGAAATGTCAGTCATACATGTATTTTACAAATTTGTCAAACAAATGTTTATCTGGAAATACATGTACTTCTTTATAAATATTTGAGGAAAGAAGCCTAGTTATCTAAAATCAAATCAAATAATTGATTGTATAGTTGCCCTTTAATGTATTGTACACCCCTAGAGAGTCACAAGAGTGAACTATGCCCAGATCTCAAGATCGCAAGGGGCTATTTACCAGCCCAGAAAATCAGTCAATATTTGTATTTTACTGAGTGAGGCATACATAAAAATTTGGTCCTTTAGTGTTGTGTTCAGTCTGCATTGTCTAGTCACCCTTATTTTCGTTTGCATGTACATCTCATAGAATCTAGCAACTTTTCTGCCCAAGTTCAAAAGGGATGGCCCATTTTGGTATTGTACAATAGGATGTGAGAGGACAATTTTAAAGCTTGCATTATGAGTGAAACCACTCATCACATATTTGGGGGGCTACTTTACCACTTTCCAGGTAACTAATACCTCTAAAATATCTCAAACAAGAACATTGATATCCTAGAATCATGTTACAAGAAGAATATTGCTTGATAACCTAACTTCATTTTTAAACAAAATATTTAATAATCAAAAAAGCTTTTCATTTTTAAGAATTATTCAGTTGCAAAACAAATGGGAAAGAGCTACACATAGAGACTATACCTATCCCCTCCCCTTTCGACACACATATACCTCTGAGGTTGAAACAGCTAGAAAAGGTAATATCACTTTAATGTTTTCCATTAAAACAAGAGTGGTGCTAAGGCGAGCACATAATACGCCCGCCTGTAACATGGAAAATGGAGTTATGGGTCAAGCAAGAAAAGTGGAAGGTGTCAACTTCACCTATGACCTTCTGACCTCAAAATCAATTGAATTCCTGGGATCTATGCTAGTATCATACACACTAAATTATATGAGCCTAGGTTAAGTTAGACTAAAGTTATTGCGTTTACGAGGACTGCAGAAGGGTAAGATGAAAACATGTCACTGTGACCTTGACCTTTGGACCCCAAAATTAATAGGCTTCCTTGGATCCATAAAGTATCATACACACCAAATTATATGAGCCTACATGTAGGTTAAGTCAAACTGAAGTTATCGCGTTTACAAGGAAAAGTTAACGGACGGACAAGACAGACGGACAGACAGACGGACGGACACCGAGAGTGATACCATAATACGTCCCGTCTAGACGGGTGTGTAAAAAAGAAAAATGGTACATGTACCAGGAGCTAATGTAACAAGATCTAGCAAGACCATTTCAAGCACCAATAAAGGACATATGGATGCAAAATTTGTGCAGTCAGCGACCACCATTGACCAGTCTACCATTGGCATATAAATGATAATACTCCAGCATTCAACAATTGACCAATTGACATCATCAGCATCATCATCATCATCACATTTATTATCATCATCCTTCCCCATCGTCATCATTATCATCATCACCATCATCGTCATCACTATCAATCATCTCAATCATTATCATCATCATCCTTCCTCATAGTCGTCATTATCATCACCACCATCATCATCATCACCATCATCATCATCACTATCAATCATCACAATCATTATCATCATCATCCTTCCTCATAGTCATCATTATCATCACCACCATCATCACAATCATTATCACAATCATCATCACCACCACCACCATCATCAGTTCATCATCATTATCATCATCATCATCACAATCATTACCATCATCATCTTTCCTCATCATTGTCATCACCATATTCAGCACCAACATGACTACCACCACAACCACCACCATCCCATCTTCTTCAGCATCCTCATCACTACAATCCTAATCATCCAGGTCACCATCCTGTTACATAACATACCTGCCCTGCATCCGTTGAGGAGCTTGCCCTGACAACATGCCTTGCCTCACACTGCGCATCCTCATCATCCTCCTCCTCCACAATGCTACTATCCTCCTCATCACCATCATCATCCTGGGAACCTGCCCCCTCCTTCTTCAGCTTTCTCTTCCGTCCCGACGTTGAAGAGGTCCTTTCTTTAGCTCTGCTCGCCGCTCTCTCTTGATATTCGGCCAGGTTGGCCATGTAGGTATCCATCTCTTTCACAGCGGAACGCCAGCCTGTAGAGGGCTTGTGTCTCAGTTTGTTGCGTTCTACGGTAATGTCACGCAGATGGCAAAGATCGATCCACGCTCTGCAAATTGCAAACGATAAATATATATTTCAATAGCGATAGAAGTTAGGAATAATCAAGATTTGAGAAAAGAAAAAAGGAGACAATATGGATCTGTACGAGATAGAGATACAACCGATTGCAAGACGATCTAATGTTTCAACCAGCCATATCATGTTTTTCCCCCTTTTCTCTATATCATTTAAACTATCAAATTTCTCTCTTTTTAATTTATCCCTTTTCACATTAATCATGTCATTGTCAATGTTTCATTCCCATTTAATGAATGTAATCATTACATACTAAGCCTTTGAGCTTCAAAATGGTCCCACACTATTTCAGTGCATATATCAATAGTTTGATGCAGATATTTCAAAATAGAGATAACAATAACAATAACTGGATTTATATAGCACTTTTCCCAGAGGATACAAAGCGCTGTTGATGGCATAAGTTTAAGGTTTATAGTATATAAGTGTGTTTTCAGATGTTTCTTAAAGAGGTCAAGAGGAGAGGTTTCGAAGAGATGGAGGAAGTTTGTTTCAAAGACGGAGGGCAAGAGATTGAAACTGGCCTGTTTTCTGGATTTTGGAATGACATAGGAAGGAGCAGCTGCAGAACGAAGAGAGTATGTAGATCTTTGTTGCTGAAATAATGAAGAAATGTAATAAGGAAGTGTGGTTGACAGAGATTTATAGGAGTTGCGTTTGATCATAATTCCTTCTCCAATGGGCCCATATATGAATACCACACAAAATGATGATGAGCTTTGTCGCATCAATCTGTACAGGTTTGTTAAGTGTTACCTTTCATGCCGCGATCCAAAGAATCTAACATCTGCGTTTGTGTCTGCTTTCTGTAGTACTTTAGCAGGCCAGAATCCAAAGCCCGTCATCTGGGCCCAGACAAGCTCATGAGGAGGATTCTGTTTCAAATCCATTCAGAGAGATTGAAAAAAAAAATACAAATTGTACATAAAAGTTTCCAGTTGTGAAAGTTATTATTTATCATTCTACCATGTGAGTAAAAAAAAAAACTTGACACCTCACAAATCCATAATTTAAGGAAAAGATATGCCATGAACACATAATTATTATATATGGCCTGAAAGAATATGTTCTCCCAAATAATTTGATATCATATTTATGTGGTACGTGTTAACGCTTGGATGACCACGAGGGATTCTTTGCAGTGATGTAAATTTTGATTTGTGCCTAATTACGGCATAAATGCAATGAATGAATCCAGATGTCAATGTCATAATCCTGTAAGGATTGCATTAAAATCCATTTCAACACACCTTTTCAGTAACTTACATTATAATTAGCACATTTTAGTATCAATTCTAAAGTTAATTACATTAAAAAGTGATTTGCAAATATGTTTACTAACTCACATAGGATTTTGACATCAATGACATCTGGATTCATCATTGCAGTCTTGCCTTACTTTGGTGCAAGTCAAAATTTACATCACTGCAAAAAATACCTACCAATTATCCAAGTGTGAAGACTTATAACAAAAATATGGTATCAAATTATTCGGGAGAAGATACTCTTTACAGACAAATATAACAATTAAGCATTTATGACGTATTTTTCCTTAAAATGGGGATTTGTGAGGGGTCAAGTTTTTTTTTTACTGACTCGGTAGAGGGTACATACATGTATTGGTACACGATCAACATCATGCACTGCCAGAAGCCCATGCGCTTAAAGAAAGTCTAGATAATTAATACATTTTAATTTCTAAAAATAAGGATAAATTTCCAATGATAGTTTTCCTATGATGTATTGATGCCAAAATCCAAGCAAACGATTGTAACTCCAATATGCTTTATACATTATCCCAGTTGAAGTCGAACCCACAAAGGGTTCTTTGGTAATTGCGAGAAAGAGACATTTAAATGACATCAAATGACATCTTGACATCCATTGACATCTTACATCAAATGAATTCCAATAATATTTGACATCAATGACATATATCTGTAAGACATCGAATGAATTCCCTTTAAAGTGGCAGCGAGTAGGAGTGAATTGATAAAATTAAGATCCGAGTAAAATTGCAAGGTGACAGACACCTACATGTATTGTAGAGCAAGCGAGAAATTTGCATACTTACACAAGGTTTGCAAAACCAATCTTTCTGTGTTCTATCGTTGGACATGATGTAACAATCTTTGCAGAGACGGATTTCTGATAGCTAAAAAGGTCAAAGAGAGAAGGGCAAAAAACTCATAAGGAAGGAGAGTTTACACCTGTAATTTGTGTGATTAACTGTTAATATCACTTTTTGTTGTGCATGAAATCAAATCAAATTCAAACAATTCAATCACAGATCTCAGAGGAGGCAATCATCCCCTAATCAATCAATTAACAGTTCTTTACTTTGGCAGTCAGATTTACTTTGCAAGTACCGACTAGTTCGAGGGAAAGCAATTTTTCCATCCCATGACAAAAGGATGCAACTCTGTGGCATGAGTTTCATAATAAATTAGAAAAATGTCAATGTTTTATGTGAAATTATGTATTTACCTGTATTTAAATGTCTATAATTGGGGGCTTTGTAACTCAAAATCCTTCAGCATCATGTTGAGCATTCAGAAAATATGCCAAATCATGAAAAAAAATCAAGTAATAAAAATAATCAGGGTTGCTTCCTTTTGTTGAGAGACAGCAGAATTGCCCATAGGAAATTTCTCATTTGTGCCCTGCCTCGAGACAAATAGAGTACCAAAGTGTGAAGTCACAATGTCATAACAACAAACCGGCTGGTTCTAAACAGAGTCGCAGCTGACGATCGTCTATACACATTTGTATTTGCAAAAAGAGTGATGTGCAATAGAAACACGCGCTATAGAGCGATATGAGCGAGTCGCAATACTTCCAGGTGGGTGTTTCATAAAGCTGTTTGTAAGTTAAGAACAACTTTAAGAACGACTGGTGATCCTTTCTTGTGGTATATGGTATAATAAATTGGTGATGGTTTAGCGCATAATAAAGGATCGCCAGTCAAATAAAGTCACTCCTTACTTATGAACAGCTTTATGAAACGGCCCCCGGATTCATTCCCTTGTAAAAAAGTACCATACAGTACCATTGTTTACCATAGTATTACCATAGTATTACTATGGTAATACTATGGTAATACCATAGTATACCATGGTACTGTATGGTACTTTTTTACAAGGGTTTGTTTAGAACCAGGCTGCCATAACACCATGGCAACTGACGTCATCGTTTCGGTACTCTAGACTAAGGGCATAGCATTGATAAGATATCACTGAGGGGGAAATACTTTGACTGTGAACCAAAAGAGAAACAGCTGATATTTGATTTATACTGTAAGATGTAACCAGCTTTGTATCTAGGCCTACAGATAATCAAGACTATGCTTAAATCTAGCTTTAATTCATATCCGAATGGTACGCGCCTTAAAACCCAAGATAACAACTGGGTATTGTGGTGTGCGCACCTGTAATCCAAGCTACATCCGGAAGTAACAAATTGATGCAGAGGTCGAGCCCTGGTCACATTCTTTGGATGGTGACATTAAAGGTCTGGGGGGCGTTTCATGAAAGGACTTGTCGGACGTTTTATCCGACAAGTCCCATTTTATCCGACAGTTACTATAGGAACAGTGCCTCTCAGCCAATCAAAATCATGGAAAGATGTCAGATCCGACAACTTGTCAGATGATAATATTGATGAAACGCTCCCCAGTTCCAGACATAAATAATCATATCTTATTGATACGTGTATGAAATTATACACACACACTACTACTGGCTACATGAATCATTAAATGGAATAATTTATGGCTGAACTGAATAAACATCATGGTAAGGATTTGAAGCTGTGTGCCTGATTGAGAAGCAAAAGACAGAATCACTACACTTCAATGTTACCATAATAATTAATTTACCAACAACAACAATCCAACAAATGTAAACTTACATCATAGAGGCAGTCTTTTAGGGTTTGTTCACAAATATTAGCTCTCTCACTGACTGGTCCATAGTATATAACGGCAATGTGAACCAAGGACTTAGCATCACCTTCAAATTCTTCGAGAGTACGATACCTTTTCTCTGACAGTTTCTGACAGGAAGGAAATAAACGTAAGAATCTATTACTGTTTGTGATTTAACAAAAACTTGGTTTCTTCTATTAATAGCAATTTCAATCACTATATTTAATTTGAACAATACTGCATGCATCAGCCAATGTTTGGCTGTAAAGTATCTATATTGAAAGATTAGACTAAATCAGTATATCCTTGAGTTTTTATTTCTCATGATTCTGTTGTTTTTTTTCATCTGAGGTAATAATACACACACATACAGTGTAGAAGTGAGCATTTTGGTATAATATTAGTGAAAAAATAAAACACAAACATTAATCTTATATAGCAAGCACAACTTAAGTTTAGAGGGATTGGAGATGTACTTTAGTAAATGAAACAATTTTGAGAAATATTTCCTCAAAATTAAAGAAAAACTGTTCATTATCTCATGTGTAATAAAACTGGGCGATCCTCAAAACAAAGCCTACAAGAAAACATAACTTAGTAGGCAACATTTTACAGGAAATTTCCTAGAATAAAGAATATTTTATACTTTACCTCCATCATAGTGGAAATATCGATGTGTTGATAAACTAGGTTGTAATAATTAGGTAATTCATTCAGGTTAAGCTTCCTTGAGAGATCCCTCGCCTGAAAGATAAAAATTATTGAATTTTTATTACAAAGGGTGTCTTTAATTTAACAAAAGTCTTTTGGAATAGCTATCAAAACTATGTTTCTATGATTACAAAGAAGATTATTATATTCATAGAAGCTCCAAAGTCTCCTCTTGTATTAATCAGATAGCACATTGCTATTGATCATCATAATGGAAAATGTTCTTCTAAATATTTTTTTTCAGTCATTTTGGCCCATATTCAGGAATCAGGTTTGATTTAAACTCTGGTCATAAGTGTTAGATTAACTATGGATAGCCAATAGTGACATAAATCTCTAACAGTAGAGGTTCATAGAATCAGCTTATTTGACTCTCAAATCATTTTAACTGTCTGGGAAGGGTAAATAAGATAATTACGAAAAAAGCACAGATAACAAAAGAAGCAGATAATGTACACAAAATGTTGACATATATGGCTTTCCATAATAGCACAGAGTTAGCCCATGGTCCAAGTTAAACCCGACTTCAGAATACAGGCCCTTGTGTATTGGAGTAAATGGAGGAGTTGCTCCTATCCTACAACACAAGAATATCACATTATGCGGCCAATCTGAAATTCCTGGTAAAGTGATCGCAATAAATGAACTTTCAAAAATTCTTAATAAACATATTTTATACAGATGCTTTAGAGCGAGCAGGTGGGCTGACCAACAAAATAATTATTATTTTCTTATATTGCTGTTTGCAATTTGGCTTACACTTTCAACTACTGTTTTTCTGTTTTTATCATTTTTGTTATAAAATGGTTTCAGTTTCCCTTGAAGTCAGAGTTACCCTGCCCTCCCCTTCACATATTACAAATACTCGATATATACCACAAAAATGTAACGTACATGATAGCAATCCAAGATTAGAATGGAAGAGAATGAGATGAATTTGCGACACATTCAGGAGGCAGAGGTAGAATGTGAGGGAGAAGGAAGGGGCGCAGAGGGGGGGGGGGGGGGGCAAGAGAGGGGCAGGGATAATGGGAGACAAGGGAGGGGAGAAGCGTGGACCTTTTGCTTACCTTTTCTTTCATTCTGTTGAGAACATGCAGTAAGATTTTGTTGAGATCCCATTTACTTAAATGTATGCTCTTCTTCTTGAAACTCTACGGTTTGGAAAAAATAAAAATAATTTATCAAATCTGACTAATAGTATATAGACCTACAAGATTCATATCATCAAGTCAAGGAATTACATGTACATGCATGGTAAAAGAGCTATTTCTAATTCTAAGCAAAACTGGCTATTCCCTTTATTTATTACCATAAATTAAAAATACATTTAGCCAATAGTAGTCCTAAATGACTACAAATTCCTAATGAATCACAAAACCAGTGAATAGTCAATATAATATAAAATGTACATTTATTTTCAATGACCAATGTTGCTTTGCATTATATAATTATTTTGAAAAAATAATGAATATGAGTAAAATCTAATCAAGACTATTATTCTGAAAATGTCATTGAGAACAATAAGTTGACAAAACTATTGACAATTGAAGAATCATGGAAATCTCTATGATTTTTTTTTTCCAATCGCAAGATAACAGAAGAAAAAAAAGTGCATTGCAGCAAAGTCAATCGAACAAAAAGAACTGCAGTATTTTGATGGATAAACACTGTTAACTTTTCTGTCATAGGTCTGTGTTTATTATGATTTTTGGTGGAAAAAATATTTCATGAAAACCTGCAGTATTTTCATTCAAAAAACTGCATAAATCTGCTAAAAAAGGACTAGTTGGCATCACTGCACATGCTATTAATATTTACAGCATTTATCAATCTATTAATAAATCAATAATCCTGTATCATGATCATAATAAGAACACAATCCTTTTCAAAATTATTTCAAGGCAACTCGGTTGTACTGTCAATTCTGATTTTGATACTAACCTCACAAATAGGACAGATCCAAATGCTCAGTATCTTCTCCGGGTCACTGACCTTCACACAATCTGGATGATAGACTCTGCAGCACGTCCCACAACACAATACATCTCCCCCTGCGTGACACTCAAAACAGTACCAATCATGGGGCTCTTCAGACTAATCAACAAAGTAAGAGTTAGGGAAAGAAGAATAAGGTTAATAATTGGTATGATTGTATACCTTGAAATACTTAGGCGCTACATGTATAAAATACAACATGCTAAAGCTAGGGTAATAACCAAGTCCCCGGCTTTAGAACACCTAGAGATGTTGCATGCTACATATTATGTGCCATACAAGAATGGAATACGATTTATTCCACTTTTGGTAGAACCTCAAAATTATTTGTTATACTTCTTTTTCAGTCCTTCACAATCACAAAGGAGTCATGCATATCATTAAAAACAATTTTATGAAACACTAGTCCAGGGCTCTGTAGTAAGCAATTCATGCAAACTTCTAAAGGTTAGTCAAATATTATGCACATTTCGTTTGGCCACTATAACTATCGGAAGAACTGTTTGAAATGTTCAATCAACTGGTAATATTTGTGTTACAGAGCAACAAGCTGGCATCAACCTATACATGTACAAGAGCGCAAGCGAAATATGGCTAAAATGGAGATATATCTTGGTTTTTTTTAGGTCTGCTTTAAGATAACACTAGTTATTGAAAACATTCCTTATATTTTTTATTATAAAATTTGGTGTCGACACATGGGTCCCATAACACAAGATTTGTGATAGATTGCAAAATGTTAAAGAACAATTCTGATTGGTTCTAAATCATTTTTTTCCGAACAAAAATAAAAACAATGATCATGATTAGCGGCTTAGCCAGTAGCCACTGCCATTTATCAATGATCACAAACCTTCCTCCGTTATTGGGCCATTATTGTGCTGGGACCAACATTATCACATTCATTGATCTAGTATTTTTTTAAACCTGCATTTGGTATAAGAGCTGAGTTAAGCAGCTTAATTCATGCTCTCAACACCAACACTTAATGTAACGTAATGACACACCAATGAAACAGACTAATGTTAAGTCATTCAAAACAACATAACAGTTTTAATCAGTCATTAGCTGGTTATGTTGGTGTTAGTGTAGCATTAAACGACCAAGTAATCACCTCTTCGGTTCTTTCTTCAGCACACCAGAAGCCGTCCTGCGTCAGTCCCTCCCTCTCTCCACGCTTGCATGTTGACACTTCCTTCACCAACAAGCCCTCCTTCACGGCATTAGCCATCTCCTTCTGGACATCTTTGTTGGAGACACCGTAAGAACGCTCCATGAAGCGATAGATGCGGTCCATGTTGGCCACCTGTTTGCTCTGCCGAATGCACGTAATAGCCTCCCATAGCTGGAGGATGATCTGGGGGTTGGATAGTCGGCGCTTCACGGTTTTCACCATTTTGCCTGATTAAGGGAATGAAGAGAGCATGAGTAGTTGTAATAAAAATAGATAAAGATACATTTTGCTATACATATACTGTATGTAGTTCCATGTTATGAATTATGTGCTATGATGCATGATGTTGCCGCCCTCTACATGTATATAGAATCGGTCAGTACCACATTGAACTCACATTTTATATGATATCTGCTTGCAAACTGATGATATTTGTGATGCAGATTTGTGATGCAGATATCAGATTTCTTCGGAAGAGGCGCACGGCCAATATGTGAGACTGTCTCCCATGAGAGAGATTATCTCCAATATCAGAGACTTTTGTCATGTTTGTAAAGAATTTGGGTATCCAATTTCAGAGACAGTCTCCAGTTTGGGAGACCAATTTCCTTTGTTTACATTTGCTGCAAAAGGATTAGCTTGGTGGCAAATAAAAATGTGATAAGCGGATTCCTCATGAAAAATTATCCCTTTTCACCATCTACTTTAAAAATTCACCATCTACTTTTGTTTCCATAAAGATTTTTGTTGTCATCCACACACAAAACGAATGGGCTTTTGACCTCAGCGAGACAAATTTTGGGAGGAAAAAATTATGCTTTTGTTGGTGTTGTTTCTTTTGTTCTTTTGCAAAGCAAGTCTCCAATATGGGAGATTGTCTCCCATATTGGAGAGTCTCCCATATTAGCTGTGCGCCTTTACTGCTGTTTAATGATGAAAAATTTGCCAATTTTTTGTCAATATTTTCATGAATACTCAACTCATCCTGAAAAATACTTACCCCAAAGGATAATTTCAGGTCGCTTTTCACGTCAGATTTTAAGGATATTGGCTAATTTTTTAGATAATGACCGTCCACGAAGCATGGACACACGCGAAGTTTTAACTCGTTAGCCCTTCAAAACAATTTAAAAACATATCTTGATAGATCGCCAACTAATCTGAGATGTTACCAACTTATATTCTGTTTTATTTTCCTTTCCAACGTTGTTGGAATAATACGTCAATTGTATTTCTTCTGGGAGAACGGGAGTTCATAACGAAAGATACATGTATATAACGTATACATTTTAACACGTTAGCCCTTCAAAACAATTTTAAAACATGTCCTGATAGATCGCAAACTAATCTGAGATGTTACCAACTTCAAGCTGTTTCAACTCATCTTCTGATTTACAGTCCTTTTTTGGACTACATTCAAGAAAGATTACTCTACTCTCAAATTTCCACTTTCTCGCCTATCCATTTATTTTTCTTCTTCTATCCACTGTTTCTATAATACTCCACATGGTGTACCGTAAACCACATCAGCGAACTTCTATTTTATTTTGTTTTATTTTCCTTCCCGACGTTGTTGGAATAATGCAACTTTGCCTAGGATTCTTATAACAAGTGGAACGCCTCTGGCATCTCGCCTGCATTACGCAATTCGATATAGCAGCAGTGCCTCCTTTAAAAAACAGCTAATGAATAATTATTCACAAAAGAAAACATCAATAAGATAATGAAATATTATGTCCATTGAAACAAAATGACCTTTGACCATGATCATGTGACTTAAGGATTGTGCAAAACTATCATTCATACTTGATTACCCTTATGTCGATGTTTCATGCGCAAGTACATGTACCATAAACTTCCTGAGTTATGAAGCCAATTCAACACATTCTCCCAACATGGCCAGAGTTCATTGACCTTTAAATGACCATTGACCTTGGCCATGTTCCTGAAACACACACAGGGTATTCAGGGATACATTGCTGCCCTTATGTCCAAGTTTCATTGACTAAATCCATAGAATTTTAAAGTTATGATGACAATTCCACAAATACCCTCAACATTGCCAGTTTGTTGACCCTAAATGACCTTTGACCTTCGTCATGTGACCTGAATTTAGCACAGTATGTTCAAGGATACTTGATTGCTCTTATGTCCAAGTTTCATGAACTAGATCCATAAAATTTCAAGTTACATGATGACAATTCCTCAAATACCCCCAATATGGCCAAAGTTCGTTGACCCTAAGTGACCTTTGACCTTGGTCATGTGACCTGAAACTCGCACATGATATTCAGGGATACATGGTTGCTCTTATGTCCAAGTTTCATGAACTAGATCCATAAACTTTTAAAGTTATGACAATTCCTCAAATAACCCCAACATGGCCAAAGTTTGTTGACCCTATAAAGTGACCTTTGACCTTAATCATGTGACGTGAAACTCAGGCAGGATATTCAGTGATACACTATTGCCTTATGTCTAAGTTTTATGAACTAGGTCCATATACTTTTGAAGTTATGATGACATTTCAAAAACTTAACCTTGGTTAAGATTTCGATATTGATTCCCCCAACATGGTCTAAGTTCATTGACCCTAAATGACCTTTGATCTTAATCATGTGACCTGAAACTCAGGCAGAATGTTCAGTAATACTTGATTACCCTTAATCCTTATGTCCAAGTTTCATGAACTAGGTCCATATACTTTCTAAGTTATGATGACATTTCAAACACTTAACCTTGGTTAAGATTTCAATGTTGACGACGCCGTTGTATGAAAAGCGGCGCCTACATACCGGTATTCTGTTTATTTTAAAGCAGTAGACCTCAAAACCCTTTTAAAACATGTTCCGAACGATCGTGCATGTTGGCGACCCGACTTCCATTGCATTTTTTTTTTATTCTTTGCGACTTTATTTTGTCAGGAAGATGTTCGTGACCACCAACAAAATTTTAATATAGGCCTAGGCCTATTCCTTTGTTTTTAATAATATTGACTATTCGATTTCGATTTTAGAAGCTTATTTAACTGCCGATCCAATTTTTGATCTGATTTTGATCCGATTTTACAATGACCCATTTGTATCACTGAGGCATAATGACGCACCAAGGTAAAATGACTGACATTGACGCATCCCAATCCTCAAACTGTGACAGACCAAATGCTTCATGACCATGACGGTACCTAGACCAAAAGCTTCAGTCTCTGTATTTTGGTTGTTCCGCTGAACTACGTTGGCTCCACTCACCATACATAGACTGAAGGGGATGGGGCCCCGTACCTACAGCCAACGTATAGTGAACTAGCGTTTTATAGATCGCGATTTAAAACTGTTTTTTAAGCAAAATTGAAAGTTTCATGGTTTCCATTATCAGGGAAATATAAATAACTTAAGTAATTGCATACCTTGGGCCGGAGTTATTGAAAAAAATCCTCTGGATGATTGAGAAATCTGTCATCTAAGACATTTTCACCTGACCTGACGGTTTTTCTTGCAAGTTGCCATCTTGAATGACGTCATTATCGTTATTAACTTAATGTCTCGAATCGATATATCGCGATTATAACTAGTACTAGTACTAGTATAACTAGTATCGTTTATCTTCGGTTTCGTTCGCATATGGAGCAGATCGTATAATATCGAAAGCAATATCGATATCACATTCGTGATTGTTGACGTTCGTTTGTAAATATTTTATAGTTTGGCTGCCATTTTGACCATTTTTATCGTGTCGCAACCCAATTAAACATCGGTAAAGTATATTTTTCATGCCTTTTTCATCTATATCGTTTAAAGTATTTAAACATTGAAATATCAAGTTTTAAAAGTTTGTTGTTTATACATCCTTAGATTGTAAATTCGATGTGTAAAATTACATCAAACTTTGGACTGTGAATTGACAAAAGGGAGGGAATGAGAACACATGCGAGCCCACACGTACACCCTACCGTCGGTAAATGGGGATTACAGTAAAATGTCAGAAATTGTTGAATAAATCCCCAGAATCGACGGTTATTCCTGTCTAGACGGTACCCTGCGTCACGTACCATAACAACAATTCCCGGGGGTCAGGATAGTTGCATTATACATTTAAATTTAAAAAATCAAAACGATTTTTCTTTTTCCTTTGTTTCATAATGTCTATCCATAAATAAATCTTATTTTAGGGGCGCAGACATGCCCCTCGCCCATTCATATCGAGTCCAAATTAAATTGAACGCTCCCATATTTCAGTTGTGATGTATCCGGTGATTTCACTAACGTGTCTTCCGAATACTTCTATCATGGAATCGTGATATCGCCTATTCACTCATGTGCATTAGAAATAGCACACGCTCATAAAGGTAGTGCCTCCTCAGCATGTGTATGTGTGGCATTTAAATTAATGGCAATTGCTTACTTTTCGCGAGGTTTTTAATAACAATTTTCAAAATGTTATAGATTCTTCGCAGCTTCAAAATGCTCATGAATCGCATACAAATGCGTCAAAATATTCAAAATCACATGGACTCACCGATTTATTCAGATATTTCCAAAATATTAGAGATCTCTACAATAGAAACGCCCGGAAAGAAAATCGCTTCAACAATTGAACAAATGAAGATCTTTTCATAGGCTAGGCTGCGCTAGGCCTTGCGCTGACGCGGGGGGGGGGGTGCAAGGAATCCAAGGTTATTTTAAAGGAAGTTCCACATCCACATTAAAGTGAAATCAATGTCATTTTTACCAAACTTTGCACATATAGACACTTTAGCACCTGGATATTCCCCGGGGTATAATCAGTCCTCATAATAAGTCATATAACCCATGCATAACTGTTTGTGAAAATAAGCAAAACTTTACGTGAAAACAGATATTTTCATTGAAATTTTGATGAAATTTTCAGGCTTGTTTTCTCTATTCATTCAAACCAACTCATTGCTAGTGTGACTGGCCTTTAACTTTTAGGGCCGGCACGGCCTATATAAAATAATTAAAGCTTATTACCAATAATTGATCCTGGCGGGTTGTTGACAGCTAGCTTCTGCATCCAGCTTATCTGCTTCAGGCTCCCCTCGCCTCTACCTCACCATCCATATAGCATCTCCATCTAAATTTAAGGGGGAACCATTAGGGGCGAAAAATTCCCCCCGGACCCCCTCCTCATTTTATTTGGGGGCGCCCTAGCTAGCTATTCCCTTGCTTCTGGCAATCTGGGCCCCTGATGATGTACCGCCCATCCCTCTTTTCTAGGGGCCTAACAATTGACCCATAACCATCGATCCCCCTATATGTTCTGATATTGTCGTTTGTTTTTAATTAAAGGACAAGTCCACTCCAATAAAATTTTGATTTGAGTAAAAATTTAAAACACAAATCAAACAAGCAAAACACTGAAAAATTTCATCAATGAAAATCGGATGTAAAATAAGAAAGTTATGACATTTTAAATTTTTTCGCTTAAATGCACAAAACAGTTCTATGTACATCCCCCGGGGGGGGGGGGGCACTCAGTATATAATGCATAGTGGGTATGTGCCGCGGAGGGGACCCCCATTTTTACACTCAAATTTCCGTTCCAAGGCATAGCATTTTTGTCTTTTTGAGAAAAAGAACAAAGAAAGCCGCTCCAAGGCATAGCATTTCCTTCTTATCGAGAAAAAAGAAGAAAGAAATCCGTTCCAAAGCTTCGCATATTTTTCGTTACGCCGTTCCGGTCGCATTGATCTGCTACAAGGAGCTGCAATTTTGGTGAAAAGCGGCCGTAGAGCGCTTTTCGACCATCGCCTAAGCGCGAGCGCACCTAGTCTAGTTCTAGACGATATTAAACTAATTTATTTGCACCGATATATACGTTCTATTCCGTGCGTACGCCCAGCCGAGTGTGCGCGCAAAACCGAGAACCTGTACTCCGAGGAAATATTTCCTCGGAGTACAGGTTCTCGGTTTTGCGCGCACACTCGGCTGGGCGTACGCACGGAATAGAACGTATATATCGGTGCAAATAAATTCGTTTAATATCGTCTAGAACTAGACTAGAGCGCACCCGGCGGAGGCCGCGCTAGTTTTAGCGCTGCGTCATGCACGATTGCCCGTTCCATAGGAATGCATACGCACTCACAGAGATACGGAGATCCGTTCCGAGGACCCCCGTTTTCACAAACATTTGTAGTTCCGAAGCCCGTTCCGAGGACCCTCCTTTTTACAATAAGCCCGCTCCAAGGCCCCCGTTTTTTGCCTCGCCCGCGGCACACCCCTACCACTTTTTTGGTCGAGTGCCCCCCCCCCCCGGGGTACATCCTCGTCAGTATGCAAATAAAGAGACTGATGACGTCATCCACTCACTATTTCTTGTGTATTTTATTATCAAATATGAAATATTCTAATTTTCTCCTCATTGTCAATTGAAACGACGATTATTTCCTCCCAGCATCAGTGTGGACTTTTTATTAGCATTGTTTAATACCACTGGTTCAGTCAAGTTGCCGTCCTTATTGTCAATCTGTAAAAAATGAAATGTTGTAAAATTCAAAACATTCCGTATTAAGTCAGTATACACAAAATATGATTCCTCGAACTACAGCTATTATTATTTTATGCAGTGACATAATTATTATATGCTTCCTTTTCATGACTACTTAAAGTGATCGTCCATTTCAGGTCTGAATATAAGACATTTTTATTACGTACTAACGTTCGCATTAGTGAATTGGTTAGATATCTCTGCTCTTCATGAATTCCTAAAGACAGTCCTTAAAATGCCCCTTTTTTCTGGCCTGAATTTCAACAATTTTCAGCTCTCGCTTCGCCCTCCATCATTTGTTTAGTGAAATACGTATTGCCTTGATTAATTCCTACAAACAAGCCTTAACATGCATTTCTTCATGTCTGAATATAAACAATTTTCAGCTCGCGCTTCGTGCTCACAATATTTGATTAGAGAGATACGTATCATGTTAATGATTACAATTACTACAAAAAGTGCTTCATGCTTTTAGGAGCAGTCCTAATTTAACCAGGGCGTGCTTGACGCTCGCATTAGATGACTACGGTGAGATGTGTAAGCTCTTCATGACTTCCTAACAAAAAGTCAGTTAAATATCCCCGTTTGGGGTCAATATATATTAAAAAAAATTCAGCTCGCGCTCGCTTTGTTTGTTTAATGAGACAGGTACGTATCATGATTACAAAAAATTGCATAATATAATCTGTCCTTTTTAATTCTGAATATCAACGATTTCCCGCTCGCGTTACTCGATCAGTGAGATACATTATCCTCTGCTGGTGCCTCCAATGCCTTGACCCACAATCCGCCACTGGCCAAGATGAGAGGCTACCACAACCATTCACTTTAAATATACTTGTTCTTCTCCGTTGCTCGCCCCCTTCTTCTTCTTCTTCTTCTTATTTAGTAAATGATATACAAACTCATTCTAAACATGTTTGTTTCTTAAATTTTTTGATTTATAATTCAGTTTGCTTCATAAATACATGAAACACAATTTTTATGTATTCTCATACTTTTATGTAAATTATACCACTTTTTTTAATTTCTATCTCTTATCAGTGTTTAACTTCTGAATATTTTTTATTATCCTGATTTTTATCGATTTTTATATAGTTCTGTAACCATTAATTCATACACTTTGTCTCTGAATTGTGTACTTTAATTCGTTGTTAAATACTATAGTTAATTACATTTACTTTATTTCTTTGTATAACATATTGTAAATTTTCTTGTATTGCATTGTATCACTTTAAGCACAATTTTTTAAATATTACTTTGATTTTTATCTCATCTTAAATATATTATTGATTTACATGTACTTATGTTTTTAATGTCAGGAACATGGTGTAAAACAGTTTTTAACTGATCTTGTCATCCTGAATAAATATATCAGAATAAATAAATAAATAAATAAATAAAAAATTATTTTGTGTTGAATATCAACTTACATTGAGATGGATGAATCCGGCAATTCTGTAGCTCACGAGTTCAAGTCGTAACCTGAAACAGAGAATGAAGAAAAGATATGCATTTTTGTCTAAAATTAGCATTTGGACACCAATCTCGTTCTAAAAAACATATATATATATATATATATATATATATAAAGGTAAGAAATTAAATTAACTGACAAGCAAAATATTGAAAAAAATTGCATTTCCTATATACATATCGATTTTAGAAGGTTGCAGGGGTTGCCACTATAAAATAAGCTTTACTGCGTGTCAGCTTTCAAAGCCTGAATACGCATAAAGAAATATACCAATCTATATTGGAATTAGAATTATCGGAATAATAATAATAATCATAATAATGATGATGACGATGATGATGGTGATGGTGATGATATTGATGATGGTGATGATGATGATGATGATGATGGTGAGGATGATGATGGTGATGATATTGATGATTATGGTGAGGATGATGATGATGATATGATAATGATGATGGTGAGGATGATGATGATGATGATGATGATGGTGATGGTGATGATGGTGATGATGATGATGATGATGATAATGATTATGATTATCCAGGTAAATCATTTTTACTTACTCTGAACAAACGATATGACAATCGAAGTAATCGACGTAACCTGAAATTGAAAGTAAAGAAACACTGTGCATTTTTATCTGAAATTAACATAATAATAATTATAATTATCGGAATAATAATAATAATCATAATAATAATGATGATGATGGTGATGGTGATGATATTGATGATGGTGAAGATGATGATGATGATGATGATAATAAAGATGGTGATGATGATGATGATGATGATGGTGATGATATTGATGATGATGGTGAGGATGATGATGACGATAATGATGATGATAATGATGGTGATGATGATGATGGTGACGATGGTGGTGATGATGATGATGATGGTGATGGTGATGATGATGATGATGATGGTGATGGTGATGGTGATGATGATGATGATGATGATAATGATTATGATTATCCGGGTAAATCATTTTTACTTACTCTGAACAAATTATGACAATCGAAGTAATCGAAGTAACCTGAAATTGAAAGTAAAGAAACACTGTGCATTTTTATCTGAAATTAACATCTGATATTTTTCATATTGTGGAAAGTTGGGTGACACGTCAGTGGACTCCGCGATCGAATGATGATTACTTGTTTGGGGTCTGAAGGTGCATTGAATAGTGTACGAGCATGGTATCAAAAGTTAAATAGTAGCTGCCCCCTATTCGGGATTGTCTACCAATAAGGGGGTCGGGGCAGGCCCCTGTGTAGGAAAATAATAATTCTACAAAAAGGCTAACTATTTTCCACGCATGAATATGAATTTGGCCCCCAAAATACTAATACACTGCTACAACAAAAACAACAACAACTACTACTACTACTACTACTACTACTACTTCTACTACTACTACTACTTCTACTTCTACTACTACTACTACTACGAATACTACGAATACTATTACTAATACTACTACTACTGCTATTGCGACTACTACTACTACTGCTGCTGCTGCATCTGCTACTTCATATACTACTACTGCTACTACAACTACTACTACTACTACTACTACTACTACTACTACTACTACTACTACTACCACCACCACCACTACTACTACTACTACTACTACTACTACTACTACTACTACTACTACTATATACTACTACTACTACTGCTACTACTAAAACTACTGCGACTACTACTACTACTACTACTACTACTACTACCACTACTACATCTACTACTATCTACTACTACTACTACTACTACTACTACTACTACTACTACTACTACTACTACTACTACTACTACTACTACTTCTACTACTACTACTACTTCTACTTCTACTACTACTACTACTACGAATACTACGAATACTATTACTAATACTACTACTACTGCTATTGCGACTACTACTACTACTGCTGCTGCTGCATCTGCTACTTCATATACTACTACTACTACTACTACTACTACTACTACTACTACTACTACTACTACTACTACTACCACCACTACTACTACTACTACTACTACTAGTACTACTACTACTACTACTACTACTACTACTACTACTATATACTACTACTACTACTGCTACTACTAAAACTACTGCGACTACTACTACTACTACTACTACTACTACTACTACTACCACTACTACATCTACTACTATCTACTACTACTACTACTACTACTACTACTACTACTACTACTACTACTACTACTACTACTACTACTACTACCACTACTACCACTATCACTACTACTACTACTACTACTACTACTACTACTGCTACTACTAAAACTACTGCGACTACTACTACTGCTGCTGCTGCATCTGCTACTTTATATACTACTACTACTACTACTACTACTACTACTACTACTACTACTACTATTTCTACTACTTCTACTATTACTTCTACTATACTACTACTACTACTACTACTACTACTACTAAAACTACTGCCACTACTGCTGCTGCTGCTGCATCTGCTACTTCATATACTACTTCTACTACTACTACAATTACTACTACTACTACTACTACTACTACTACTACTACTACTACTACTACTACTACTACTACCACTAATGCAACCACTACTACTACTACTACTACTACTACTACTACTGCTACTACTAAAACTACTTCTACTATTACTTCTACTACTACTACTACTACTACTACTACACTACAACTACTACTACTACCACTACTACTGCTACTACTACTACTACTACTACTACTTCTACTATTACTTCTACTTCTACTACAACCACTACAACTACTACTACTACCACTACTACTACTACTGCTACTACTACCACCACCGCCACTACTACTACTACTACTACTACTACTACTACTACTACTACTGCTACTACTACTACCACCACCACCTCCACTACTACTACTACTACTACTACTACTACCACTACTACTACCACTACTACTACTACTACTACTACTACTACTATGCTGCTGCTACCACTGTTGCTACTACTACCGAGGGAGTACAAACAAAACTTGACACCTCACAAGTCCCTAATATGGAAAAATATATTATGAACACATCATTACAGTATTACATTTGGCTTGAAAGAGTATTTTCTTCCCAATAATTTGATACCATATTAATGTCATTTTTATTAACGCTTGAATGATCAGTAAGTATTCTTTGTAGTGATGTAAAATGCAATTTGTGCCAAAGTATAAGGCATGAATAATCCAGGTGAGCGTGTCATAAAAAGACTTTGTCTGACAAGTCCCATTTTATCTAAAAGTTACCATACTAACTGTACTTCTCAGCTAATCAAAATGAAGGGAAATGTCAAATCTGACAACTTGTCGGACAAAAATTTGATGAAACGCTACCCAGGTGTCAATGATCTCATTATCCTACAATGATTGCATTAAAATCCATTTCAAATCTCCTTTTTTATAATTTATATTATAATTCTTTTAACTAAGCAGCTTTTAGAATCAATTTTCAAGTTAATTTCAATCTAAAAGGGATTCCCAGATATGTTTACTAACTCATATGGGATTGATAATAATAACAATATTAATAATAATAATAATAACAATAATAATAATAATAATAACAATAATAATAATAATAATAATACCTATAATAATTCTACTACTACTACTAATAATAATAACAATAACAATAGTAATGATAATAATAATAATAATGATAATAATGATGCTGATGATGATGATGATCAGGGTAAATCTTTTGTACTTACTCTGTCCTGATGAATTTCCGAATATAACTGTATATAATCTGAAAATAAAGAAACACTGTGCATTTTTATCTTTACTTAACATTTATAATATATTTTATGTTGTTGAAAGTATATATATATATATATATATATATATATATATCACTCTATAAAGTAACTAGAATATTTGAGACATTAAGTACATTGGAAATACATGACAAAATACCTGTTTAAGGTTCTCTGAGATCGAATGATGATTGCTTGTTTTGGGTCCATTTTGAAGGTGCATTTAAAGGGATGGTCCGTGATGAAAAAAATAAATATATTAAAATTCACAGAGTAAAATGCTGAAAATTTCATCATTTTTGCACCCTAGCTGCGGGTTCAAAACTGCACCCCTGAATTTTAAATAGAACCCCTACGGGTGCAGATTTGAACCCGCAGGGTGCAAAAATGAACCCCAACCGCAGGGTTCAATTTTTGAACCCCAAATCAGGGGTTCAATTTTTTTAAACCCATAGGGTGCTGATTTTGCATCAACCTGTCGGGGTTCAATTTTGAACCTTTATTTCTTAGTGTGAATAATGCAAATCTTTAAAATTCAATGACTTCGTTATTTGTTATCTGATTTTGATCAAATTTTCATCATTTCGCATTGTGAATTTTACTCTATTTCTTGAAATATAAATATATCCAGCCTGGACCATCCCTTTAACAGTGTACGAGCATGGTTTTTAAATTCCATCAATTTTGACAATGCCGTACAGAATAGGAAGATTGGGGACCTTGTACCCTCAAACTTTTTCTGACCGAGGGGGGGGGGGGAGGGGGAGGGATGAAATGTGATTTTTTAACAAAATGTTTGTGTATTAAAATTGTATTTTTTGGCTCGTTCGCTTAGCTCGCACATTTTCATTTTTCTCGTCAGACTATGCATTATGCACTCTGTGCGAATTGCGTGAAAACGAAAGGTCTGCAGATTATCAGATTTATCTAGAATTCTTCCCGTGGATTGGAATATAGTAATAATAATTATTATTATTATAATAGTCAGTTCTTGTATAGCGCATAACACATCATGAATAACGTCTCTATGCGCTTCCAAAGACTTGGATATTATTACCCCGGCTGTATAGTAGACCGGCCAAAACGATTTTTTATACTTTGGACGGCAAAATTTGTTAATGCTTGCTAATGCTTGGCATCCCAGCTAATAGTCTTGCAAAAATACCCAGGAATAGCGTACGGCCGGATGCCAAGCGCAATTTTGCGTGAAAGTGTCATTTTTAGCGTAAAATCTGAAAGAATGTCGAAAATCACGCATTTTGATATTTTGACGGATTATTTTAATATTTTTGATTATCTTTGATATGCAATTATTTTTATTCAGAGTTTCAAATTATAAGTCTCATAAATATGCATTACAAATTTGAATATTACACACACACATTGGCACAGGGAAACATAAAACCGCGATTTCCTCAAAATAAAAGTTTGTGAAAACTATCAATAGTTTAAAGTTTTTTACGCAACTTAAATTCTTCGATTTAAATGCGTTTATCCATCGAATGTATAGTAAATGTCCTAATGCCACAAATATTAAAAGAATTTTCAAGTAAGATGGAATATATCTCATTTTATGTTATCCGAAAGGAGACAATGTGCATTTTACCAGGTGCGCATTTTGAAAGAAAAATTGAAAATACCGTACATTATGTACATAATTACAATAAGTACATACTAAAGCGAGTATTTAATTACATGTATAAGTACACACTAAAGCGAGTTTTTAATTGAATAGCACAATTTGTCAATTCTTTGCATCCCAGCTCAAATTCTTGCGGAAATACTGAGGAATAACGTACGGGCGGGTGCCAAGTGAACTTTTGCGTGAAAGTATCATTTTTAGCGTGAAATCTGAAAGACTGTCGAAAATCACGCATTTTGATATTTTGACGGATTATCATCATATTTTTGATTATCTTTGATATGGAATTATTTTTATTCAGAGTTTCAAATTATAAGTCTACTAAATATGCATTTCAATTTGGAATATTACATACACATATATGGCAACATGACATAAAAAATCGTGATTTACTCAAAATAGAAGTTTGTGAACACTATCAATAGTTCTAAGTTTTTTTACAACTTAAATTTTTCGATTTAAATTGGTTCATCTTTTGAATATCGATCGTTTCTAATGTCACAAATATTAAAAGAATTTTCAAGTAAGATGGAAGAAATATTTTCCGAAAGGGGGCATGCAAAATTTAGCGGGTAGGGGGGGGGGGCATTTTTAATGTAAAATTGAAGATACTGTAAATTATTAACATAATTACATGAATAAGTACATACTTAAAACGAGTTACAAAATTTCTGGCCGCAACTGCCTCTTCCCCCCTCCCCCCACTGCCTAAGGTCATGTGTAGTGTCCGAAAGGATTACATGGAGCTGAAAGTATCCCGTTTTCAAGATAATATACCACCAGCGTAAAGGGGAGGGGACAGACTGCCCCCCGACGAGTCACAACTCATGCAGGGGACGTACCCCTGCCCCCCCCCTGACGATTTTTTTTTCTGGTACAAAATCCTTTATTTGTGGTTGAAAACCTTTTTTTTTTGCTTGTAATTTTTTTTCGCGGACGAAATATCCTCCAAAAAAATTGCCCCCCCCCCTTTGGAAAATCCTGGGTACGCCGCTTTAATATACCCAAAGTATTCTGCTCGCGATTCGAGTGTATATTTTATTGTGGCAAATAAATTTTCGACTCGAGCTTCGCGCTGGCATTAATATATGAGATAAACAACTTGCTATCTGTTTAAAAAAAACCTTGCTCGAAGTGTCAACTTCTCAGAATCCAGTCGCATCCAGTCCATTATTAAATAAATGTGAATACTGTTTGTCCAATCTTTATTAGCTCTTAGTCTCTCCCAATTTTAGCTCGCGCTTTTGCGCTAACGTTTTTGTTAAGTAAGATATTCATCTTTTTCTACATTAAAAACATGTTTAAAATCTTTCGTTTAATTCGACATTTTCAGTTCACGCTTCGCGCTCGCATCAAATGCTATAATTAAATACTGATCATTGTTCATGGTTTGACGATTTTTGTTTTACCTCATTTGCTAAGAAAGCGTGAATGCTTCTAAGCAAGCAACCAGATGACCGATGGCTTAAGGTACTCTCCGAGGGACCTATAGGATTAAAATGCCTTACTACCATTTAAATGCCTTACTTGGCACTAGCGCGCCAAGTGGGAATCGAACCCAGGCCACCGGAATCCGAAACCCCCTCACTACCGATTGAGCTATCGCGCCTTTGAATGTTTCGTTTCTAATTAAAAAAAAAAGCCAGCTCGGCTTGTGCTGGATTTTTTAAAAAACAGATACATAACATTCTTTATTTCAAAACGTCATCAAAATGTCCGGTTTACGGATTGGAATATAAAAATCAGATTGCGTTTCGCGCTCGCATCAATAGCCTATATATCATTTTTTAAAAATATGTATTAAATGCTCCGTTTTCCCGTCAGAATATTAAAAATTTCTGAAATTTTAACATTACAATAATGTTCATGATTACACTTACGAATTGTGTAACTTTCTAACTTTCAGCTCTAAATTTCATGGCATATTATAAAAATGCTTGCGCTTCGCGCTCGAATTATTCAGATGGGCCTTGTCAGATACTTAATCGTGCTCGTGAGAATAAAGCTAATATGTACTTAATAATAAATACTTGATGAATCAATCTATTTTGGTACCCCCTGCAAAATACCAAGCCCCGCCCCCGTGCTCCTCTGCTGACAAAATCCTAGCTACGCTGCTGGTGAGTGAGCTCACTGACCAAGTCTTTTAAGCAAAAGCCTTAATTTAGGGAAGAATTTGTGTTTATTAATAACAAAAATGTGAGTTAAAATTACAATATTTATATATTTAATTGAGGTTATAATAAATAAATAAATATGTATAAATATATAGATAAAAGAATAAATAAATAACTAAATGACCCCCTCCCCAACAAGCTTTCTATTATTTTGCTTTTGTTGTTTTATGCCTTTTCTTGATTTTTTTTTTGGGGGGGCAAGTTTCCCCTCCCCCTCACTTCCATGCATCTTCTATCAAAAGGCTTATGTCAGTGTCCGTAGCTCATTTTCCCAATTTTAGAATGTAGAAGGCGTTGTTTCATGCAACTGCGGCCTCTTTGATCAGTTAATTGAACAGTTCATTAGACAAGAAATTAAAATAGATCGGTCAATAACCATTTGCATGAGCTAAGAGTATTCATCTGTGGAGAATGATGTTTGAAATACTAAAAGAGTAAGTTCTTTAAGTTCACATTTTAATTCTTAAAGCTCATTTCATCACATTTATTGCCATGTTGGGAAATGCAGTCGCACGACCATTATGACAAACAAATCTAAAGGCTAATTACCAGCGTTCAGCGCAGATATTGTAATATATAGATTGCATTTCCCAAATTGGCATTGGCAATACACACATGTATGTCCAGGGCTGCCCAGGGTCGGGCTGTCCGGGCCCGTCTTAGACTACGATATATAACAGCATGGACCTATGATAATAGTAAACGCGAAAACTGTAATGAAGCAAAATGAATTGAATGAAAATTATAACTTGCAATGCAAAAGACCAAATAACATTTATTATTCACATTTTCACATAATAATTATAGCAGCAGAACATTGGAAACAACTGAAACTAATAATTATTCACAAAAGCGCCATTCATGTGATAATAAAATAATAAGCTCATCGAACCTAAATGACGTATAACCTTGATCATGTGAACTGAAATTTGTGCAAAATGATCCATGATACTTTAATATACCCTTATATTCAAGTTTAATCATGAACTGGATCAATAAAATTCAAAAGTTATGATGACATTAAGAAAAAATACCCCCATATGGCCAAAGTTCTGTGACTCTAAATGACCTTTGACCTTAATCATGTGATCTAAAACTTGTGCAAGACGATCAGTAATACCTGAATACTGTTATAAGTGTCATTAATTTTTTTCTATACATGTACGTTCAAAGTTATAACGAAATTTCGAAAAAGTAACCTTGGTTCAGATTTCAAGGTTGATATGACGCTGTTATATCAAAACTACCGTCGCCTCCGCCGGTAAAGTGGCTCCTTTAGTCCCGCTCTGCTATGCATGCAGGCGAGACAAAAATAGGTATTGCCGTGGCAACGGCCATATTTTTTTAGACTTTGATAATCCAATAATTGAAGTAAAATGTAGATTGACAGAGTAGTTTAAAAATGCTAATTCGATCGTTTTATTCATAAATGTATATTTTCTATGCACTAGCGTACCTACGGGGGGGGGCAGAGGGGGCAGTCTGCCCCCCCTGACGAGTCCCAACCCATGCAAAAGACGTATCCATGCCCCCCCCCCCCCCCGACGAGCTTGAAGACCTTTTTTTTGCTTGTCAAATTTTTTGACCGACGGTTTAGCCCCCCCCCCCCTGTGAAAAATCCTAGGTACGCTACTGTTTCTATGATTTTGGATATAGATATTCCTACAAAATTAATGTTACCATGGTAACGGAAAATTAAATATCAGACCTATTTATGAATATCGCCACAGGTAGATTTACGTTCAGCACCAATTAATTCGCGGAAATAGCAAGAAGATCGAACTCTACAAAAGTAAACATAATCCTATATAATATCATGACGAGTATCGCACTGATTAATATTAGTATGTGCAGTATAGAATGTAATATTGTGCGCTGTTTGTATTTTATCAGAAATGCGCATCCGATAAATGTACATTGTTATCTTTCGCATATATAACATAAAATGACATATCTTGCATCTTATTTCAACATTTGTTTTCACAATATGTGCCATGACAACAATTGTTATGTATTTATTCGGTTAGCGCTAAAATTGACGAAATTGAGATGCGGAACACAAACATTATACTATTGATAGTTTTCACAAACTATTATTTTTAGTAAATCACGATTTTATATTTTATATTGCCATATATGTGTGTGTAATATTCCAAATTGAAATGCATATTTACTAGATTTATAATTTAAAACTCTGAATAAAAATAATTCCATATCAAAGATAACCAAAAATATGATGATAATCCGTCAAAATATCAAAATGCGTGATTTTCAACAGTCTTTCAAAATTTACGCAAAAAATGATACTTTCACGCAAAAGTGCACTTGGCATCCGCCCGTACGTTATTCCTCAGGATTTCCGCAAGACTTTTAGCTGGGATGCAAAGAATTGACAAATTGTGCTATCCAATTAAAAACTCGCTTTAGAATGCACTTATACATGTAATTAAAAACTCGCTTTAGTATGTACTTATACATGTAATTATGTACATAATGTACGGTATTTTCATTTTTTCTTTCAAAATGCGCACCTGGTAAAATGCACATTGTCTCCTTTCGGATAACATAACGTGAGATATCTTCCATCTTACTTGAAAATATTTTAATATTTGTGACATTAGGACATTTACTATACATTCGATGGATAAACGCAGTTAAATCGAAGAATTTAAGCTGCGTAAAAAAACTTCAAACTATTGATAGTTTTCACAAACTTTTATTTTGAGGAAATCGCGGTTTTATGTTTCCCTGTGCCATGTGTGTGTGTGTAATATTCAAATTTGAAATGCATATTTATGAGACTTATAATTTGAAACTCTGAATAAAAATAATTCCATATCAAAGATAATAAAAAATATGATGATAATCCGTCAAAATATCAAAATGCGTGATTTTCAACATTCTTTCAGTTTTTACGCTAAAAATGACACTTTCACGCAAAATTGCGCTTGGCATCCGGCCGTACGCTATTCCTGGGTATTTTTGCAAGACTTTTAGCTGGGATGCCAAGCATTAACAAATTTTGCCGTCGAATCCTTATCTAGAGCACTTTTTGATTTTTGGCCGGTCTACTAGCTAGTAGCTCAAGCAGCCTTTCCAGCGCTCGGCATTTCAAGGGATAAATTCCTGCCAGGTACCCATGCACCTCATTGATATATAATGTCATTGATACATTTTCGGATACGTTATACGACTAGGTAACTAATTTAACATGACCAACATGCCCTTATTAAAGAAATAGGGGTATTCTACAAAAAAAGGGGAAAGCCCCCTCTCCTACAACGTCGACAAAATGTGCCATATTGTTCACACATGAAGATGAATGTGACTCCAGAAATCGAGACTGGGAAACGAATATGCCAAAAGGATGCTAGTTAGACCTCCATCTGGGAAATTGTAAATACATTTTTATATATTTTATAAATATAATTGTCATAATAATTGCAATCATTGTACAGATAAGCCTGAATATCGATTACAATGCACATCCAATGACCAACATGCTCCTTTCGTCTTGACATTATAGGAATGATTTTAGTATGCATTCATGTCGTCAAGTGCTCTAGACTCGAAGCTTTTACCATTCAAATTCTCTCGGTCACTATAAGCTCCCTCGCAAAATAACATCTAAAAGTAAAATACATCAATGCCCTCTTAAAGTGTGAGCATAGCACGTGTATGGTCCCCTTCAGGACAATAGAGTGCCTAGTCACTGAAAAAAATAAATTACCTACTTCACCCAACACGAATACTAATACCGTAAAATTCAAGTTTTAACTCAAAGATTTGTCTATTTTTGTCAAAAGGGCTATGATATTTTTCTAAAGGATAAATATTTTTTAAAGATTTTTGTTTGTGAAATTGCAAGGAAATCTATTGCCTTGAAAGGGCCGTTGACTTGCTATACTCACACTTTAAGAGGGCATTGCTGTATTTTACTTTTAGAATGAACATGGTTCGGTTGCTATATTCTCTTAATATCATTAGGAAAATGTAGATTAGAGTCGGGAATGACGATTCATGTTTCGGATCAGGAGGGGGAGTGGACAAAATATCACAAATTTTCAGCACTGTCTTCTCGCCAAATTTCAATACATAAATTTGGCACACGAAAAGAGTAAAAAAAATTGAACAATTCTTAATGTTAAATAAGATTTTTCATGTCAAGTAGAATGGTTTTATAAAGCTTTTCGATGCTCTTGCAATTAAGTATTGCATTGAATACTATGAGAAAAAGAATCAAGTTATCAAAATTATTGGGGAGCAAATCGATGTCTGTCCCCCAATATTTTCATGGGGACGATCGCGCCTCCCTCCCTAGGATCAAACACACAGCACAAACTGTGGTGTTAACCGGTGTACATAGAGGACCACACCATTTGTTTTACACCGGTGTTAAAATAGTGGTGTTAGTTTTACACCCATAGGTGTTATTACAACACCTTTGGTTGTTACATTTACACTCTCTGGTGTTATGTTCAATCTCTAGGGTGTAATTTTAACACCTCAGGGTGTGGTCCTCTATTAACACCAACTGGTGTCAGTTTTAACACCACAGTTTTTACAGTGCAGGACAACCATCCTATATTCATGTTCTTTTTTTGCACCCAACTGTATCTTCATGATGAGTATCACATTCAGGAATTTTAAAATGTTGATTTACATTTGATTGGAAGGTTCATAATAAACTGCTCCAAATGCAACGTTTCACTACTAAAATTTTATACCCGGTCACCACATTTAAGGGGGTTGGTACCATTTGCATTAAAAACCTAATTCCCTATCATACTCTGTCTTAACATTATATACTACAGTACTACCTTCAAAGGTCTCTAAATTATGAAAATTTTGCTCTTGAAAGTAGGAAATTTTCGCTCGTTCACATGGTTCACTCCCATACAAATAGATGAAATGCCTGGAAAGAGTAACAACGCAAACTGCCCTTCTTGCCCTCCTTATTGTGAATTCAAATGCATTCATTTAAATGTATAACACTAATTATGGCATGATGGGTGTATACATGTAGATGAAATTATTTTGAAAAAATAATTTTCAAGCATTTTTAATATATGTGATATTTTTGTTTTAGGTCGCTACGCTCCATCGCATAATATTAGAAACATTTTGGGTTCCAGGGGCGGGGGACTAGGTGCTTGGTCAGAACAGTATAGCCACCAGCATACACATATGCTGCCCACAGTAGGCCATTCACATTTTACTAACTTCAAAAAAATTTCAATGCCCCCCCCCCCAAAAAAAAATAAAACCACGACTGCTACCATGCCAAGGCCTGTGTGATATACAAGGGAACAATATCCCTGGTCTTTTTTGGGGGGTGTTGACTGATGCCCAGTACGAGAACAAGGGCGGCGGAATAAGTGGGGTTTTTTTTTCAATATAAAATAGTTTTTTTGCTGTGTAAAAAGGATAAATATTAGCTTAGAAAATCACAACATTTTTGGCTCGCGCCTTGCGCACACATCAATTATTGTTAGTAAGGTACTTATCATGTTCATGGTTACAAAAATGCATAGAATGTCAATTTTCAGGTTGGATATTTGGCTCGCGTTTCGCACTCGCATCAATTAGTAAGGTACTCATTCTGTTCCAGGTAGCAAAAATGCTGAGAATGTCCATTTTGGAGGTTAAGATCTATCAAGGTTTCATCTCGCGCTTCGCGCTCACATTATTCGACTGGTGAGATATGTATCCTAAATAAATTCCTTAACAGGTTCCTTATTTGTTCAGTATATTAAACATTTCAGCTCGTTCTTTGCGCTCGCGTTATTACTTTGGTTAGGTACACATCCTTTTTCGTAATTTTGAAAAACTGCTCTGAATGTTTCCATGTCTTATTAAATGACATGTCCAAAAGTTTGAGCTCGCGAATCGCACTCAAAACATTTCGCAAGGATGACATTTTAACAGTTATAGACCAAAAAGCGAGTTATTCAACTTCAGATTTGAAAAAAAAATCCAAACGGCTCACTGGCTACACTCTCTCGCGGAAAATAAAACCTAAATGTTTATTTTTTCTATCAGAAATCACTTTAAAATGTTTTGCCCAACTTAATTACTACAAAATACACAACTACTTCGCGCAGATGATCTGATTGTGAACATATCCGTATGCACCAAAACGCCCATTTTGACATAATGCCCTTTTGACTTACCACCCCCCCCCCCCAAACGAAAATATGTTCTGCCGCCCCTGTATCAAAATATGCCTTTCGAACAGCAGGCTTCAGATTTCTTGGCAGTATTATTATTTTAGAATGTGCTTACATTTCCCCAGATGAAACAACGAGACTACGATTATCAAAGGGAACTGTACATCGATGTTCCAGGATTTAAGTGATTAATCAAACACTGCGCATGGTGCGTATCACGAAACTGCTTCTTTTAACTTATGAAATATAGACCGAACATGATCGGATTAAAGCAGATAAATACCAAAAAATGTTTTCAGAGAACAAGCACATGCAGTCGTTAGTCAGTGAATTCATTAACTATAAGTTAAACCGATGAATGTCCGTCTGTACAGGAGGTCCCGGGCAGGAGGTTTACATTATGTTTCAATTAGCCAGTACATGAGAGAGCCCACATGGTTGGGTAACTCTCATTCACTCTCTATTTTTTAAAATGAATAATGCAAACCTCACTGCCAGAGCAGGTAACCCTGAATTGTTTTATAGCTATCGTGTATGTGTTGTGCCAAAAAGAAGACTTCCCTGCATAGTGCAATGAAGCCACGAAGAAAGACTACAGCAAGCAAGCAATTCAAGCAAGCACAGAGACGGAAGCAATTTACATCATCTCTTTAGCTGATAAAGCTACCACTTTGGTGCCACACAATGAATAAATGAAGTGGCATGTAAAACAGCATTGGTTGGTGCAGTGGTAAGTTCATGTTTCATTTTATTAAAAAAAATCTAAGGGATATTTCATAAGAATCATAGCCTTATCGTAAGATGTTTTAAGTAGTAGTTGTTACTTGATGAACATGATTTAATGATTGAAGAATATGCTAGTTTTAGGTCTAAGTTTAAGATATTGTCATACAGTTATGTTGTAATGAACTAATTCATATACAGTTTTATATCCTCAAGCATGCCATGTAACGGGAAGTTAACCCTCACGATATGTTGGTTTTAAGTTAAAAGAAATTGAGAACAGAAATGATGTTTTTATCTTTTGTGACTGTGTGACGTCATGCGAGCAGTATCCCTATATCATGTAATATAAATTCCATATGATGAATACTAATATTTTTCTTATAAAAAGGGGTGATACATCGGTGTAGTTTTACTTGGAAGAATTTCATGACACAAATAAAACCACTTCATTAAAAAATGAATTGGGGGAATATAACCAGCAACGACAATGCGGCTGATCTGATTGACTGTGACTCACAAAATCAAAATTAACAGAATTCACATTATTTGTTTGACGGAGTTTCATCAAATAACAGGGTGAACTTTGCCTGAAAATGGTTGTCTTTAGTTACATAACATTCCAACGTAGATTCTTACAGGGGAAGTCTACCCTCAACAAGTCGATTTGGATAGTAGAAAAATAAAACTAGCACAGCGCTATAAATTTAATTTAAATTAGGTTGTCAGGTAAGACAGTTATGACATAAGATTCGCCTGAATAATAATTAAAATTCATTGGTGTCAGTATGTAAATGAGGGAAATGATGACGTCACCCATTCAGTATGTATTGTTTATTGTATGAAATAAGGAATACTTCTATATTATGATTAAACATGATTCCTCCCTTAACTTGTGCAATTGCCATTCTCGTAGCCTATCGAGAGACATATTGTGAAGTATATATATATATATATATATATATATATATATATATATATATATATATATATATATATATATAATTCAAATAAACACAAAAAATAGTAATTACATGTTATCATCAACTTCCTCATTTGTATATCAATGTGTTGAGCTTGTAACCGTTTTGGGTAAAATTAGCAAGATATTAAAACGTCATAATCTATTTTACATCCGAGTTGGGAGAAATGATCTGCCTTATGCTTAACCCCTTTTTATTAATAAGGTTAATCAAATCGTGTTTTTGTTCAGGTGGACTTGATGCTATGACTGAGGTAAGACAAAGTTCCAGAAACAATTAAAATCATTTTTGTTGCAAGTTTTAGGGTTCAAAATCATTGACCCGACTTGTGCACACTACAGATTCCTGATAGCATCCAAAAATGGCGCCACGTGTATTAGAATTTGGGCCTGGGCCTACGGTACAATTGAATTAAATTCAGACTTATTTATTCAAATCAAACTAAAATCGCGGCACGAAGTCTAATTATTTTTATTTCCTTTTTTTACAATAAAATACATTTAACGCAATACGAGATAATGTAGTGCACAATAGTACAACGTAACATGAAACAACAAAATGACAATTATTAATATATAACGTGACAACAAAATTCGATGAAACGTAAAAATACAAAGTTTTGAATTGAACTGAACTGATCTGAATTGAAATGAATAAAAGATATAAAAATTGTAAACTATGTAAAATTAAAAAAAATAAAAAATTTTAGCACGCCGAACGAGATTTTTTGTTAGTGTGGTGCCATTTTGAAACTGGTATATATATTAAAGGACAGGTGTATATAAGAAAAGTATATAGGCATTGATGAAAATTAAGCATTATAGTGATAATAATTTTATCAACAATAAGTTATCGTAAAAACATTCATCCAGCGATGCATCAGTTGTACACACGGTTTGAGCCTTAATAGGCCTACAAGTCCTGTATGTTTCAAAATGGCGCACATTCAGTTTAATGTACACATGATTAAATGAAAGGTCTTGGATATCGATGAGATAGACTATACACATACCAATACACATTTGTTATGCACTTTGTAAATGTATTAATATCTTAATTGATGTACGCATATCGGAACTACAAATTATTTTAAAATTGCGCCACATAATGGCGTCATGACCGGTTCAAAGAGGCGCCACAATAATTGTTGCAAAATTGAGTTGCGGAATGCATCAGTTGTACACACGGTTTGCAATAATGGGCCGCAACTAATCATATATATACTAGTCCTATATACATGTTTCAAAATGGCGTACATTCAGTAAAATGTACACATGATTAAATGAAAGGTCCTGGATATCGATGAAATAGACTATACACATACCAATACACATTTGCTATGCACTTTGTAAAGGTATTAACATCTTTATTGATACACGCATATAGAACTACAAAGTATTTAAAAATGGCGCCATATAATGGCGCTATGAACGGTTTAAATGGCGCCACAAATATGACGCCCTTATTGTTGCGGAATTTAATTGTGTAATGCATCAGTTGTACACACGGTTTGCAATAATGGGCCGCAACTAATCATATATAAACTAGTCCTATATACATGTTTCAAAATGGCGTACATTAAGTTAAATGTACACATGATTAAATTAAAGGTCTTGGATATCGATGAAATAAACTATACACATACCAATACACATTTGTTATGCACTTTGTAAAGGTATTAACATCTTTATTGATACACGCATATAGAACTACAAATTATTTCAAAATGGCGCCACTATATGGCGTCATGACCGGTTCAAAGTGCCACAATAATTGTTGTAGAATTGAGTTGCGGAATGCATCAGTTGTACACACGGTTTGCAATAATGGGCCGCAACTAATCATATATATACTAGTCCTATATACATGTTTCAAAATGGCGCCACATAATGGCGCCATGACCGGTTCAAAGCGGCACCACAGATATGACGCCCTTATTATTGCGGAATTCAAATAAGTATAAGATATGACAGAACAAAATAAACAGAGCGGTAAAAGTATATAGGTTTATATCCTGATTTCAAATAGGTTCGTACTATAAACTTTAGATCATGTCCAAAACAAACATGAAAAGAAAGGTATATGATGTATGTAGGCCCTAAAAAATAAAAATGGAGTTCACTCACCAACACAGCGAGACGAATCTAAAGATAATTCAAATGCGGTTGGTATTTATACGAAATCATGAGCAGCCCCCCCCCCCCCTTCCACCATTGACCATAACCTCTGAACTTCAGAGATCCCATTGATTTAAGCCCAATCTGTTTAAGTAGCTTAGATTTTTTTTATAACATTGCTTGTCCTTCTATAGCTTTCTGGAAGACTTCTTTGTAATGATAGGGGTAATCATTGTCCACTTTGAAACGATCTTAGTCTTATTACCAAAATGCATCAAGGCATTGTAAATGCAGAATTATTATAATCATCAATATAATTTATTACCATAGCATGTTTGTCATTATTAGTACTAGTATATACAAAGTTTAGATGCAATAAGATGGCTTTATTGGACAAAATGTGGGATTCAGATATTATCATGCTATTCCCGATATGTCTCCTATTTTCTATAAGAGATTGAACTTTCAGACTACGTATTTTAAAAAACAGGGCGGCGCCATTATCTTGAATGGGGGGGGGGGTGAATTCTCTCAAGTAAATAACAGAAATAATGTAGATGTACACGACCCTGACATCTCAACCGGAGTCTTCTCCCTTCTCTTTTTCCTGCCCCTTTTATTTTTTCCCCAATTTTTTATTTCATGGGTGCAGGGCTACCGCCCCATATGTAGTGACGTCCCTCCCAGTAGGATATTTCAATTCTTTGTAGTAGTGAATTGTCTTCTTTCTTAAAAAAAGGAATAACCAACAGTGATTTGCCTATATAGAAAAATAGGGATAAGAGAAAAAAAGGGGAAATAGGTGAAAAAGAGATAAGAAACAAAGATGAGAAAAGAGATTAAAATAAGGGGAGGGGAATAAAAAGGGGCAATAAAATCTTTCAGGTTCCACTCGAGTTGCCTGATGTTCAGTGACGCTTAAATTCATATCGTTTTCAAGTCAGCTGAGCAACAACAGCATTCGAGCTACATTATTGTTTTAGTGAGATACCAAATTTCGCATCCTGTTTGTGATTATAATAATGTTTCTTCAACTGTGCCGTTATATTCGAATATAAAAAAAAAATGTTCGGCTTGCACCTCGCACTAAATTTTTTTATTAGTCCTCTTCATTCTTGCAAACAGCCCTAAGAATGTCAATTTTTCAGTCGCTTTTAGCATTTATTGTGTCAAGTAAAATGTTTCCTGCTCATCAGTCTCTTTTTAGGTTTCAATCTTTAAAATAAATGGAATTCACCTAGCGCCACACGCTTTAATTATTTACTTAGTGGGTTACCCACTTCAAAATTTTCCGACATTTTGAATAGTGCTCAATTCATTTTTTTTTTGGGGGGGAGGGGGGTCGATATTACGTGTATCTTTTATTGACTGGAGATAATATCTTGTCTAATACCAAACATGCTCAAAATGTCCGTTTTTCAGGTGTCGATACCAAAAAAAAATTACATCGCGCTTCGTGCTTACAATCTAAAAAATATTGGGTTAAAGTGCACCATGGGGGTAAATATGTGTCCAACCAACATTGGGCATTTCTTCTTTATTTATCCAGTCTGATGAAAAATTTGGCCCACTCTAAAGTAATTGCTGCTTATTTTTAACCATGGACAATATGCTTATACCGCATTGGGTAAAATACTGCCCAAAATTGGTTGGACACAATAATTACCCTCGTTCTGGTTAAAATCTTACCCAATTTTTTTTTACAGTGTGCGAACTAGTTTTCGTTAGTGAAATAGGCCTACTTAGGCTCTTGATTTGTACCGGCAATGAGTCTTCTAAAATGTTTTGTTTTCAAGTTAGTATAATTATCAAGAGGTCTCGGGTGCTGGTTAAGATTTGACAAGAAAAAAAGGGGGTCACTACAAAATGAGGTATTTTGGTCAGGAGAAATTTCACAAGAAAAAAGGAGGGCATTCGCTAAGAATAAAAATGGTTTGGTCCAATAAAATTTTTACAAGCAAAAAAAAAAAGACCTACATTTTGTAGTTAAACCCTTTTTCTGCTTGTCAAAATTTTCGGGACCAAATATGAACTTATTTTATAGAGACACCTGTTTGCTTGTCAAATTTCCATCAGCACCTCCTGTAAAAAAATCGTTCCCAGGGCGCTATATCAATGACGTCACGTCGAGGAACACTCTTCTCCAAGCTGTGCGTCACTGTGCATCGACGACCAAATGCAAGTTCGTTTACGGAAAGTTGAGAACACCTTGTATACTGAGAAACAACAATGAAGTCCTTTCTTTTGAGGATGGATTTCACCACCATCAAACGCATATTTTAAGACACGAAAGTGTGACATAATTCAAATTAAATTAATCTTCCCGAATTCAAGTCTTAGGCCTATAAAATTTTCATTATCTTTAATGAATTTGGTACATTAAGATATTAAATGACAATTTTAAAAATGCCGAGGGCCAGCGACCCACAGGCATTTTCAAATATTCGAGCAACAATATATTTTATTGTTGTAGAATCAAGCATTGTCTAGCATTATGAGCATTATTGGGTGATGTGATGTCGCAATGAGAATTCGTGACCTCCCCTTCGATTGCAAAGCAATAAAAATAAATAAAATGAAAGGAGAAAATGAAAAGTGAGAGCATGTGCATTAGAGATTTGGTTTGTATCGTTTTTGACACCCTCAATCCGGGCCCTCAATATGCACATGGCGTTACGAACGTAGAAAGCCTAGTTTTAAATACATTTTTCGGGGGGGGGGGGGGTGGCAAGCGCGCGACAAGCCACTTGTTTTATTCACACGATAGTGCCTACAGAACGCCTCATTAAATTTTGTCAAACCCTCCTATATAGTCCATAGTTTTCAATGTGTAAGTATATAGGCCTATATGTAGACCTACTTGTACATTTTTAATGTTAATTTCTTATGTAAAAGCCACCGGAGCGATTGTTTCTATATAATTATGAAGAACTTGCATGCAGAACGGAGTAAATCTATTTTTGCTCATTCTTCATGAATCAATATTTTGTTATTTTATTCCATCCAAAGCTACGTTTCAATTGAAGTTCTTCCTCGATGTATGAGCTTCATCATTATTGGTAACAAAAATGACAATCACAAAATCTCGCAGATGACCTTTATGTTATAGGCCTATGGCTTTTCTTTTTGGGGGATTTAGTCCCTTATGCATGAAAACCAATTTCGCATGGAAACCAATCTGAAACATTAAAGTAAATGATGCCACTTTCCACATCTGCCATTAATAAAATATTCAATTAATGACGCAGAAGTTTTGTCAATAAATTTGATTTTAGATTAAATTGAAATTTCAAGTAGTTGCTATATCAAGTATAGTTTTAATACGTTTCTAGAAAACAGAATAGTAAACTCTTTCAACGTCTAAACTGACAAAGGATTAGTAGGGAAGAGAGAAGCATGTTCACTTCATATCATTTTGTTTCGGTTTTAGTCCCTCTTGGAATTGCATGCAAAACTCTGCCAAAAGTGTTGTTGCCCTCTACGTTTGTAGAAACTTCCACATTTATTGTTGCTTGCTTTGCTGAGATTTGCATTCCGAAAGTAGCCGAAATTGGTTAGACTAGTATAAAGCTGGTTAATTCTCAGAATCAGGTGTTAAAGTAGTAAGTAATATTCAGGGTAAAGATGAGAGAGAAGTATTCTGTGGCATGTGAACATCAGGGACATTATGAACTTGTATGCTCGGAAATTATTGAAGCTAAAAAGTAAAATGTTCAACAGTTTAGGTCTAGTCCCACGCGTTGATTTTTATGGGGTAAGATTTAACGTAAAAAAATATGAATCGTGGCCATTGACTTGGATCTTGGGATTAGACCAAGTTCGATTGCCTTGTGTCATTCACATAAAATAGTGTGTGTAATTTAGTTGTCACTTTATCTGCATCAGGCTGATCTATTTAAGGCAGGGCCACAGCTGGTAGCTGTCTGTTCCGAGGAGTTTTTTTAACATTTTAATTTGTTTTTATTTCTCCTCTAGCCTAGCCTGGAGGCGTATGGGGAGTGAAAGACTTATACTGTACGTATGGTCACTCCCCTAACGCCTGGCACTGTCCCCTATACTATCCTACACACCGAGGGAAAATGCAACTATAGAAATGCGCCAAACTGGTAGTTATGTTTAGATTCTAGCTTTAAAACTTATGTACATGGGTAAAAATATTGGTTGGCAACGTTTGGCAAAAAATAAGTGTTGATGGATTTGAAATGACGAATAAATTAATATGAATAAGAAAAGTAGAAGAGAGTTCACTTACACTTGTTGACATCGCCATCTTTGATCCTTTTAATTGCAACCTAGTTACGTGACGCGTATAGAGGGCGGCAAAATCATGAGCGGTGCTAGATTAAAAAGTGCTAAAATGTCCCGCTTCAACCACTGAACTAGAAATACATAGAGAAAACATATTGCATTTTGCCTTCTACGGCGCGGCGCGTTCTCGAACAATTGACCTAGCAAAATGGCGGCGGTCATGTGACTTATCGAGTTCGCCAGCGATGTTTTGCTTGGGTGTACACGGCTTCCACGTATTTCTAGTTCAGTGGTTGAAGCGGGACATTTTAGCACTTTTTAATCTAGCACCGCTCATGATTTTGCCGCCCTCTATACGCGTCACGTAACTAGGTTGCAATTAAAAGGATCAAAGATGGCGATGTCAACAAGTGTAAGTGAACTCTCTTCTACTTTTCTTATTCATATTAATTTATTCGTCATTTCAAATCCATCAACACTTATTTTTGCCAAACGTTGCCAACCAATATTTTTACCCATGTACATAAGTTTTAAAGCTAGAATCTAAACATAACTACCAGTTTGGCGCATTTCTATAGTTGCATTTTCCCTCGGTGTGTAGGATAGTATAGGGGACAGTGCCAGGCGTTAGGGGAGTGACCATACGTACAGTATAAGTCTTTCACTCCCCATACGCCTCCAGGCTACTCTAGCCTCCACTCTAGGCGACACCCCAATACTTACCCGTGCTAATAAAGTGGGACTCCGCTCACGCGCGTTTGGGCCTCCCTAGCTTAGAACTAAGCAATATTATCTAGAAATTGTTACATTGTAGTAATTAAATATGTTCTATTAAATAAATTGATAATGTTTAATCGGTACTCACCGGTTCTTTTGTTGCATTTTCAGACCATTTCTCACAATTCTTCGTAAATATTTGCGGCAAATTTTGTCGCCATAGACAGCTATACGTCCATCTTTATTAGTAAATGGAGCGCCCTTTACGATAGTTGTTAATGCCGCGGAGAAATCGTTAGGCATTTTGGCCTGTGTTCAAGGCGTTCTTTCTGTTTTATTTTTTATATTGAAGATTGGGCATTTGTTGAATAGCGCCGTCTACGTCAGGTATGAGATCGAGTGTATAAATACACTCTTCCAAAATAATTATGATTCCGACCTGGCGCTGTTTAACTTCAATCTCTTTCACCTAAATTAGCGATGAATGCTAGCATTATAAAATATATATTATTAACGTCTGACGAAAAGAATAACCAACCGATCAGCTGACGAGAACGCGAATCACGTGATCTTCATATCGGCTTCGATCGCGAGTCAGAAGAGAAGAGCAGTTGCCCAGAAAATCAGGAAAAAGCCGTGAAAATGTAAGTTCCCCTTCATTTCTTTCAATTTTTTTTATTGCTAACAATGTATTCAATTAGTGAGATCGAAATGTAATGATTACCGTAAGTAACGGTGTATTAACCGCACCTTTTTCTCGGCGGGATATAAGCAAAAGTCGGGGGTGCGGTTTATCCACGGTGACGGGTCTGAGCCCGCCCGAGTAACCCCTCCCGAACATGTAAGAAGTCTGCCAGTTCACAACACATCGAGTGGCCGGGCGTAGCCGCCCAGGGCAATGTCGTTTAGAGGGGTATGAGCCGCGGGTAATGGGAAGCGATTATTAATCAAATAGTGTCCATAACAAATGCACCCACCTTCATGACACTAATTTCGACTTTATTCTCGATTCAAAGCAGCGAAGTTCCCTGGCTAAGTTCAAAGAGACGCCACGCATTCTCGGTAATAATTTGTCACAGCTGAGCAAGAGCCGAGAGCTAGAGCTAGCTTGCGTTGTATTGTGGTTTTAGTGCGACTTAAGCTGGCGCTATTCATTTTAACCCCTCAAAGTCCCGTTTCGCGCCAGCTTATTTTTTTCTTTCCTGTTTGCTTTTCATAAGATACCATGTACAACGTGCACCACGTATGAGAGAGACGGCACGAAGCCGTAAAACAAGTGGAAAAAATGCAAATTTCTTTGTTTCTTGAACCTTCCTGTAATCCCGTCAGCAGATTTCCACATACCGGTAATCTCTATGAATACTTTGAAATCTTTAACTTAGTTTTTGTTTCTTCGTACCTCAAATATGCATGTAAATGTGAGAAGGATTTTTTTTTTTTTTTTTTTTTTTTTTTTTTTTTAGTCCAAAGTTGGGGGTGCGGTTAATACACGGGTGCGGTTAATACACCGTTACTTACGGTAGACAGTACGATAGCTTGTAGTTTTGATAAAATACAAAAATAATCATCTTCACAAAGATTTCTGACACAAAATACTACTGATGTCGCCTATGAGGTCCATACATGTAATGTTGGACCTCATTGGTACTAGGAGTGCTAGCCTCTGACCTCGTCGCTACACAGACGATTCGCTATCTCTCTCTGTTTTGATCCTCCGCTCTTCGGAGATTAGCGATAAATCGTGGTCAATAGTATAGATGAGATGATCATGTACTGGGATGAAATCTAGCTCATTAGACTAGTTAGCATGTGATAGGTATGTGCGAATACGGGCGCATCGCGAGCGCTGGTTTTGGCTGCACGGTTTTCGCGCGGGTTTTGCTGCAAGTGGCATCGCCTCTGTCTGGGCGGCTCATCGAAAATGGGGTTTCATGCACATGCGCACATAGTTGATGCAATCTCGTGCCTTGATACAGACAGTTGAAAATGTGCTCTTTCTGTACATATAAGTTTCAATGTGGATACTCGCCTGTGAAGTGTGGATATCGGAGCTTGAAAGTTCATCAAATTTTTGGATGCGCAAATGATCGAAATTTTTTTATGGTAAGTAGAACTACGATCCAATTATGTATCTAAATTGTTTTAGAATATATTCAAATATATAAAAAATGTCAAATCAAACGATTCTATCGTGACGCAGTCCAGATATAAGCGAAGCGAGCTACCCTTGTCACAGCCGGTCTCTCGGCCGGTCTCTCGGCAGTCGAGCTGCCCGATGCGGTGGGCTCCCGATGGTCTTTCGGCAGTCGAGCTACCGGTACCCGATGCGGAGGGCTTGGTGACGGGAGTGGTCGATAGTGAGTCGTTCATGCTGGATTGAACTGGATCTAAATTGTTCACTTGATAATATTGTGCCTTTTTCTGAAAATGTCTGTCATTATACCGTAGATTGTTATTCTGATATTGATTTAAATATATACATTTTGTCACAAAAACATTCTTTCCTCCTAAGGTTATAGAGTCAACATGAACATGTTTTACTTTGATTGTTCAATCATGTTTTATCATTTGGAAACTGGATTCTTTTGGAAGTGGAATATTAATGTTGACTTATTAAATTAAAATGCAAAATCTATAGTGTTTTTTTTTTCTTTTGTAGAAAAAAAAAATGTTTTGAAACTTTTCAATCATGTTTCATTATTTTGGGACTGGATTTGCTTTTGAAAGGGGAATATCATAAATGTTGACTTTTTAATTAAAATGCAAAAATTATGTTTATTATTTAGTTTCTTTTTTTATATATTTTTTTTAAGTTTCATTTTTAAATTTTTGTATTGTTTATTTTTTCATTTTTTTGGGGGGTCATATTTCAATATTTGGAGACTGGATTTGCTTTTGAAAGGAGAATATCTTAAATGTGATTTTTTTTATTAATATGCACAAACTAGATGTTGTTTATTTTTGTTTGTTGTAATTTTTTCACTCTTATGAGAAAATACATGAAAACTCAGAGGAAAGGATATTTCATTTCCAGATGGGTCTAACTCCTGTATTTATGTTTTCTTTATTATTAATTGTACTATTTATTTTTTTATTCACTTTTCTTTTTTTAGGGGTGCAGGTGGGGGTTGTGTTTTGAATTGGAAAATGGGGATGGGATTGGTACAAGTTTTTGTGTCACTTTTGTTTCTCTTGTTTTTAGTGCTTGTTTGGAGCTTTGATGTCTGTTTTGTTGTTTAAAGTTGAATTAAGAAGGGGGTGAGTTTCCATAAATATAGGTTCTACATACAATATATAGTATATATAAGTTGTTCAAACACATAGCATGTCACAATAATCCTCTGCCTTCTCGATATTTTGCTTTGAAAGTCTATGAAATTAGCCACCTGTCAGAGCCCGAGAGACGAGTGTACAGAAAAGTCACTCGGAGTGTGACGTCACCGGGGGGAATTTAGTATAAGAGGTGCCTGAATGTCATACAGAAATGCTATGCAGAGAGAGAAAGATATTTTACAATTTTTGTCTCACCTGCATAGCAGAGTGAGACTATAGGCGCCGCTTTTCCGACGGCGACGGCGGCGGCGGCGGCGGCGGCGGCGGCGGCGGCGGCGGCGGCGACGGCGGCGTCAACACCAAATCTTAACCTGAGGTTAAGTTTTTGAAATGACAGCATAACTTAGAAAGTATATGGACCTAGTTCATGAAACTTGGCCATAAGGTTAATCAAGTATTACTGAACATCCTGCCTGAGTTTCATGTCACATGACCAAGGTCAAAGGTCATTTAGGGTCAATGAACTTAGACCATGTTGGGGGAATCAACATCAAAATCTTAACCTTAGGTTAAGTTTTTGAAATGTCATCATAACTTAGAAAATATATGGACCTAGTTCATGAAACTTATACATAAGGTTAATCAAGTATCACTAAACATCCTGCATGAGTTTCACGTCACATGACCAAGGTCAAAGGTCATTTAGGGTCAATGAACTTTGGCCGAATTGGGGGTATCTGTTGAATTACCATCATAACTTTGAAAGTTTATGGATCTGATTCATGAAACTTGGACATAATAGTAATCAAGTATTACTGAACATCCTGTGCAAGTTTCAGGTCACATGATCAAGGTCAAAGGTCATTTAGGGTCAATGAACTTTGGCCAAATTGGGGTATTTGTTGAATTACAGCCATAAATTTGAAAGTGTGTTGGTCTAGTTCATAAAACTTGGACATAATAGTAATCAAGTATCACTGAACATCCTGTGCGAGTTTCAGGTCACATGATCAAGGTCAAAGGTCATGTAAGGTCAAAGAACTTTGGCCACGTTGGGGGTATTTGTTGAATTGCCATCATATCTCTATAAGTGTATTGGTCTAGTTCATAAAACGTGGAAATAAGAGTAACCAAGTATCACTGAACATCTTGTGCGAGTTATAGTAGTTTTCAAAATCAGCACTGCTGCTATATTGAATCGCGTGATGCAGGTGAGACGGCCAGAGGCATTCCACTTGTTTTTCAAAGCAACTCAAATCAAACAAATAGGACTGATATGTACAAATCTTTACTTTCCCTGTATAAAAAACAGTATGAATAACCACCATGAACTCTTCAATCATGATGTAAGATAGCAAACAGTGAGTTATTGAATGATATTTTCACTATTTCTCATTTATTTTATCACGATGTTCAATCAAGTGAGTAGCTGGAAAGTAATTCCGGCGGCTAGCTCAGCGCGCGCTGAACGCATACACTAGTACACAACACCCAGGCATTGAGTGTACTGTTATGGTCTGGTATGTCGACTTAGTTCATGGCCGTGCAGCGATCCCCTGGCGTTTTTTCTTCTTTTCTTTTGTCTTTGACTCCACTTTTATATCCTCTGGATCATTTCCACTCATAGCTCATTCCACAGAACAATCTTGAACCAAACGTATAGTATTCTTTCTCGGCCTTCTGAGTTGTTTTCTATATTTAATTACGCTAGGGGTCACCGTCACACATACAAACGCAATTCGGAAGTGAGTTGAAGACAGAAAGATATATAGTAATTAGTATACATCTCTATGGTTGAAGACAACAAGAACGGTACGGTAGCTCGACAGCTAGCTGCGCCGGAGCGGGCGGCCGGTCGGCACAAAGCAATTCCGCAACCAACTGTGTTTTTTTGCAAGAGCCGCGTCACACGCGGATAAATATGTCATAATAACACGTCTGCTACGTTATCGACTGGTGAGAAGATCTCGATCAAATTTCATATTATTCACCTTGAAATTATTCCTTTAGGGTCTATGGTATCATTCTGAGGGAATTCACATATTTGGAATAATAGTACGGCCACAAATATTTTAATAATTTCCTCTTTGCAAGTTATATGGCTCGCAGATACAACTTCAACTGCAGTTATTCCATATGAAGGAGTACGTGCATAGTACACAAAACGGCACTGCCTTGTTTACTACACCGGGACCGAATACCCCCCGGTGACGTCACACTCAAAGAACACCCGTCTCGGTAGGCATTGCAGGAGCGAACTCAGGGAAAATGGGTAGGGATAAATCGTTCAAATTCACTATTTTGAAAAAAGAAAATGGGGGGTCGAATCACCTATTAGTGTTTGGGGGGTTGTAAGGTTGCTATTAATGTAAATATCTCAATATTTGGAATCGTCTTCTTAATTCAACTTTAAAGCTTTGTTATATATTTTTACTGGTTGCTTTTTGTTTTGTTTTGAAAGAAATAGACCACTCTTTTCCTTTTCTTTTGGCTTCGACTAATAATTTGAATTTATTTTTCTTTAAAAAGAGAGCTCAAACAGGGCCTTTGTAATACAATGTATGTATACAAATCTAAGAAATTGACAACTGATAGAATATATTAAAACTTCATTTTCGTCCTTCTTGATACTTGAAATAAATTGCATACAATTCTACATACATATTTTACACTCAGCTGCTCATTCCTTCTAAAAAAAATGTAATTACATGTCCATTGTCTCTCAAATCAAAAGCTACATATTATAACAAATTGTTGAAACAATAGAATACATAAGGAATTGGTGAAACAATCAAATACATCAGAAAAAAACACACATATTTTTATTTGGTCATGCAAAGTACAAAATAAATTTTTAATATGTAAAAAAGGACCCCCGTACATACAAAATTACAATACTAAGTTGAAAAAGAGCTTGTAATTTATATCAGAAAAACAAAGAAATACATTAGAAATTACAAAAACAATACTTTAGACAAATTTATTAGGAAATTATCTACATGATGCTGTTTTGATGCCAACTAAATTATATGAATTATCTATCATAATCACCTTCATTTGGCAAAATAAAGAGGCGAGTAATTGTGATTTTCTGTTTGCATAATTAATTAGAATTAATTAGAAGAAATTATTTTAAACAGAATAAGAAAGATTACAAGATGAATTGATGCACATCAATTGAGCCTTCTCTCACCTTTCCATTGATACCTAAATTACTTCATAGGGTTCAAAAACAAAGAAGTTAGAGCCTGTTGAAGACTTGGGTTCAAAATGGTCACAAAATGGTCACAAAAATCGGTTCTGTACTCCATTGACTTTACATACAGACAATGACCACAAATTTGGATCAATATGTGCGACTTAAACTGGAATAACTTTATAATTTCTTGATGAAAATTAAAGTTCTTGGTATCATTTTAAAGGTCTTTTTAAGAGCTTTCAAGTGATACCAAATTTATTCATATTTGATGATTTTTTTTGTCACATACCTACATGTGAAGAGTACAGGCGATGGGCATGAATTTTATATATATAATGAAGAGTCATCTTCAGGATGGAATCGTTAACACTATGAGGAAGGAAAGGGTCAAACGGCAAGAGAATGGCGCAAGTAATTTCGAAGGGATCCTGGGTGTTGAGTGGAGTAATTCTTGGAGAGGATTGAAGAGCATCTTGTAAAAGTTTGCTCACTTTGGCCAGAAGAACAGTGCGTAAAGGCACTCCTAGTACCAATGAGGTCCAACATTACATGTATGGACCTCATAGGCGACATAAGTGATAAAACCGGTTAGACATTGCCGTTTCTATTTGCACACAAGGACTTTGGCAAATGTACGCCTTAATACAAATTGGATGGTAAAAATTTTGGTATAAATTAGTTCTTAACATCTTAAATAATCTATTACAATGGTTAAAAGTTAATGGATTGAGGTTAAACTTACATTTTCAGTCTTTTTTCTTGAATTCTTGGTGAGCGTTCCAAACGCTGTGGGGACTGATCAACTCCGATGTGATTCACGTACTGGTCAGCTGATCGGTCAGGTGATCGGTTGGTTATCTTTTTGTCAGACGTTCATAATTTATATTACAATATATCAATCTTCAGTATCTTGATTTCAAGCATCAGTATTGGAGGGAAAAGTCACTATCGATTGGAATCAGTGGCAGATCGGGGGGGGGGGGGGGGGGGGTGGTTGAGCATTTCTGGCCCGTTCCACCTTTTGAGATTCATAGTCAATATTTTGGATGTAAAAAAAAATATGTCGTTCGTACAAAATTATGTCCCCCCCCCCACCTCCTTATGAGAATTACAGCAATATTTGTAATGGGGATATTTTGTTCATATTCTTTGCTCTTTTTTGTCCTTTTCTTTTTTGCTTCTCAAATTTATTTTACTTTGAACAACATGACTTTCTATATTTAATGACAAACTTTTTTAGGGGGGTGGGGGCTTGCCAAATATAACGCGCGGCAAGATGACCTTCTTTTTTTAGTGACAACTTTTTTTGGGGGGGGGTAGGGGGCTCGCCAAATAGTGACACACTTTTTTTGTAAAATTTTACGCAAGAAAAAAATGATCTTCAATCATTATCAGTTACCTTTCATTTTTTTTTTTTAGGGGGGGGCTTGTCAAATTTTACCTGGGACAAATGACCTTCATTTTTTAGTGATTTTTTTTTATACTTGACAAATTTTAAGAGGAACAAAATGGCCAATCATTTTTAGTTAAAACCTTTTTTTTTTGGGGGGGGGGGCTTGCCAAATATTTCACAAACAAAATGAACTTCAATTTTAGTGACCATCTTTTTATTACTTTTAAAATTTCACGCAGGACAAAATGACCTTCACTTTTTTTTAATGTTATGTTATATCGAGATTTTTTACCTGACTGCTAAACAAGCACGAATGCCTGTGAGCAAGCAACCAGGGGACCGACGGCTTAAGGTCCTCTCCGAGGGACCTGGTAATGAGGATAAATGCCTTACCAAAGGGCACTAGCGCACCACTTGGTAATCGAACCTGGGTCACCGGAATCCGAAACCCCCGCTCTACCGACTGAGCTATCGCGCCTCCGATATGTTAACCTTGGGGGGGGGGGGGGGGGGAGGCTTGCCAAATATTACACGGACAAAATGACAGTCTTTTATTTTTAGTAACCATCTTTTTTGTTTTACTTGTCAAATCTTACGCGAGACAAAATGCCAATTTTTCTGTGATAACCTTTTTTTGGGGGGTTGTCAAATTTTACTTGAGAAAATGCACCCCCCTACTTTGGAAAATCGAAGATTAAGATCATGAGTATATAGCCTACATCTCAGAGGCGTAAACAGATGGGGGCATGGCTGGCCATCCCCCGAGTGGATTTCACCTGAAAAAAAACATGATAAGAGCAAAGGAAGGAAGAAAGAAAGAAAGAAAAAATGAAAGAAAGAAAGAACGAAAGGAAATGTAAAATGGAAGGAAAGTCATGTGAGAACAAATAATCCGGGGGGGGGGGGGATCTACTCAGATAATAAAAAAATCTGCCATCTGTAATTAAATTGGATTAGTTAATATCCAGAGGTCCCAGTGCTACCAACATGCATGTAGTGCGGGCAGTGGCGTACCTAGGATTTTCCACAGGGGGCAAAATCGGCCGCCAAAAAATTTGACAAGCAAAAAAAAAAAAAAAAAAAAAGGTCTTCAAGCTCGTCAGGGGGGGCAGAGATACGTAATTTGCATGGGTTTGTGACTCATCGGGGGGGGGGGGGGGCAGACTGCCCCCCTAGGTACGCTAGTGCTCGGGACTTACATTACGTAACTATTATCTTCCACACGCGACATGTGCTATGCCCCCTCTTATATACCCCTGTTATGCCCCTGCACAGACTCGTCTACATTGATTTCGATATTTAAGCGTCATTATAAAATTATAGCAAAAAGAACGCCTTGATTAAAGGCCATTACCCCTAGAGACTCGCGAGCGTCATGTGACAACTCGCCCTGGATTTGCATGTACAGGATCCTATGGCGACAACAGCCATCGCAAGAGTTGGCCAGAAGAGGCGATGAAAACACAAAATTTGGAAAGAAAAGAACCCGTGAGTACCCATTTTACATTATAATTAAGAAATTAGTATATAATGAATAAGTTAGACCTAAATTTAGGCCGTAATTTATATGAATTTGCTGGAAATTCAAGGCCAAAACGTACCCGTCTGGCGTCGACTTTTCCAACACGCGTTGGAATAGCCCCAGAGTGCGTAAAGGGAGAGTTGACGGACAAGCAGCAATAACATGAGTCACTGTATCATCATCATGGCAGAGGGGACATTTCGAATCAGTTTCTTTCTTGAGCTATCATGCAGCCATCATTATTAGCCTTAGGGGGTTAACAATGCAAAATTCTCCCGAAATATTGTATAATTCAAACAATAAGAAACATAAGAATTAGTGACTAGTGAGTGATGGACATCATCGACTGACTCATTTGTATGTCACTGAGTTGTGCATATCACTGTTTTGTGAAAATTAGACGAAACTTTAAAATGTCATAACTTTCTTATTTTACATCCGATTTTGATGAAATTTTCAGTGTTATGCTAGTTTGATTTTTCTCTATTTATTCAAATCAACATTTTTCTGGGGTGGACTTGACCTTAAGTGTATGAAACCATGGCTGATTTGAAGTCCCAAGTTTAGGCCAGCGGTTACCTAAGGTAACCCTACCCGTGTATACGTTTTATTCACTGTTGTCCTGTCAACCGTTTAGGGCTGTTATCGATAACATCTTTATTTGTTCTGTCGATAATCGCTTGTTTTTGCCACTTAGCGATATCGATAACCTTTTTCTCTTTGTCGATAATACCCGCTATTATGTAGGGACACATGAAAGTTGCTTTTCAAACAGAAAACATGGAAAACATATTTTTCATCAAACTGCACAGAACAGCAACAGAAATTACTTCAAAATCTGAACAAAATACTAGCCATAAAACAAGATCTCACCAACACTTCGCTATTATTATAGCAAAGTGGGGGTGAGATTGTGACAATCCAAACATTGTGACTGCAATCGACTCCATTTGATTGAATTGAAAACATTACAAGCTCAACTAACGTACGTAGACAGTTAGCCTAGTGGCCTAGCCGTGTGTTGCTGCCCTCTACGTTCAAAGATGTACAGCACGATATAAAAATGGCGGATAGGAGAAAGACGTTGACTGCTCAGAACAATGTCCAAAAAGCCCCAAAATTATCTATAAAACTTCATCCAACCCTAAAATAATGCTAATAATGTGAAAGGTGAGGATGTATTCATGCTAAATATGTTTGTTAAAAGATGCTATGTAGTCATTTACATCCGATGAACGCAGATTTTAAAGCGTTCTTGGTACTGTGGCAGATACAATTTTTGACCAACGCGAGTATGTGACATCGCTATAATGCATAAAAAATGTCTATTATGTTCTTTTGTCGACAGTTATCGATATTGTTAAGATATTTTTAGCATGATATCGACAGAATTTCTCAACGATAAAAGCTCTACAAAGTTTAAGGAATAAACTGTACCTACTATATTATACATGTATGAAAAGATGCCATAGAAATTTGAAAAGACAAATTTCTATCGTTGAATAAGTTCTTCATGAATTATCTTGATTATTGGCATTCATTTTATTTTTATTTACCAAAATACAGTACAATCAACATGCATCGAGGAGGTGGAAGTGGAGGTATGTACAACAGGTTTGTACCAGCTAGCCGAGGCCGGGACAAGAAATCCCTTTACAGTAATGCCATCATGGGCTTTGATGAACAAGACTTGGAGAAGATCAAGAAGAGACACAGGACAGAACAAGAGTAAGTGTGAAAGGGGACGGTCGTCTTAGAAGGGTTCATAGACTCTATCACAAGAATTGGAGTCTCAATGGCCCGAATTCACAAAGGTGGTTTTGAAACCATTGGTTAAACCCATGGTTTATGCAGATTTTCTGTGTCAAATATGCTTATTTACCGCGTATATTAAAAAGTGTCCACTGCTGATGCGTGCTTTTGTCACAGTGCGCCAAATTGACGCCTGTTGCCATGGTTAATTACGCTATTTCATGAGTCCACTGTTTGAAGAGTGGACTCGTTGACTCAATATAGTTGAATCATGAATAAAATAGCGTGGATAACCACGGCAACAGGCGTCAATTTGATGCACTGACAAAAGCGTGCATTAGCATTGGACATTTTTTTAAATATACGCGGTAAATTAGCATAACTTATTCAGAAAATTTACACAAACCATGGGTTCAACTGATGGTTTTAAGAACCACCTTCTTGAATCGGGCCAATATGTGTATGAGGGTTGTGACCAAAGATTTTTCAAGTGGAGGGAATTTTATCACCCAAAACCTTGCCACAGGGATTCAAGGGAAGGAAAACTAGTCGGCTTTCAAGACTTGAAAATCATTGAGAATATTATTTTTGTATTATTTACTTTGTCAGTGGGGAAATTTGTGCAGGGTAGGCAGGTATGCTATTGCATTTAGTTTTCACTGACGTCAGCTTCCTTTGTTAAAATTCTGTTTTATCGTGTGCAGGTATTTTACAAGCCAATGGCTGGGATAATAATCTATCTGTAAAGCACTTACAGATGTTTCTCCTACGTATTATGCGCTATATAAAAGCGGAATATTATTATTATTATTGAATGCCTTTTTAATGCAGGTATTTTGATGCTGACAGTGATGAAGAGACTGGTGGCCCTGCCCCAAAGAAACAGGATACATTTGGAGATAGGTACAGAAACCTGTACTACGAGGAGAAAGCACCACCTAAAAAAGAAGAGAGTAGCGACGAAGAAGAGGATCCCTTGGATGCTTTCATGGCTGGAATCAAGGTGAGCTTTGATCAAGAGAGCGAGGGTGAATCCATATGGACACAGGGACACCCCCCCCTTCCCTCTTCCCCCCCCCCAAAAAAAAATGACATAAAATGAAGAGTCTTATCGCGTAATAAATGCCCCCCTATTTGGAAATTTAGATATGCAGTGAGGGAAAATTTGTTTGGAGCTTGTCACATTTTGGGGGAAGGCAGAATATGACTATTACAGAGATCTTTTGCTTGTTAAAAAATTTGGAGATGTTGTTTTATGTTTAGAAGAACAAATCTGACCAAAAAGGCTATTCAAATTACCTAAATGCAATGCATTTGCTGAAGTAAGACTATTTTACATCACTCATTTGTGTCTGCGCTTAAAACTTAGTTTTACCTCTAATAGACTGTAGTGCAATCAGTCAAATTTATGTCTTATGATACTAGTGCCAAGGTAAAAGAGTATTGTCCTAAATGACCAATCAAACTCTACCTGTTCATTTTAGGATGAATTGACCAAGGAAGAGAAAGAGGTGGAAGTAAAGAGAAACAAGAAAAAGGCAACCAGAACAGACATCGAGGAACTGGATGAAATGGTAAGAAAAAAATAAACTAGTTTACTAACATTTTATTTTTATACTAATTTAAAGAGAGAGAAAAAAAATCTTTGAGATTAAATGTGGTGTAAATGCCAAATTGTATGTTTCACTCATTCACTTGTACTACCCCTCATTCAAAAACACTTTGCCGCTCTCCACCTAGGTGCTAAATGTGTACCCAGTAGAATGCGAAAGGCTATGTAGTATGCCTAGCAATTGAGTCTCTTGAACTCTTGTTTGATTGCTCCCCAGGGAGTGGAGAGGGTGCATACATTGTATGTGGGCATGCAAGGATCCGATGACCGGGGTAATGATATGCTGTAAAGCGCTTTGGGCCATTATGGGAAAAGCGCTATATAAAAAAAAGCTATTATTTAATGGCAATTTGATTTATTACATGTATTATATGGATGTTAAGGTTTGCTGGGGAAGTTTGTTATTGAAAACTCAAATTTCTGGCTTGCAGTCGGTAAATAAGATCATATACTTGATCTGAAAGATAAATCAGAAAAAATCCGGGAACCAGCGGGATTTGAACCTCTCAACTAGTTATTGCCCTTCAGCAACTCAACCACCATGCCATGACTGGTCCATGGTACAGTCACGATTATATGACAAAAAATACCTCAGTACCGCTAATTTTTTTAATCTACCTTAAATTCATGGTTAGCAGTGGACAATGGAATCAAATGTTAAGGATTGTATTAGATGTTTTGCAACGTTTTCCCCCTGTCATTAGCTCCTAAAATTTGTTCATTTTAAAAGACAACAAGAACCTTTTGTGACTGAATCCTAGCATTCCGAATATTTTATTTTATGAATAAACAGATGCATGGGCCCCACTTTATTATGAAGTGCATGCTTTAAAATCCACAAATCAAGCCATTTTGATTCCCTTGGGAAATTTTCTAGAAAATGCTAGGTATTTGTACTATGAATACATACAAACATTTCTGGGGAGTGGTTTTCATGGGAGGCCTCATTTGATTAGCCGAGAAATTAATAATTACATAGTACTTGACTAGCATTTGTAAATGTCACAGTTTTTTTAAAGAAATGGGTCAAATAGCTCCATTCAAATAAAAATAGTGATCAAAAGTAAATTACAAGCTATTATTCATTAGCACATGAAATCTTGCCATTTGATGGGGGGGGGTGTATTCATAGAATTTTGTCACCTTCAAGTATTACAAAGTCTTATAAAAAAAAAAAAAAAACCTTAGGCAAATTGAATTACATTTTATCAAAATAGTGATCAAAAGCAAATTACAATATGCCATCATAAGCAACTCATTTCTTCTCATTCGACTGACAGAAAAGTTTTCAAAGAATTTGAGCATTTTGAAGAAAAACACAAATCAAGGCTTTGTATCTCCTATATCCATATAAGCGCTATATAAATGTTGCATATTATTATTATCATTATATTTCCTTAGGAAGAATATATGAAATACATGGAGGAGAACCCAGAAGCAGGCTTGAATACTCTCCCTATCAACGATGAGGATGAACCTATCGATTATGATGCTGACGGCAATCCCATAGTTCCAGAGAGGTCAAAGATCATTGACCCACTTCCTCCAGTGGATCACTCCATGGTATCCATTTCATTTTTTTATACTTTAGATGAGTAGCGCTGTAATATCACATGTGCATGTGTTAATTTTTTTTAATTAGTTATTCCTTGAAATATAGTTTTTGTGGTGTTTGTACTGATGTAATTTTTACATTATCCGCCAAATCTCAATATTTTTTTATAAAGCCGTAAGTGATTGTAAAACACTTTACATCCTACATAGCTTCCATACAGATAATTTTATTTTTCCCTTAAAAATTTCTTCTCACATTTTCTACACATTTCTCCCCTTTTTACTCAAATTGTACTCATCTAAATCAGAATTTGTGGAGACAAAACATCTGGTGAATGTTAAAACTTGGGTGAACTGTATTGTAAATCAGCACATGTATTGTATCATTTTGAAGTCATATGTGATCAACAAAAAATGTGTATTTCATTTTTCTGTTCTGCAATTCAGGCAGTTTTAAAGAAGTAAAGTGAATGTAACCCACTATCTATTTATTTATACCTCCATGAAAACTGTCATTGTGTGGGGTCCTCATGGTCCAGTGGTTATGACTCGTCTTTCAATCTGAGGGACGTAGGTTCGATTCCAAGCCATGGTGTGTTTTCCTTTTAGCAAGAGATTTACCCACACTGTGCTGCAATCTGTCCAGGTGAGGTGAATGGGTACCCGGTAGGAAGAAATTCCTTGAATGCTCAAGTGCCCGATCAAGGTAGCCGTGCTAAAGCCGGGGTAATAATAACATTATCATGTTAGGCAGAGCCCGCTGGGAGAACAGGTTTCAGAATAGAAGTGGCTATCCTGGGTAAAATATGACATTATATATTACTATTATTGTTATTTAGTCTACCAATTTCTTGAACAGATTGACTATGAGCCATTCAACAAGAATTTCTACAATGAACACGAGTCTATTCAGCCACTGAACTACTCTGTTGTGATGGAACTACGCAAGAAACTTGGGATCAAGGTAAGATAACTCTTTTCCTGTGAGAAAATTTTATGTGTAAACATTTCTCTTCAACTTTTTTTCTTTAAGCAGTATTAAAATTCATCCCCCAAGCCCATTATCCAAACCCATTCCCCAAACCTATTATCCAAGCCCATTGTCCCAAACCCATTACATCAACCTATTGCCAAATCCCATTACACCTAACCGTTTTCCGAACCCATTTCCCAAACTTATTATCCAAGCCCATTATCCCAAACCCATTACATCAACCTATTGCCCAAACCCATTACACCAAACCGTTATCCAAACCCATTCCCCAAACCTGTTATCCAAGCCCATTATCCCAAACCCATTACATCAACCTATTGCCCAAACCCATTACACCAAACCGTTACACCGAACTGTTATCCAAACCTATTCCCCAAACCTGTTATCCAAGCCCATTATCCCAAACCCATTACATCAACCTATTGCCCAAACCCATTACACCAAACCGTTATCCAAACCCATTTCCCAAACCTATTATCCAAGCCCATTATCCCAAACCCATTACATCAACCTATTGCCCAAACCCATTACACCAACCCATTACCCTTAACCATTATCCAAACTCCTCAAGATCTATTATCAATTACATATATATTGCACTAACTACTACCAAAACCTTTTCCCCAAACTCATCACCCAGTCGTATTACCGAAACCTCTTGCTCAAACATACCCAAGCTAGTACCCAAGCTCATTAAATACTAAGCTTTATTACAGGTCTGCCTCTTTTCAGACTAAAGTCTAAATTCAGACTTTTTCAACATATTTTCAGCCATAGAAAACATCCTTTTCATGTAGGAAATGGGTCATTCTAGATGATTTTCAGAGTTTTTAATCAATTATAAGTGGCAACACTGTCATTAACTAAACACATGACTCAAAACCATTACAATACCTAAACATATTACCTAGGCCAATAATCATTTCCCATACTGATCAAGTATGTACATTCCCAAACCATGTCCATACGAAACATTCATTGCTTAAAAAATAATTTTTGAAAATCCTTTTTTGTTCCTTTCATTTCAGGTATCCGGAGCTGATCCCCCTAAACCAGCTACCAGCTTTGCTCACTTTGGTTTTGATGAACAACTCATGCATTGTATCAGGAAATCTGACTTCTCTAGCCCCACTCCAATTCAGGCACAGGTAAAGATTTAGACATTTTATGCATTGTGTATAGGTATTGTGATGGAAGTAATATATTAATATGAACCCCATATTTATTCAGCTGCAAGGCTGCTACCAATTATAAAAAAGTGAAATTTTCATTAATGCATTCCATATTTATGATCCATTTTATTTCTGAGAGCAAATTATCAGTTCCAAAATATTCAACTTTGATGCATATTAATGTTTCTAAAATCAAGCATATATACCAAATGTTCTAGTAATTTGGTAGCTCCTATTGCTATGTGTTTGTGACATCATAATTGCTAGGACAGACTGTTGGATATAAAAAACTAAGATATTTGAATATAAAACATTGGTGATAATGAATATCCCTGACTTTTGATGGTGATTTAATTATGAATTAGAGTCACACTTGAATGCCGATGCGTACGTGATATGCAACGCGCAATCTTATTGATCAATACGCAGTAGTGCACGTCGTCTTCGCTTGATCTGACCAATGCAGCCATACCTTTTATACCGCACGCAACTTGGCATTTAAGCGCGACTCTAAGTCATATTTAAATCTTAGTGAAACACCCCCCCCCCCCCCAGCACATGTTTCATATTTTCTTTCATATCAAGATATTTCCATTGTCATGCTTTGGCCATGATGTAATTCTTATATTGTACAGTCAGTGTGACGTGGAAACAAATGATTTTAAGTTCCACAATTTTGAACACTCATGGTTATGAATATTTCTGACTTCTGCATGCGTATTACATTTTATTTCATATCAGGGCGTTCCCATTGCCATGTGTGGTCGTGATATAATCGGTATTGCCAAGACCGGCAGTGGGAAGACAGCTGCTTTTGTGTGGCCTATGCTGGTACACATTATGGATCAGGTACGGATGATAATATTAGGCTTATTCATTGGACAAAAAAAAAAGATTATCAATTTTCTATGTGCTTACCATACCTTTATATTAATTCATCACTTGTTTTTCCTTACTTCAATTTATGTGGTTACCTTAGTTATATATCATTTTATATGTGTTCATACGTTTTACATATTTTTTTATGTATTTAATAAATAGTTTTATATCAGTTGTATGTATGATAACCATTCATGTACTTAATTCCAAGTTGCTTATTTATAGGTTTGACCAATTACTCTCTATATTATTATTCAAAGGAACTACAAAGGGCAATTTTGCTACTGAAAACACTCTTAAGAGCACAGTATGCTATTTACTTAATCTTTAGAGCCTAAAGCCCAAGAGAACTTAGACTTGGGTTTATGAAAAATCTTCATTGATTTTCTTGTTTGATAATAGAGGTTTTCAAAGAGTCCCCCCATGATATTTTCTCTCATGTAATTGTTTTTGCAAATATAAACATTAATTGGTGTAAATCTCTTTAATCCTTCAGAGAGCAATCAAGAAAGGTGATGGACCCATTGGTCTTATTTGTGCCCCAACCAGAGAACTGGCTCAACAGGTAATATATATTTTTTTGTTTCAATATGCATACCATAGAGTACTGAAGTGTGACGTCAGTTACCATGGCATTATGGCAGGCCGGTTCTAAACAGAGTCGCAGCTGACGATCGTCTGTACACATTTGTATGTCATGATCTCATCTTTCATTCCATCTCCACAATACATCCCACCGCTGCCACCAGTTGTAACATGACCGTTTGTACACCCCAAAATCATAAACTCTTGCACTTCAGTCTCCTATGCTCTCCTGTAAATTCTATCTCCAAAGCTCTCCTTACTTTAATTGAACTAAAATTATTAAACTGAAGATAGGGTGAACACAGAATAAATTAGAACTTAGCACAATGAAGTCCAGATCAGCACTGACTTTACTTTCCAATCTAATCTTCTGGGAAATTCTGCCAATGTACCCACATTGGATAATCATAGAAATCAACCAATCAAATACAAGGAAAATGGTATGAACTATAAAATGAACTAACCCTATTTAAAAATAAGAACCAATCAGAGAATAGAGAAGGGTGATCATGAGTTAAACTGAATCCTAATGAGAATTGAACAATAAGACCATGTGGAGTGGAAAGCTAATGGAACACCAGGAAGCATGACTGAGGGGAAACTGAATGAAAGAATGAAATGCAATGAACCTGTGTTGCTATGTGAGAAGTATTGTGGAGATGGAATGAAAGATGAGATCATGACAATGTATGTGGATTGTGAGGGTGGAAAGAAGGATGAGATGAGTTGGAATGGAAATAAACAAGTTGTATGTAAACAATAAAGTATGGAAAGCCAAATGTAAGAGTACAGATTAAATGAATAAACCCAGCAAAATTTACTATTACACTAAGCTTTGAATTTGATTAATGAATGGAACACCTTTTCCTCTGCAGATTTATATTGAGGTGAAGAAGTTTGGGAAGGCATACAACATCCACTGCGTCTGTGCGTACGGCGGTGGTAACATGCATGAACAACAGAGGGCATGTGACGAGGGTCCAGAGGTCATCGTTGCCACACCTGTAAGTAGATCATGGGCCTGTAACACAAAACTTAACAATGATCGTAGAACATTTTTCTACGATTGATTGCATTGACTACAATGTACAATCCATCATGAAAATCAGGCGTACGATCAGTCGCTAACCTTTGTGTTACGGGACCCAGGAGCCTTTAACACAAAGCTAAGCAATAGCATGATTGTTCTTTTGATTTGCGTAATTGATTGTATGTAATGATCTATGTAATCAAGCGTGAAAATCAGTCCTACAATCTTAGCTTTGTGTTATGTGAGCTTGGTGCGTATTAATATTATATTGGATGGCTCGGAATGGAATACCAGAAATATTCCAAGAGTTTGGGCAAATATTGCAGGAATTGCAGGTGAGTGGAATATTTCTGGTATTTCATAAAATAAAGCCACCCAATATAATCATTATCTATCCTACTCCCCCACCCCCCACCCCCGTCACAAATTGAGGGATAAAATGGAGTTAGCAAGTCATGTCACTTACCACATAATGGCATTAAAATCAAATTAATTTTGACATGTGACTTACATGTAGTTCATTATGACGTCATTGAGTATCATTGTACTCTATGCTCCATGCTGCGCATCACATTGTTGTGCACGTTGTATATTTCAGGCATGTGCACTAGACTGTTGTATACGGTCTCGTATTGAGCAGCAAGTTTTGTGCAGGAGCGCATGGGATATTCGTCAGATTTTGGTCCTTTCAGGGATATGCTCTTGTATTGAACAGGCAATTGATGCATACCAAAACGTGTGTTTTTAATGCATCGCTTAAACACTTTACGTAGATAATATTTCATAAAGCTGTTTGTTAGTTACGAGTGATTTTACTAATGACTGGTGACCCTTAAGAACTACATCAACACCAATGGAAATCTGGTATGCATCACCACAAGAAAGGATCACCAGTCGTTTGTAAGTTCACCATAACTTAGGAACAGCTTTATGAAACACCCACCAGTGCTCCGTAACACAAAGGTTTGTGGTCAGTTGCAAATATGAAAGATCCGCACTGATTGGTTCCCGGTCAGTATTTTAAACAGTGCACATGCAATGATTATCTTGATTGGTCATCAGTAATTCGTGATTGATTGCAAACCTTTGTTACGGAGCCCTGTAGCCTGTAACATAAAGCTTAGTAATGATCGTAGAACATTTTTCTACAATTGATTCAATTGACTACAATGTACAATCAGTCTTGAAAATTAAACGTATGATCAATCGCTAACCTTTGTGTTATGGGACCCAGGAGTGTTTTAAGATGATATATATATACTGTGTATATATATATATACAGTCAAACTGATTTGCGGCAACCTGTCTGTAGTGGCAACCTGTCTTTAGTGTCCACCAATATTGTCCCCCAATGAAAGGAATATGTGTTGAAGAACTTGTCTATAAAGTCCACCTGTCTGCAGTGTCCACTTTATTCTTTTTTTTTGGTAGCCTTAATAGACAGGTGTGGCTGTAGGTAGAATGACATGATGATTCCTCTATGATGAAAGGATTAATTATTGTTTGATTTTATGATTGTCTTTTTTTTTTCAGGGGCGTTTGATTGATCTCGTAAAGAAGAAAGCTACAAACCTACGTAGAGTCTCATATCTTGTCTTTGATGAGGCTGATAGGATGTTTGATATGGGCTTTGGTAAGTTGTTTATTTTTTGAATACCTTATACTTCTGTGCATTTCATATCGGACTTATCATCATGATAATTGCCATGGTGACAGAGCCACCAGCCAACCAAAATCAAGTTTGCCATGGTAGTTGCCTTGATCATAAGTCTTTACGAAACAGCTTCATAATTATGTGTATTATGATTTCTTTCGTAATGATATAATAAACAAGATATCATACTGTATAGATTTATTATCTGTCATACTATGTTATTCATATTATTTAGCATATTTTTAATAATTTAATCAGTGATGCCACTTTTTAGACTAAAGTCTTAATTCAGATTAAATAAAAAAATTCGGCTATAATAATAATAATAATAATAATAGCGGCATATTTACCCAGGGTAGCCACTTCAGTTCTCCCAGCGGGCCCTGCTATTATAACCCCGGCTTTAGCTGGGCTGCGTAGGCGCTCAAGCATTCAAGGAATTAATCCTCCCAGGTACCCATTCACCTCACCTGGGTCGAGTGCAGCACAGTGTGGATGAATTTCTTGCTGAAGGAAAACACGCCATGGCTGGGATTCGAACCCACGACCCTCTGTTTGAAAGGCAAGAGGAAATGGGTTACTCTTGATGATTTTCAGACCTTTTTTTTAAAAGCCTTACCAATTTTTTTTCTTTCTCTCCATCAGAGCCTCAAGTTCGGTCCATAGCCAACCATGTAAGACCTGAGAGACAAAGTAAGTATACTGAATATTATTCAAGTTTAATGTTGTATTTCTTATTTTGGGGGTCACTACAGAAGTCTTGTTCAATGCAGTGCACAGGAACTGGTATTGGTGTTGAAAGCCTCCAGATTTTTGATATTGATTTCCATTTTATTTAGGTAGGGTAGCCCATTAGACTGTTGAACTGATTTACAAATTAGCCTTGCGTATTTTTGCGTGATTTTGATTATATTATTCCCATACCAGAAAAGTATTAAGCATAGATCAGTTGTAATAAAATGATATCAGTTTCTAGTAAAGATCTTTTCTCATTAGTCCTAATTTCATGTAGGGGAAGGCGGGGTAAGTTGAGCATAGGGGCAAGTTGAGCCACCGCCCCCAGGCCAATAATGAATGAGTCAGACATTTTGGTGGAGTCATGTATTGATGACCCATTACATAACCCTTAACCCCACCACATTGTTTTCAACTTTGAAACAAAAAGTACTTTTTTAGAGGGAAAAATACAAATTTCAGCCAAAAAAGTAAAAAAGGGTGTGAAATAGATCAGTGTTTTTTACACACACACTTCTTTACATATAATAAAGCATAAGAACAACATTGTCAGTCCAGGTATGGATCTTCATTCTTGTCACAGTCTTTTACATGATGGATACATTAGAAATGTGTGGATGCGAAATTATCGCATTAAGTTCGGACTGGGGTAAGTTGAGCCAGCAAAAATGGGGCATATTGAGCCATGGTAATTCTTATGGTAATGTAAATAAAAACACAATCAAACCTTAAAAAGCCATCGATATGCAGACAGAAAAGAGCAAATTCATATGACATTTCTTTAACTTTTAGAGAATGTTAATATTTTTAGAGAATTAGCAAGTGAAAAGACTTTAAATAAAAAATTGACATGCTGGTTCTTCCCGCATACATTTTGTACATAGTTTTTGTGGCTCAACTTACCCTCGAAGGTGGCACAACTTACCCCATAGATGGGGCAAGTTGTGCCACTTGACATCGTTTTTTTTTAAAGGTCACAACGACTTTCAGTGTGGGGGTAGAAAGTTGTATATAGGTGAAAAAGATTTCCCAAGAATCATATTTAAAGGCAAGGTACTTATTTCTACAATATTATTAGTCATATCAATTCTATCATGCAAAATGCAAAAAGTGTCACAACTTACCCCGCCTTCCCCTACCCATTTTTACATGTTGGGAAAAATATGAACTATTGGGCAGTTCCATAAAATAGCAAACCTTTTTGTATGTTTGACCCTAATTTTCCCTCATTCTTAATTCAATTCAAGAATTACCCAAGCCCTTATAATTTAAGAGCATTTCAACTTTCATATGATGAACTAGAAAATATTATTGAATATGATTATAAATTGTATGAAATTACATGTAATTTGTATTATATTTTCTGTTGGAAATAGAATCGAATTTGAATTATTAGCAATTACCTAATATAAGGGGTTGAATATGCATACATTATAGTGTATAACAATCCCATCCAATGCATTGACTATTTGGTAAAAAACCTTTTCATTTCAATTGCAAGCTCTTCACAATTTGTTCCACTAGATATACATGTTGGCAACTCGACAGTGAAAACATTTTAAAAGAGACCTAGGGCCCGTAACACAAAGCTTAGCAATGATCGTAAAGCATTTTTCTATGATTGATTGGATTGACTTCTATGTACAATCATTCATGGAAATCAAGCGTACGATTCATCGCTAACCTTTGTGTTACGGGACCCTGGTTACCGTTTCATAAAGAATTGCTATAACAAATGTAAAAAAGTTAACCATCAGCCAATGAAAATAATGGATTTTTGTGGGTTTAAACTGTTATTGTAAATTCATTATTATGACAAGTTTTATGTAATGGGTCCCAGTTTCAGCAATAACAATGGTCAAAAGTCATAAGCTTGTGGAAAACATCCTCTGATTTGTTCCTGATTTATTATTATATTTGTTTCTGATTGTTTCAGCTCTTCTCTTCAGTGCTACATTCAGGAAGAAGGTAGAACGCCTTGCCCGAGATATCCTGACAGATCCAATCAGAGTTATACAGGGAGATATCGGAGAGGTAATCTTCTGTCAATACACCATTATCAACGTTATGTGGATGTTGAATTTCTTTCATTCTCATCTGTACATTCTGGCAAAAGTTCTCACAAAGTGTTTGGTTTTTCTGTGTTTACTTTCAAGATGATTTCAAGTTGTGATAATGATTACTCGGTAACTTCTAACAGTATCCAGCAAAATGATCCCCTTGTGTTATCCTGTGAGAATAGATGTCATGCATGTGACATCATAATCTCATAGCGCCCTCCCTCAGAGGATATAGGAATACATGTAAACAGAGTTGTCAGAGATGAGCCAGCTGCAGATCACCAGCGCATGCAAGGCAATGGCACTGACTTGTAGGATGGCTGCATGATTACATCAATGTATAAGGTCTATAGATGTTCTGTGCCAAGTTCTGGTAGTACTGAGTGATATGTCAGTAATGAGCCAAGAAAGCAAGGCATTCATAAGACCGACTTCTTTTCCAACGTGTGATATTCCTTGATAGTCAAGAGGGGCCTAAGCTTTCGATCTTAGCAGAATCTTCGTCGGAGACCTTGCCTCCGACAAAGATTCTGCTAGGATCGAAAGCTTAGGCCCCTTTTGACTCTCTAATTTACTCCATTGGCTCTCTTTTATTAGATAAGCAGTTTTCAGCAGCTTCTTTCTGCCATTGATATTCCATGAACGATTTGTTCCCGCACGCAGTGGCACATATTTTCTCTTCCAAAATATTACTGGTCATCCAGGTTTTGAATCTGGTTTTGTCCCTGACTGCGGGGGTGGCCGGATTCACCTCACACTCACCGAGATCACCCTCACACTCTCCCTCCACTTGACTCTATTCTGTGCATCCTCCCTTTTCAAAAGATGATTCTTATGCAATATATCATGATGATGGTCATCAATAAACCCGTATTAAAGTCAGAGTTTCTGTTTAAACAAAATTTCTATAAAATGTTCTTGACACAATGTCTATACTTGCCCTGTATCTTTTTTACGTAATAGACTTGAGTGATTTATTTCATGTATGTGTTTCTGTGTGCAGGCCAACCAAGATGTAACCCAGGTTGTAGAAATCTTCAGTGATCAAACCAGGAAGTTTCCGTGGCTCCTTGCTCGGCTGGTTCGCTTCACCACAGAGGGCAGTGTTCTGATCTTTGTAACAAAGAAAATCAACGCAGAAGAACTGGCCACTAGCCTCAAGAGAAAAGACTTTGAAGGTAAGGAGGAGCAAGGATTTTGGAAGATAATGAATTATTACTTATTAATTGTCAAAATACATAATTCTGTCATTACTAGGCAAGGCTTGAAGAAATCTTTTGTGCTTAAATTTTTTTCTCATGTACAATATCTTATCTGAATATTGAGGCCATTTGGTTTTCAAAGGATTGTTAATCTAAAACTTCAATCATGATAGAGATGATGAAGACGATCATATTCTGAATTATCCTTGAAGTAATTTAGGCCTTGTTTGATCAGGCTTGGTTTCAGTAGCAGTTCACAAGCAACCAAAATCCTGTAACTTGAATTTCCCATAAATTTTCAATAATTTTTCATGTGATAACAGGTCTTGGCCCTGTATTTCCTAAATGTACATGTAGTTATGTAAATGACTTATTCTATTTGCAACGCTGGAACTCTGGAACATGGCGAATCTAATTAGGAGGCTTCTGACCAAGAAAAAATAACATTCAAGGGATTATGCAGTGAATATAGTGTAGCGCTATGTCATTGATCCTTTGCTATGCATTGCATACTGGAAGCACTTCCCCAAGAGAACACCATAAAAACTCACCACCAAACTAATTGGTTTAATATTTTGCTTTCTTTTTTATTTGCAGTTGGTTTGCTTCATGGAGATATGAACCAGCTGGAGAGGAATGAAGTCATTACATCATTCAAGAGGAGAGTGATACCAATCCTAGTTGCAACGGATGTAGCAGGTAAGTTAGAGGTAGAACCAATGGATAGTTGTGCAAGTAACTGGTAGGGTTTAAAAAAAGTACCGGTTCATTGGAAGATAAGAAAGACATACAGACAAGTGGGGAAAGATTGGGAGGAGACTGATACCAGTGCTGGTAGCAACAGATGTAAGAGGTAGGAAATAAGTTTAAACAGCTAGCCATTAGCAGAGCTTCCAAGTCTCCCGGATCCTGCGGGAGAATACTGGATTGCGATCCAATCTCCCGTTCTCCCGACCCCATGCCAAAATCTCCCGGATAATCAGATTTTTAGGTGTTAAATTGTAAACTTCATACAAACGACTGTCTTTTGAGTCTAGCATGTTCAACTCCCTATTCACCCACGTGTAACTACATGTATCACATTTTCATTTTACCCAGTAGCTTTCACCAGTTTTTGTATAATCGTACATTGATTTCCAATGTAAATGAAGATAATTTTACTGAACGACTGGTGAATTAGTCTATCAAGCCATTTTTTCTGGTTCTGCAATGTGCATGTGTGCGATGGAAACACTTCAGCGGCACTCCATGCACATCGCCCTGATGCGCCCCGGTGCGGCCCGGGCTCTGCCTGGTCCCTAGCCGGCCGCGCCAGGTGGCTGTGCAATGGAAGTTCACGATCACGGCATTTTTCGTAAACTTGTGTGCGCTTTATTCGAGCTGAAACTGTGGATCAACGATGGGATTTAATAGTGGATTACTATTATGATAATTTTATTGACGATCCTGAAGAACAGAAGCAAAGTGGAGATTTTTTCCGCCTACTTTCACTTGGGTTGATCGGATTGGAACATTTTCTCTTTCGTGAGTGAGCTGGCCTGGCCGGCGGCGCTGGCTGGCTGAGCTGTGCGATCATGCGAAGCACGCCCCGTGCCGATTCATCCACACTACAATCGCGCATCGTCAGTGACCATGGCCATGGAGATAGTCATCCAAGACCAACAACTTAGAAGACAAAATACTTTTCGAAGTATAAAGATAATTTTCAAGCGGAATGGGACTGTGTGACAATTTTCACAGGAATACCTCAGAGACTTTAAACAGGTCGCATTTTTATAATAAGTCTTTACAGCTACAGGGCCAGGCAAGCTCATTTTTATTTACCATGTTTACCACAGCTACTGCAGCCCCTTCCCCCTCTGGACAATTAAAGGTATTTTCATGTTGAATGCATTATTTTATGAATTATTTAAAAAATCTACTGTATTGCCTGAAGTATATATTTAGTCAATGACAATTCACGAAATCTCTCTATTGTGCATTTAAAATTGTTTTGATGGTTTAGACAGCTGTCAGTTACTATCAAATGTTTCTTAATGTGTTTTGCTACCCAAAACTCCCATCCGTGGGACAACGTTCCGCCGCTCCCTCACAAAATATTACCTCCGCGAAATCTACTGGATTCTATCTTCCCAATGTTGGCAGCTCTGCATTAGACATTGCATATGCTATCTAAGGCTGTGCCCATGCGACCTCAAGCCAGAATCATCCTTCAAAGCACAGACATGAATCACGGTAACTGCAGATTTGGGATTTAGTTGACCCTCTCTCCAACGCCGTTTCCCCCTCACTTCAAGCCTAGCCAGTGCGCATCATAGAACCCAGTTTGACCCAGGAATTATAGGTCAACTGCCAAGTAGGTTTAAATGGAAATGATGCACAACATCGATTATCAATACATGTGCACAGCTACTGTGTGTACCAGAAGCAGAGAATAACAATGGCAGCGTGCAGTATGGCATAAACACGGAAGTAGGCCGATACGATGACGTCATAGAATCATGATTCAAGTCACCGTAACATTCAGTCGACCTTTTTAGAATGTGATTCTGCAGAAACGTCTTTCCAAACACCCCTTTTTTTCCATGTTTCATGTTTTTGATTTGAAAAATGATTACTTTTACTTTTGACTAAACGCAACTGTGATGTGCAGAATTATCTTTTGAATCATGATTCTAGGATAAAAAAATGTGGCGCATAAATGCACCCTAAGTTGCTGCACACCCCTTTTAGACTTCTATTAGGTTCCAATAAGTAATTATCTTTCTTTTCTTTCTTTCATGACAGCGAGAGGTCTTGATATCCCGTCAATCAAGAATGTTGTCAACTATGATGTAGCTAGAGACATTGATACTCATACACATAGGATAGGAAGAACTGGGCGTGCAGGTAAATAAACCTTTCTTATATTATGTCTTCATCTATTTTCCCCCAGTTTCATCTTACCTCATTAACTACTCAAGTCATGATAATTTGAGAGTATTAACCATTGATAAATAAATTCCCAATAAATATTTTCACAGCCTTGATATCAAAAGAAATTTTGTTATTGTTTTGTCTCCATTTCCATTCAATTACTATTTTAATTCTTAATTGTCTAATATTTATCACATTTTAAGATTGTATTTACCTATTTTTTGCATTCTATTTCATTATATTAAATGAATTCTTATTTACACTTGCTCTTTAAAAACTATCTATTATCTGTGTACATCACAAATTCTTGCATGTACCTGTGTCCATTTTAATTGTTGCTTTTACCCATGTTTGACTTGTGAACATTGTATTGTAAACATGCTCATTTCAGCCTTTTGGCTGTGAAACATGTTTTGTTTTTATACAAAATAAAACATGATTGAATTGAATTTTGCATAATGCACAAAGTGGAGACGACTCTTTTCAAGAACTCCCAGATATAGGGGTTAGGATGTACATAATCGCCCATTAAATTAAAGAAGAGAAATTTCAAAAGTGACCCTTATGGAACCATTATACATGTACTTCTATAGGACATCAGACAGAATCATATTATGTGGTAATATTGATGGATCCATAAACATTATTCAGATGTGCTTTGTGTTGTCTATTTATTTGTACACCACCTCTTAATAGGGGATGTAGACAATTTATAAAGCAACTAATTCGACTGGGAAAAGATTATGCATCAAGATGAACTATTTTTTCTTTATTTTCCTGAATTCTTTCTCTTTTAGGTGAGAAGGGAACAGCCTACACACTCATCCTGAAGAAAGAAAACCAGTTTGCCGGTGACCTTGTCCGGAACTTAGAGGGCGCCGATCAAGCCGTGCCCAAATCACTCTTAGATCTTGCCATGCAGGTATGAGAACATATTGGATTTGATGTTCACAATGGAAATGGAGAAATTACCTGTTCAGGTGGTGACACAATATATATGCTCCTGCGACATTTGCTCTGGTCATAATGGGTGATTTCAAGTTCAGTGTTGACCTTTTGGTGTTTGTGTTAGGTCAATTTTACACAAATATAACACCAAACATAAAATGAAGATCGAAAAGTCCCTCTCTAGGTGTTCAGCTGTTGAATAGGTTTTGGAGCTAGGGAACGCAATCAAAGTTTTGCTTTCAACACCAACACCAGACTTGAAATCAATCAATATCTCAGAGAGCATAGGGTTAGAGTTAGGATTGGGATAGGGTCTTTGGTTCACAATAATGTATTAATTAGGATTTATTTATTTTTGGATGTTAGGTTTTATGTTTTGGTAAACATGCAGATTTTCCATTGGGGCAGTTGTCACTGAAGCAAATGTCATGGAACCGTTTAGGTGTATCATTTCATACGCAGAGCAAATCGTAATTGTCCTCTGTGATTCTCGTTTCATGAATGTGAAGGATTCTCAATATTACCTTGTGTAAATGTGACTAGAAATTCTCGAAGTTAAAATAAAAGAAAATTCTTTCCATGTTTATGTGTGGTGTGGTCCCACACACTTGTTTCTTTGTGAAGTGCAACTACTTCTGATCTCTTACATAATCACCAAATCATCATGCAAAGACAGCTGTTTAAATTACTCGATTGTTAGATTTTTTTAAATATTAGACCTGAGCTTTCCCTTTAAAACAATATCATTGCCAGATTTTTGTGAATTTGACCCAGAAAAGAAAATAGTGTAGAATGGTGTGTTTTGATTGCACCCTTCTCCCCTTTCATGTGTCTCCCTTCCGATGGTCCAGTAAGTCAGTATACTTAAAGAGGATTGCGACTGTTTTATGAACTAGAAACGGGTATAAATCATTTCATGAAAGTCCTGATAGATAGCGGGGACGTCGTGGTCTAGTGGTTATGACTCGTGTCTTTCAATATGAGGGACGAGTGTTCTATTCCCAGCCATGGCCTATTTTCCTTCAGCAAGAAATTGACCCACATTGTGCTGCACTCAACCCAGGTGAGGTGAATTGATATCCGATAGGAAGAAATTCCTTGAATGCTAGAGTGACTGTAGGCAGCACGGCTATAGCCCGGGTGATAATTTGTATCCTCAGGCAGAAAGCGCTTTAAATATCCAACTATTCTTATTATTATTTGATAGCGGGTTAGACAAACACGTTTTATGAATCGACCTCATTTCCATTTAAGCTCAAGACTGACTGAATTTACTTGATTTGCCTTTGCTTCTTCAGAATCCCTACTTCAAGAAATCTCGTTACCGGGCGGGCAAGGGGAAACGTCTCAACATTGGAGGCGGTGGCCTTGGTTACCGTGAGCGGCCATCAGGAGGGGGAGGAGGGGGAAGCAGCGGAGGAGGGTCGTCCATGGAATTCCTCGGTTCCTCTGATGGTGATGAAGGAGATAGAGGTGTAGGGAGTCTTTATGCCAACAGACTACATGCTATGAAGAGTGCTTTCTCTGTAAGTATAGGTCTAACATTCACAAATATCCACCATGAGTGTCCAATATAGGTTTGCTGTGGTCCAGTGGACAAGTCTCTTGATTTTGAATCACTGGATACAGGATTCAATTCCTGCCACAGCACTAATTTCCATTGTCAAGACATTAATCTCTATTTGCCACACTCGACCCAGGTAAGGTAAAGGGGTACCTGGAGTAAGTAATTCCTTGAAATGCCTGCATGTTGTACATGTATAAAAGCTTTCTAGGTCAAGCCAGGGGAAAGAATATCAAAACGCTTGGTAAAGCATAGATGAGAACTTCACGTGCACTATACATGACCTGAAATAGTTATTTATTAGAAGACAAAGAGGATCCCAATGATATGATTGGTTGGGCATGCACATGATCAGTCATGTATTTTGCCTAATGTGTAAACAAAACAATAACCGATCATGGTTGTAGATGAGGATCAAAGAAGAAACATCCACATGATAGAACCACATCACAATCAAAATCTTATAAAACATAATTACACATTTTGTTTGGGCATTGGAATAATTTCCCACCCTTGTTACCTGTGAAACTGTCTGAACATTTCTAAGTTGCCTCTTGTGTGTAATTTTCTACTAATTAATTTCATTGATGATGCATATTATTTGTACACTGAACAGTACCTGTATTACAATATAAATTCTTTCTTTTATTTTTATTTTTTTCCCAGAATCAGTTCAAGTCTCATTTTGTGGCTTCCAGCTCTTCCCCGTCCACGTCCAACCTGTCGTTCCGAACCCCGACCCAATTTGAACCTGCCAGTAACGTGGGAGGGGGAGCCCCCAAGGCCCCACCTGCCCAGGCCTACAAGCACCCCACCCCTACCCCTCAGGGTGGGGCTTACATCAGTAGTAGTCAAGTCAGTAGCAGCACGGGTGGATATCACTCTGCTACGGCCCCCATGGTCAGGTACGTTGACGCCACAGCTAGAGGTCAGAGTATGATTTTGGTGTCTTTGAAATGAACCAGTCATATTAATGGCTCAACACTGATTAAAGGCTTTCATGAGGTTGATGTCGTAGTTATGGTGCTATTTTCCTTTTTTACATCAATATTACATGTTAGATCTGAACCTACATGTATATATGCAACCTTCAATTCAAGATTTGTCTTGATTTTTTTTTTATAGTTTTGATGAAAAGTTGCAATGTTCTAATAATATCATGGCATAAAGTGGGGTAGATGTTGTTGTAGTTAGTGGCACTATACATCAAATTTGATGATTTTCATTTTTACATCAATGTTACATGTTAAATCTGACCTATATTTTCAACATTCAATGGATGATTGGTCTTGATATTTTTTTTTGTTCTTCTGAAAAGTTGTTATGTTCTCATGGCATAGGGAAGTAGGAATGGAGAAAAATGGGGTTGGATGTATATGCGGTTGTTACTGTTACTGGCCGAATTCAAAATATGAGATATATAATAATTATGTACATTTCTAGAACTTAGCACCACCTGTAATATTATGTGTGGATTGAAATCATCCCATGGCCCTGTAACATAATAGATACAGTTTATTATCAATCATATTCCTATATGTTGTACCTCCAGAACCTACACGCCAGGTGCCTCCTCCTCCTCCTATGCACCATCAGCGACGTCACCGTCATCATCACAAGGGAACGAGGCGTCCGGTCACGAGAGAGGTTCAAGCGTCAGCTTCGGGCACATCCGCAGATCCAACATGGGCCGTGATCGCAGCTCAGGAGGGGGTCATGGGGACCGACGGCACAGCGGCAGCAGCGATGGACGGGATCATCATGGAGAGGATAGATCGGAGAGAGGTCGCGAAGATGACGATGGGTCAGAGGTCAAAGCTGAACAGGAAGGGGATGTTGAAATCCCCGATGGGTCAACGAAAGAGGGCAATGAACACGGATGGACTCTGAGAGGGGTTAACTTTGGGGTAGGGAGTGAAACCGCTGGGTTACATGGTAGCATGGTCAGTAGTAGCAGTATCAGTAGCAGCTCATCAGCTGGAAGCTCAACAGGTGGAAGCTCTGCTGAACAGACGAAACCCAAACGAAAGAGTCGTTGGGATACATAAGAAGTGCAGAGTTATTTCATCTCATTTCTTGCTTGTACATGTATGTATTATATTATACCTCGTTATATAATTGTACAGGTTTTTGATTATGAAATTACATGACCCTGATGCGCTGAACATAACATTAAAAGGTGTTTCACTAGCTGTTTGGGAAGCTATGAACAACCTTATAAATGACTTAAGACTAAAATATGAAGTGCCAATATGTGAACCCAAAGTTTGTTTCTTTTGACCAGGTATGAATTTTCTTAATGTTTACTTTTAAATTCTGCCATTGATAATATTTTGGAGTAAAATTACTTGCGGATGATACCTAATTTGAGTTTTAGGGGCGTTTAGGCCTATAGGGTTATTCTCAGTCAAAGGTCACAATACTTGAAAATCCTGACTAAACCATCTTGCAACCCACGGTCTCACACCCTCACCAGAGTGAACTCTACTGAAAATCTGCACAGTGCATCAATTTTCAGTGACCAGCAACTCCCTGATCCGAAAATGTAGATATTAAAATGTTTTGTTACGGATTTAGATATTATGGAAGTTTACAAACAAGTTCACGTTTTCATGCCAAAGCACATAGGTGTTTTAATGGCCATATGTTACTCTCACTGTTCCAACAAAAGCTAATATAAGGAAACTTTAGACAATATTTTCAAATATTGTGGAAAATTACAAAAGATTGTGTATTAGGGATGGTAATGTTTTTGGTGTTTGAAAATCGCTTGTGTTTTCAAGATAAACCATCACTGGCCATCATTCATCAGTGTGGAGCAATGGCTATCCATCCATGGTTTTGTTCAAACAAAATCAACTGAAACGGTATATGAATGAAAATCAAATGATTTTGTAACGGATATTACTGTTACGAATCTTAATTTATAGGTTTATATTGTCAAGCTAAATCGTCATGGGCCATTAAGAACGTATGTGTTGCAATGGCCAGTCACCCGTACTGAAAAAAAAAATCTCGCATAAATCATGCAGGATTATGACGGTACAGGCCAATGCATGGTTTGGACATTGAATTGTAATGTTTTTCTGAGAATTACCTTTTAGTTCATTAGGTATTAATTTTCCAAGTTTTCAGAGGACTGTTTGCCATCACAATAATGCAAAATCGGTAATTGCGACTAATTCGCAGTCTGTCTCGAGCTCAAAAGGAGATAAAATTTAGAGGTTCCATGGAAATTTTGTATCATGGATGGCAAAGTAGCTATGAATAATCTGTTTAAAGCAACAGTGGCAATATCATGAAGCCTTTTCAACTGGGAACCCTTTTCTGGGCTAAATAAGTTTCCCCAAATTTTCTATTCTAATTTTTCCTATAACTCAATTCAAACTTGGAAAATATTAACATTCCTCATTGATGATAGTTTGAATTGAGAACTTTTATTTACAAATCAGATTACAAATGGTACTTATGAGAATTATATCAAGAATATGATTAAAGGATAAGAAAGGGTCACCAGTCATGTATGGGAAAAGTCATTTAAAGGGAAAGTTCACCCGGACAAGAATTTTATCGTTAAAATAGCAGAAAACATAATATTGGTGAGGTTTGAGGGAAATCTATCAAAGAATAAAGTTATTAGAGTGTTAATTATTGTTATTTTATTTATTTTTTATTTTTTCCCGGTAATTTAGTTGATAGGCAGAAAACTGAGCGCTTAGAAACACCTGTATTAAGCGCCCTACAAATGTTATAATTATTATTATTATTATTATTATTTGTGACGTCATATGCAAGCAGCTTTCCCACATAACCAGTGGTAAAAAATCAATGAAATGCCATTTCCTCAGAAAATTGAAAAAAAAAAATTTATTGAACCATCAGTATATGGATAGACAAATAATGTCACACTCGCTCCTGAAAGAAATTAAAAAAAAGTGAGTCATTACGGACCATCGAAAATTTGACATTTACACATTTTATGTTCCATAATGGCGCAGCTGCTCGTATATGACATCACAAATAAAAAACTTTAAATTCTAATAACTTTCTAAATCTTTGATGGGCTTTCCTCAATCCTTCACCAGTATTTTGTCACCACTATTTTTTCTGCTATTTTTTACAACAAACTTTCCTCAGGGTGAGCTTTCCTTTTTATTAGAGCTTAATGAAACTCGACCCTAGACCACTCCATGAAAAACCATCATCAATTTGCATGGTATTTTTGTGACCATAGTTATCGTTTGATCTGTATCTACTCCCTATTGGCGCAAGAATGACCGGTATACAGCTACACAGGTCTTATCTGTTTGACTATTTCGTCATGTCAGTGCAGGAACGGCCTTAGCACCACTCTTGCGCATCTTGCATGCGCGCAGAAACGTTTCTGCACCGACAAGACGATTTGGTGTCAGACACTAGCTTATGAAATTTATCTATCTATTGAATGAAAGTCAACTAGAATTATGAATGTTTATATTATAATGATGCATTTATGAAGCTTGTCAAAAAGGATGATTTCAATGAGAGTCCACTTTGCATTATGGCTAAGGTAAGGTTTCAGAAAATGTGTTATCAATGGCTGTAGATATAAGTCACTGTTATAAGTTACTAAAAGTTTTGCTCTGTAAAATAGGGCCAAGTGAAACAGAATCACGGTGAACACTGTCCCTGAATTCATTTCAGTATTTAAAGATAGGGGAAAACCTTTGAAATTTATGGAACCTCCTTGAAGCTCACAGTAATCCAAGAATGTGTTAAGTGAGCATGCCAATGGAAGCCCTTGGCTTCGGTTCACAACAAAACACTCAATCCCACCAAATTAGTATTCACGTTCATCTTATACTAAAAAATTTTGTGGGAAATTCAGTCATACCACATCCAATTCTAGAAGCCAATGCTTAATGTAAGTATTACAAAACATCCAAATAGTGCACAAAAACAAAGATGAAATAGATGGTATAGCTTTTTTATTTTTTAAATGAATTTTATTGTTATATGTAATTAATCTTATGTATAATAGGATTATGAAGTGATAATATGTAAATATGAATATGTAAACAAATGTTCAGTGTTTACATGTGTATAAATACAAGGAAAGATACTAAGTATTTTTCATGCAAGTATGTTCAATAAATGACATTTCTCTCCGCATTGATCACATGACCGTCTGTATTTATTTGTTGTATGACTAGCATCAAATCGAGGGGGGAAAAAATCCACTTATTTTAAGTTTCCAATTTCTAGTAACATTGTATCTCCTCAAATTAAGTGAAATTTAGCCCTGTCTAAATTACTAGATGAATTCTCAACAGCACACATCCACATTACTTGGACGAAGTTTGGAAGTGATCCGTCAAATAGTTCTAAAGTTACTACAGTATTAGAATGGTAATGGGACCGAAGGACATAAAAATGAGAGATGCCACTGCACCATATTATCTAAGTAAAAATAATGGACAAAAAGAAGGGAATAGCTACTTTGTTATGGTAGCCTGAGCCAATCTCCTGTGCTCTGTATCACAAAAATAACGAATATTCATGAACTGAGCGTTAAAGGTATCCACAACTGATCAATTAGAATTTGAAACCAGTAAATATTCACAAATATCTGTGTTACAGGTCCCCATCTTATCTTCTTTTTTTAATTTAGAACAATCCATGTTGCTGCCCAAATAAAGATATGTAGGCCCTACTGGGAAAGGCCTTCTGCCATTCTTCTTGGTAACGAAATGGAAGTGAATTTTTATTCAAAATGTCCAATGTACTAAACAACAATACATTCCCATCTCTTTCATTCTCAATTGCCTTGAATGTCATGTGCATGATTTCTAGCCTAAAATGTAGGCTGCAGCTATTGTCTTTGATGTTAAGCAAAACATGAGCGATATGTCTGATGAGAGAAAACCCTCACTGAATGATAGTCAACCATATGAAAACTGTCTTGCCCCATTGGACGTACTGGACATGAATTGCTAGCAGACGATAGCTGAATCCTCCAACTAGATAATAGGTTATAGTATCAAAGTCCTTTTCAACAAAATATTTATCCTTTCATTATGCTAGAAAAAAGATCAAAGTAATATCCTGTCTCCAGCTTTCAATGTTAAAAGTGAAGCTACTGTGTAACATCAAAGGAACGACTAACCCATTATATATGTATAGAGTGAGCTTGCATTTATATTTTATTCGACCTCTTGAACATTCGGACGAGAACATAATAGAGTTGAAATTTTGAAACAGTGACCCAGACTTTGTGATCATGTTTATTCAGTAGTAATGTTATTCTGAGATGAAGACTGGAAGACAGGAGAAACCTCGAAGTAAATGCATACCCAGATGGTCCAATCGTCAATTTCATCATCATGGAAGCATCCATCGTTCAAAACAAAAGCTCATTTTATGCATCTGGATGAATGTCCTTTGATACACATCATTCGTGCCTTTGGTCTTATGTAAACACACAGCGTTATCTTAAAGGACAAGTCCACTCTAACAAAGAGTTGATTTGAATAAAAAGAGAAAAATCCATCAAGCATAGCACTGAAAATTTCATCAAAATCGGATGTAAAATAAGACAGTTATGACATTTTAAAGTTTCGCTTATTTTCACAAAGGATTTATATGCACATCCTGGTCGGTATGCAAATGAGGAGACCGATGACGTCATCCACTCACTATTTCTTTTGTATTTTATTGTGAGAAATATGAAATTTTCTCCTCGTCAAGTGAAACAACGATTACTTCCTCCATGAAAATGTGGAATTTGCATTGTTCAATACTATATGGTTCAGTCAAGTTGGTCCTTATTGTCAAATCTGTAAAAAATGAAATATAGTATAATTTATATATATAGTATAATTCAAACAAAAAAAGAAAAGAAAGAGTGAGGGACATCATTAACTGTCTCATTTGCATGTCACTGAGTTGTGCATATCACTGTTTTGTGAAAAATAAGAGAAACTTTAATATCATAACTTTCTTATATTAAATTTTCAACGTTATGCTAGTTTGATTTTTCTCTATTTATTCAAATGAACATTTTTCTGGGGTGGACTTGACCTTTAAAACTGTTATTCTCGCAGCAGTCTCTTTAAAGGTATCATGTGTCTGACTGGACATCTTTGACTAGAAGTTGGACTTCATATTTCAGCTCTGCACACCATCTACATTCGTTTGGAGCACCTAAATTCTCCTGTAATACAAATGAAATGAAAACAAAAATATTGAAAATTTCAAGGCTACATACCACAAAGCTTGGCAATTGTTCAGAGAACGGTTTCAATGTCATCAGTAACCATTTACATATAGGCATTTAAAACCCATCTTTGCAGCAGTTTGTTGATTTAATATTTCAATATTTGTAATGTTTTTACTTAAACGCAACCCCTTTGGGTCTATTGGGAAAAGCACAGTATAAAGAAATTATGATGACATTGAAGACAACAGCAACAAAAATATTTTCGCAATGATAAAGTCCTCCTTCATTCTTTATCTTCAAGTTAGGCACCTCCACAAAATTCAGAGCCACGTTTTTAGCAGGATGCTTGCTCAGTATCGTTTCTTTCCGATCCTTTCTTTTTCACAGACATGAAAATTGGGAATGGAGGAAAGCCAGTATAAGAAGCTAAGAGGGATACCTAGGCCCTGTCTTACAAAGAGTTACAATTGTTCCGATCAACCTCAGCTATACGGAAATCCATCAATGTCATAATTTCTACTACAGGAAATTTGCACAATGTCCTTCGTTAAAAAAAAAAAAGAAAGCAATGGATGTATTAATATACATCATATCTGGAAAATATTTTGAACAAACATGCAGTTTAGATGTTGACGTTGCTGGCTTTCCATAGTTGTGAATGATTGGATCAATCGCATCTCTTTAAGACGGGGCCCTGGCATGGCACAGACGTGGGTCATGGTTCCTTAGATGTATAAAATATCCTGCTGATGATTTACCTCAATAAGATGTACTAATTCAAGAAGTTTGTTGACATGGATCTGGAATCTTCTCCTAACATTTCCATTCTGTAGTAGATGTACTATGATGCTGCTAGCATGACGGTCATCTGAGTGATCTTCAAGAAAAGAAAAAAAAGGAGTGATGAGATTAAATGAGCAACATTTCAAAGCCCAAAATGCAAAACTCACTGTCGATACCATCGTCCAAAACTACTTTCAAACAGTCAGTGGTTCCATTTTCAATCATGCAGTCTTATTATAATTATGCCCCTCCCGCCCCAAAAATGTTCCTCTTCACTTTTAAATGGTAAACAACAATATCATGATTTAATTATCTCCAAGATCAAACCTCATTTTAATAATAATACAATTATAAAGTGCTTAGTATGCATTATATTGCACATTTTCCTTGTCTTTTGATCTTTCCTTGCTTTGTTAATCAATTCTGACAAATGATGTATCATTTTATCAATTATCAGGCTTGGGATATGATTTTTCAAACTTGATAAAAATCTCAAAATTTATTTTGGCCAATTTTTATGGGCTTCAAACTGCGTGGACTCAAGTATTAATCAAGAAAGAAATAGAAAAGTCTAGAAGAGAAGAGGAAAAGGTGTTGGGTTCATGTTTAAATCATCCTAATGAAAATGCTAATGGGGAAACTACAATGTAGGACCACAAGAACTTGTTTTATTGACCTTTCTTATAGTTAACTTTCAGAATATCAATATCAACACTGAATGACAAATCGACCATACCTTTACATACAGTGAGTGCACAGTCTATCAATGATCCGACTGACTCATCTCCTAACGACGTCACATGATCTACGGCCAGTCTCCGTGACTCCATGACGTACTCTTCCTCCTCACTCGGCAAATCGGCAGCATTTCTTCTCAAGGCGTCATACAATAATGAGAATGCTAACGTTCCAAGCATACTGTCCAATGATGTTCCTCCTGATGGTGGCACACTTTGGAATCCCGACGATGATGATGGTGACTTCGAAGCTGATTTTTCAAACATGTACCTTTGAAGCATGGCATGTTCTAGGAAGCTTAACACTGTAGATAAAGGAAGATATCGGAGAGTCTTCTGCACGGAGAGATATATTTTTTTTTTAAAGAGACAAAAAAGGCAGATATGAAATTATGCCGTTCAAAGATGATTTGATATCAAATAATGCAGACATGGGACAGAAGACTGGGAAGATACCTTGTTACACAATGATACTATAAATCCCATTGTTATAAAGGTCTACAGTTTGCCTACAAATTCACAAACAATTTTATAAAACACAGCTAGGCGACCTTTTATAGAAAGAGTTGCAATCAAACACAACTCCAGAAATCAATTAAATTTTGATTTTCAACCAATCTCTGGCTCATATTTTGGACTTGTACTTTATTATATATTTTTTTGTGACGATGATGATCCACAGCATCTATAAGGCGTCATATTTCTGTTAAAATCATTTATAGTGTTTAAACACACCTCTTGCAGAAACAGACCTCTGAATACACATTCTTTGTGCAATTGAAACAAAATAATAATAATTGTGATATACACAACTTCACAACTTTACAATCCCATTCCCAATTATATTTTAAAGACATTGAGTATCTAATTCAGATGGAAGTGCACTGTCTAAATCTTAAGTATTATCATTGTTTTTTATTAAAATAATTATTATGTTCAAATTCCTCCAAACTCATACATACCAAAGCTTCCTGAATGAGAGCAAGAACCCTTGTCATGGCCTTTACCGGATCAGGGTGCCTCTTGTAAACCTGCATTGCAATCTACATAACAGAGAGCAAATAGAGGGATATGATATTGACCTGTTGACTACCGAATTGTGTTTTCAGAATTCCCATATGATTTGTACACGGACTTACTGGTTCCTGGAGGCAACAAGTAAAAATGACAACTTGGGATTACTGTACAACAATATCTATAAACAGAATATTGAATTGTTCAATCCTAATCATTCATCCCAAGTCCTAAAAATCCTGATCCATTCTGGATGAATCTATTCTCACCCCATTTAATTACCCTTTAAAGCAGACTGACTACATGAAACAATGATGTTCAATTTAGAACTTCTTTGGCATACCACAAGACTATTGGCATTGGCAGCAACAGAATGAAATTTGCCTTATCCCTTCTCTTATAAAGTGCAACTCAATAGCTTCATTTTCATTTTGAACATACCCAACAATTTTTTTTTATAGATAAAGCACATGGTGAATCATAAACATCACAACGTTATGTGTACTACTATGCATGCATGTAATGACCTCTGTATTCTTTGACCTTTGACCTGGTAACCCTCAAATCTACTCAGATCATTGTCATTCCCTACATGCATGCTGACCAAAGATTGAAGATGATTCATAGAAGAGTTATTTCATGGTTATCATAACAACAAAACCGGGTTAGATGGATGACCTGAAAACTTTATATCTTTGGTCATTTGCCAATCACCTATGGTGGGCGAAGGCATAAAAAGGCGATAAAAAAGTTCCTGACCTTGTTTACAGCATGAGCTCTCCGCAGCAGTTCCACCTCTCTGTTGCCATGGATGATATGATAGAAGGGATGAAGGGATTCTGACTTCTCCTCTGATTTCATCTTGTTTGTAAGAGATGACAAGTCTTCACTTGATGCCCCTAAACAAAGACAAAGGCTATTTGATATCAACCTGTACATTAAAGTTAATATTGCTCCGTATGTTTGATTCCCCTTGTACACACATACGGGAGTTTGTCAATTTGCAAGTGAAATATCAAGTGTGCGGACAAGCCCCCCTACCTGTATGTTTGATGCCCCTTGTGCACACATATGGGAAAGTTTGTCAATTTGCAAGTGAAATATCAGGTCCACAGACAAGCCCCCCCCCCCTGCCCCTCCTGATCATAATGCAAATAGATAGTTTGACACAAGACTGACTGAGACTTTGAGACATGTTATTATGCACAACCAATACATTCATTACTCTCCACATCATCACTCCATTCATTGTGTACAAATCCACTTCTTAATAATTGAGCTAAGTGACTAAGTCTGATGGCAAATGCTGAAATGCAGGTATGAATTGTCGAAAAGGCAGCTTTGGGCAAGGTTTTTTTTTTTTACCAAATCATCAATTATTTTGTTCTTGACACACAGAACTATAATCTTTTGCAAATAAACGTTGAGAAAAAAAGCAATAATTTTTTTTCAGCTTTAGCTTACCCATAGATACATTGAATACAAAGTCAATGAAGTCAGTATGTGGCAAGGGAGGTCTCCCACTGGTTCCTAACACATTATCAAAGCATCTGAAAAACAAAACGGCAAAAAGAATGGTAAATAATTTAAATTGACAATGTAATGAAAACAAAATATCAAAGGTAGTACTTTTAGTCCGAATTTTGCCAAAACGATGTCATTTTCAAGGCAGATTTCTTGTCTAAATCAAATTAAAACCTCAATCATATTTTATGATACATGTAAGCAACATAACATTGGCATTAACATTGTCTATTCATTCAGTTTCCAATGTCCCAATATTTTAATATTGTAATCATATTGTTGCAGCTACAGTAACATGACCATGATTTTGTCTCACATATCATTGGCCCTAATATTGTCTATTCATTGTTTCTAATGTCCCAATATTTTGATATTGTAATCATGTTGCAGCTACAGTAACAGGACCACGGCTGTGTCTGTTACATACATGAAGCGTTGTGGCCCAGTGGATTAGTCTTCTGACTTTGAAACAGAGGGTTGTGGGTTCGATTCCCAGCCATAACGTTATTTCCTTCAGCAAGAAATTTATCCACATTGTGCTGCACTCAACCCAGGTGAGGTGAATGGGTACCGGACAGGATTAATTCCTTGAATGCATGAGCGCTGAAAGGCAGCTTGAGCTAAAGCCGGGGTAATAATGATAATAACATCGCGCCTCGGAATAGAATATTTCTAGATAGATGGCGCAATATTAATCCCTATTATTATTATTATTATACCTATTTGCGATGATGTAGACAGGAAGGTTAAGATCTGAGTTTGTCTTGCAGCAGTATCTAGTAAGCTCCTTCATAAGAGATGAGTTCAAGGATGGTAGATAGTAAAGACATTCTAACAGACGACGTTGAGTTGATTCATCTAAACTGTCCATCAAAGCATTGTCAGGAGCTATTATAAAGAACCCCAAACAGAGACACATATACTAGTTTTCAGTCTCATTAGCACATACACTTACATATAGATAAAGATATTGGCTTTAAACATATTCTGGGAGTAAAAAGTTATTCTAGTAAATATTATCCTCAAAGGAATATGTACACAAAAGTAATATTTTGAGCTTTTGGTGTCAGGGTTACATACAAAATAATACAAAAAGTCATGAATATAGCAAACTTACAATATCATCATCATTATTATTGTTATTATTAATATAACTATTATTCTTATTACTATTATTGTTATTATTATTATTATTATTATTATCATTATCATCATCATTATTATTATTATTATCATCATCATTATTATTATTATTATTATTATCATTATCATTATTATTATTAATTATCATTATTATTATCAGTTTGGTGTCACCTGTGCCTGGGAGGCAAAAAGAAAACAGGTTTCTCCTCCCAATAATGGGAGGGGGGGGTCAGGTGAACCACTGCACCGGGGTTTATACCTCTCCACAGACCTCATTCAACTTATAGATTAAATGAATATACATGAATATAAAATACCTATATACTGGCATTTTCACGGTAACTGACGTAACACAGCACAATTTTTGTTTTAGAGATAATCATACACACAATGAAAAGTGTGTAAAATTGTGCCGTGTAACACACAGCGACAAATCGTCCATAGACTATGTACAACGGATAGATCGTCTCCGCACAGCGATTCGGAGACCGCTGATTGGTCAATCCCGCAGATCACGTCATGACTACGTGGTCGCCAAAATAATTCCTTCGGACTGCGTGCGGAAGTATTGATAGCGATAACGATATCCGGTCACGTTGTGTACGCTGGAAATGGTCTTGGTTTGTGATCGGATCGCTCCGGTATAGATCGAAAATTATCGAAACTCTGCAATTTCATGCATATTCACGCGATGCTCCAAAACCCGGAAGCCAATTGACTTTGTGCACGTTGCGATAGACTTTACAAATTCCAACAAACACGATGCCATATCGACGCTAATTCGTAAGATTTTGACGGAAAAGCAAGAAGTAATCGAAATTCGCTTACCGGTGTGGTATCGGTGAGAAAATAGATCCTCCGAGAATACCTTTTATAATTCATATAAAATATAGGAAAGTTAAATTTTAGGTTGATTTTGGTACGAGGTGATAGAGAATTGCACACTTGTTTTGGTGGAATACTGTATGGGGAAATGGAAGGCTTGCACTGTGCATGCTTACTATATTTTCAATCATAAATTGGCTCTCGGCAGTGGCTGGATGACGTCATGTAATAAGCAAAATGTACACGCCCGCTAGCGTTGAACGCTCCGCTATCCGTTGTACACAATTTGTCGCTGTGTAAAATCAGTTATATATTATCTTTTTATGTAATAATAACTTACAAAGCCATTGTGGCAAGTGTTTTTCCATACACTGGACTGCTTGGATATGGCCTCTGGATGCAGCTACCAGAAGAGTATGAAGGGCCTCCTGGGAGATACCTAGTGGGCTAGACCTGGCTTCCTCTATCAGCATACCCAGGCTATCAAAGAATGCTGGAAGCTTCTCAGATCTGTACATAGATTTTAATGGTTAATATTCAGAGAAATAATCAATGCCATTACCTATTGTACAACGCCTACTTAGCTTTTTGTACGCGAGCAAATGGGAGGCTGAATGTCAAACTTTCGTCCTGTTACACAAATGACGTACCATCCAAAATGTACCGTTGCACGGCTTTAGGAGGTGACGTCACAATACGATTTAATTCATTGCGCTCAGTAAAAATGAAGGTGCAATACCCGTATAAGCCTGCTGGCTAAATGCGCAATGCTGCCCAAGGTCATGTGCGCTTGTGGGATTTTGCTTTTCGCTTTCAGTATTTTTGCTCCCTTTTCATAGATTACTACAGGGATAAACTCTTGTTTTTTCACACTTTCGCTAAATTCCGAGGCGTTGTACAACACAAATAGCGAATATTCTTATTCGTGCAATGGTGCGTGATTTCGCATTCGGTGAAAGAGACGCTCTATTCAACTCGGCTAACGCCTCGTTGAATACAGCATCTTTCTTTCACCTCATGCGAAATCTTGCACCATCGCACTCATGCCTATTCGCTATTTGTATACCATCTCACTTGTAACAACACTTTCACCTACAAATACTGACCGGTCAAGGTGCTTATAGTTTATTTGCATGATTATTAAAAGGGAATGTGTCACTTTGTGAGCAGCCGATTGTAAACATTCTCAAACAAAGATGAAACATGAGTATGAGTGCTTGTATTTGACCTGAAAAAAGAAATAGACCAAAATATAGGATGGAAAACTCTAATTTAGACACAAGGGGCAATATATTAGCCTGATTCTGAGAACCGTCTGTAAGACGCATTAAGCCTATGCCCAGTTTTCTCAAATTCAAAAAGTCTGTTGGCTGTGTTGACTGCCTTCTGCTGTGTGTAACTCCTATGCACACACTATTATTTGTTGCACTGTACATTCAGTGTACCTTGTACGCACTGTATGTAGGTCATGCTGGGTTCATCTAGAGTTTATGTGTTGTAGTGTACAGATTCGCTGTATACACATAGTCATTGAAACCAACCCCCAAGTATTTTCAAACTTTGGTTTACACCTCTAAAGTTTGAAAATAGTTCCTGTAGATATGATACTTTGAAACTTTTGGGATGGTATTTTTACACCATAAGCCTACGTTTAGCCCATTTTCAGGAACCAAAATGAGCATGGTTTAAATCAGAACAGAGTGAAATGATCACTTTAATCTTAAATGATTCTTTATCCCGATCAATTTTTACTTACTCAACTTGTAGGAAGCTGTACCTACAAAATCTTGCATCTTCAGGTCTCCAAACCATTTTTATTTTGTGTTAGGTTTTCTTGTATGGTAGATTTTAACTTAGTCCATTTGTGAAATAAGTTGAACCAATAATTGAAATGTAATGAAAATGAATACTTACACGTTATCATAATCCGGCCTTGCTCTATCCAGACAGACTGATCTCAAAGCTTTCAGAGCTCGTAGCTTCTGCTGTGATAGAGGATGGGATGTCCTGTAGTACACAAACAGGGCATCTTCAAGGCTCTTAATCGCTAAAATGATAAAAATTCGAATGATTAAGAAGAAATATGATTTGTATTCCACAACTGTTTCAATCTCGATATGCTATGAATTATTGTCATTTGGATGAAATTTGAAGTACTTTACTCAAATAATTAATTTTGAATTGAAGGAAAAAACTCAACATTTATCTAATATTTGTATGTACATCCATCAATTAAATAACTTTTCAAAAACTATTTACGTCCGACACCTGTTCCTTCGAAAAAATCCAAACGCCCTCTGCTATTCCTTGTGTGTATTTAACTATTCCAAGGGTACCTTGTGAGTGTAATTCTTTCAAACACTTCCGTGAGATGTATTATTTGTATCATAACAGCTACTGTAGTAGGATTGATTCCTTCCTTGAATACATTGAGAAATGCTGATGAAGCTGGAGCTACCGCTGGGGTAATGATACTTGATCTTTGTATCCTCTGGGGGAAAAGAATACATAAATCCAAATAATATTGTTATCATAATCTTACTCTCATCGTCAGCGGGATTGCCCATCATCTGCTGTACAACATCCATCAAGACTTCTTGCTCCTTCTGAGCCAACGGATATTCACCATCTTCTTCTCTCAACACATCCTCCACGAACTCCCTCACCATCCCCATCCATGGGCGTGGCTTGTTACCCTCGGCAACCAAGATACTCAATACAAGGTTACATGCAGACAGGTTGATGGGCGTGGCTCCAGATGACCCCATGGGGGGCTTGCTATTACCCTTCTTGTTGGTGGTATAGGCATGCTGGTGGAGTGCGTATGGAAACCCTTGCTGGAACTGCTGTCCAATTTTGCGTTGGTATGTCTTCCTCAGCTCATCCAGAGCCTGTCACAGAGAAATTAATTTTGTGGAATGTTAAAAGACATATTACCCTTTTTCTAGGTATCATACAAGTGCTTCCCAAAATGACTGAACTCAAAACAGAATTATGTTTTCAAATCTTTCCAAACTAAGAATAACATATACATGCATACAATACATAACAAATTTAGAAATATTCACCGCTAGGTCAATGCATATCATTTATCACTGCTCTCAGTGAGAAATTAAAAAAAAAAATACTCAAATTGGCATGGTTGAACAGGATGGGCCTTCAAATGCTCAACTTCTTTCTGTCTACTGGAATCAGATGGTCCCTTTACAGAGCCTATGGGAATTACAGATATAATAATCAACTGGATGACCATTGCTGTAGCTGATGTACAAAGACTATTGGAATTACAGACTATAGAAGTCAGTGGCTTGTGATAGAAAAGAGCACAATATAAACTTACACTACGATTGCCTTTCTCATCACAAGCTCTATCTAAGATCACCCAGACAGTCTGTAAGATGGCTAGCACACATCCTAACGTCTCCTCCTCCTTCTGACTGATGGTGACCCCTCCCTGACCCTTGACCTTTGCAGGCAGATTGACCTCTCCCCAGCATTGAAGGAGGAGTGGGATCAAGGTCTTAGCCACATCCAGTATAGCGTTGGGATCAGACAGGAAGTCAACACCAAGGCTTGATGCAGATTGGTCATTTCTGGCATACAGAAAGGTGAAATGAAATATCAAATGAATATAATAACATATCATATGAAATCAAGATCCAAACCTTATTGTTGAGCTTCAACATCCATCTCTTTGACATTCAAGAAAAATATAATTATATTTTCAGCATATTTACTTAGTTTTCATATCATATTGTACAAATATATTTTTTTAGGGAATCAACAAAAAGACAATATTAAAGAATCTTAATACAGTTTCCTGTATCGCAAGTTTTAAATGTCCTCTTAATGTCCTCTTCAACTCAGCTCTTTATATATCCTTCACCTCCCCTTTTGATATCATCCTTGTCTTCTCCCCCTCCCTCACTCTCATACTCTCTCTCCTTCTCCCTCTCATTTTTCTCACAAACTTATTTCTCACACGCTATTAAACACAAAGCAGAATTAAACACATTGACAATAAAGAATCCATTTTTCTGTCACACTTCTCTTACACTATATATTAAAAACTTTATGCCTCAATAGTGAGTGAATCTCCACAAACCTTAAGATAAATGGTTTTGGTCTGCCGCTGAATGCTCCATTAGCTTTCAAGATGGGAGCATATGTTGGTTTGCCTCCCTCAGACTTGACCTTGATAGTGTGATGTATGTCACTCCTGTCTGGTAAAAACCCCTTTTCTTTGGACTCTCTCATGACATCAAGAAATTTCTGTAGCATTTGGAGGACCTATAAAAGGAATCATGAAAATATTGTTATTTCTTTTGTTCGAAATAATGCAATGTTTTACAAAGATGATGTCCTACATGTAAAGTAAAAGTAACTTTGGGGAGGCGAGATTTTTCTTACATTTCTTTTTAATTTCCACATCTCTGCTTTAAAATGCTGTTAACTAGAAAGCTTTGTGTCATTGAGTGAATCAAAAGACAAACAATCTGCTTTATCAGAGGTTTATTGGACAGTAAAACAAGTGTCACCTGACTCCTGCATTTAACAGAGCCTTCTAACCTAGTGACATAAAACATACATTGAGTTACTTTTACGCAATAGTAATACACGGTCATCAGAATCATACCGAGCCAACTGTCAAGGAAATAGATGTAGTCACTGCAGTTACTTGCTGGACCTCAAAGGAAGTCGAGGCTTTAAAAAATATTTCTTCTTTCCAAGCACAATTACAATCTGGAATGCACCAAGATGCTTTGGTAGTTACACATCAAGTTGCTTCTCAAGTCAATACAACCCACATAAAAAGAACTCCTTATTCCACACCCCATTAAACCAATAAATATTACTTAAAATAGAAAACAGATGACCAAGAAACAAATCAAAATATCTGTCAAACCTTGAGTCTCCATTTCTGCCCGGCAAGCTTGCCACTGGGGTTGACCTTGAGGCTACTAGAGCTACCAAGTTTGTTCCTCTGCTTGGAGATGAGATGAATGAAATTTGTCAGGAGCTCCTTACAATGGGGAGCAATCAAACCTGAAAGAAAGAAGGAATGGATTGACTCATTTTTACTTTCAAAAGAGAAGTGGTGAAGAACATGGAGTAGTAAGAAACAGAAAGAGGGAGAAGAGTGGTTGAAAGGGGGGGAGAGGAGTAGGAAGCAGAAAGGAGAAAGAAGAGGAAAGGGAAGAACCAGGAGGAGGATGAGTATGAAGAGGAAGAAGATAAGAGGGTAGAAAGCAGCGAGTAGGTGAGGATAAAGGGTGAAAAGATGGAGAGAAGGATGAACAAATTTCAATCTACAAAAAAAACATATCTCTACAGCATCATTTTATTCAAGATTAAGGATAATCAAGATGAATTTCTATTGGAGGAAGATGGAGAGAGATAATGCATGGAGAGAAGATAGAACAAATTTTAATCTACAAAAAAAAAACATATCTCTACAACATCATTTAATTTCAAATTAAGGATGATCAAAATGAATTTCTATTAAAGTATACACACAAAGAAAATTCACGAAAGTGATGATTATAGACAAATTATATATGAATGGAAAGGTCTTGTCTTTTTATACACAAATATGTCACTAAAAAGTCTTATCGATGTCGTGGAAATGCAAGAAATGAAATTATTAGAGACCATTCTAAGCCCCCCAGCCGCCCCCCAGACCGACAGTTCACGCAGTGAAAACAGTCGAGAATAATGACGTCACACAATAATCGAGCTCATCATCCCTCTGTGCATAATACACTGAATCACCTTACTGACCTCTTCAATATCTTCCGAATTTTCCGTTTTCTTCATGTAATGTGACATCCGAATTCTGTTTTCGACAACTTCAGACTATAAGGGAACCAGAACTGTGTTATTTTGCCCGTTTTTTATTGAATTGTGAACTGGAAAGATCGATTTTGTCCACTCGACAGTCTTCGTTGTGTTGCTCTACTAACTATTGAAAAACTCCAAGCTGCACGGTCCCATTCACTTGCTCCCGATGCATGTTGCAGGCTACGCTGTTTGATCCAGTCAAAAGTCAAGGTAAGCATGTTTGGAAACTGTACTTGTTCTGACGATGCATTCAGGTCAGATGACAGATACAGATCTGATATAAGTTTAGAATCACAGAGCTGCCAACATTGGGATGATAGAATCCAGTAGATTTCGCGGAGGTATGATTTTGTGAGGGAGCGGCGGAACGTTGTCCCACGGATGGGAGTTTTGGGTAGCAAAACACATTAAGAAACAACATTTGATAGTAACCGACAGCTGTCTAAACCATCAAAAAAAATTCTGATAGATGAAATGCACATTAGAGAGAATTTATGAATTGTCATTGACTAAATATACACTTCAGGCAATACAGTAGATTTTTTAAATAATTCATAAAAGAATGCATTCAACATGAAAATACCTTTGCTTTAGTTTAATTGGCCAGAGGGGGAAGGGGCTGCAGTAGTGGTAAACATGGTAAATGAGCTTTATATGTGGACTGTTTAAAGTCTCTGAGGGATTCCTGTGAAAACTGTCACACAGTCCCATTCTGCTTGAAAAGTATCTTTATACTTCGACAAGTATTTTGTCGTCTTGGTCTTGGATGACTCCATCTCCATGATCTCCATGGTCACTGGCGATGCGATTGTAGTGTGGATGAATCGGGACGGGGCGTGCTTCGCACAGCTCAGCCAGCCAGCGCCAGGCTAGCTCACTCACGAAAGAGAAAATGTTCGAATCCGATCAACCCAAGTGAAAGTAGGCGAAAAAATCTCCACTTTGCTTCTAATTCTTCAGGATTGTCAATAAAATTATTCCTGAAACTGAAAGTCGAGGTGTAAAAGTAATCCACTTGTTAATCCCATCGTTGATCCACAGTTTCAGCTCGAATAAGGCGCAAGCAAGCTTACGAAAAATGCCTCGCAGTGCTCGTGAACTTTCCTTCTCGGAGCTTCCTGGCGCAGCGCGGCTGGAGCCCCGCCGGGGCGCAGCGGCGGCCATGTGCATGGAGTACCGCTGAAGAGTTTTCATCACACATTGCAGAACCCGGAAATAAAATGGCTTGTTAGACTACTTCACCAGTCGTTCAGTAAAATTATCTTCATTTACATGGGAAATCAATGTACGATTATACAAAAACTGGTAGAAGTTACTGGGTAAAATGAAAATGTGATAAGGAGGTTCCACGTGGGTGTTAGGGAGTTGAACATGCTAGACTCATTAAACAGTCGTTTGTATGAATTTTACAATTTAACAGCTAAAAATCCTGATTATCCGGGAGATTTTGGCATGGGGTCGGGAGAACGGGAGATTGGATCGCAATCCAGTATTCTCCCGCAGGATCCGGGAGACTTGGAAGCTCTGGAATCATGCATTTTGGCATAACTACTATTAAAATTAAAAAGTTTTTATTTTAGAAATAGGAAATGTTTTTGTACAATTCCACCCAAGGCAAGGGTTCATTACATGCCGCCACGCACAGAAAAATCAAGCCATAGAAGTCGTGTGTTGTGGACCCAAGAAGTGAGATCCCAGACGCCTCCAGGCTAAGCACGCGCGACCCACTAGTTAGAAATCCACTGCCAAACGCGGTTCGTGGTGCGGGGTTAGTATACTTAATACGTGTGAGTGGCACAATTCCAGCAGATTTTTTCTTCAGATTTCTAAAACTGGTCAGGACTCAGGCAGGCAATTAAATTATTTAGGAGCACTGAGTGGTATGGACCATGGCTGAAAATCTGCTGTTTCAGAGGAATGTTTAAGTTTTTATTATACACAGAATTATATCACCATGATGCCGATGTCATGAAGCCAGACAAATTTTCAGCAGTGATTACCCTGATTCCTGGCCAAAATCACTCACACGTATTGCGAGGTTAGTATTAGTATACTACTAGTACGTATTGCGAGGTTAGTATTAGTATACTAACCACGAACCGCGTTTGGCAGTGGATTTCTAACTAGTGGGTCGCGCGTGCTGGGATCTCACTTCTTGGGTCCACGACTTCTATTGCTTGAATTTTCTGTGCGCGGCGGCATGTAATGAACCCTTGGGTGGGCCAAAATTAGAGTCTGGTGTTTCTTTCTGATTAGAGTGTTGCTGCATATATGTATGCGTAATGCCTTCAACAATGAAGATAAATGCAATCTTTGTAATGACACAGAGACTCAGAGAGCACCGTACCTCAAGTGATGTTCGTGTAGTCTCCACTACTGGAGTACTGCTACAGCCTACACTACGCTACACACTTACCCGGGTAGGTGTGGCGTACATGTACGGTAGTGTAGCGGTAGTGAAGTGGAGTGGGGCCTACACAAACATCACTTGAGGTAGAGCACCAGTGTTCTGAGTGGAACTTTTCAGGTGTCTAAACCTACTATCATTTGTTGTTGACCGGGAATTACATGCCATCGCACGTCATCAATCATCACGATAATTAAATTCATACTTTGATTTGATTATTTAAACTATTTCTTTTTTTCTCTCTTCTACACACAGATCTGCACAATTGCTAACTCTGGTGACTTCTGGTCTCTGCTTGCTACCTCAATCTGGGAGATTCCATCATGTCCTTTTACTATGATTTGGATATAGCCATTTTTTTCTTCACTCTTTCCAGGACCTACGGTTTGCAAGTTGTGGAATGATAATGATACAAAAGAAAAAATTTCTTTATCAATCTTGGAAACAATTTTGAGCACAGTTTTGGAGAGAACTAAGAAATTTTACTCGGACAGGAATACAGCTTGTCAAAAATAATAACACACAATTTAAAACGAAAGAACAATTTTAATGTTACTAGGGCATTTTGCGAGAAATGTTATACTCAATCACACGTCCCAAATCAAGGGAAAGTCCTTTGATTAAACATGTAGTTGAATTGCGATTGCAACTCGACCTTATTACGCTTGAATTTGAATTTAAGACTTACGCTTGATTTGCAATTGAACATAAGTTTCTTGCAGTGCCCCATAATTATGTTTTGTTATCAGATATTTAACGTGCTGATTTTTCTCAAAAGGTATAATATATTTGTCCTTTTAAACGGTATTTGAATATGGGTACGCCTTTTATTTGTTTTCCACAATATTTATTGCATGTATGAACAGAAGTGAAATATTTATTGTGAAGCACTGTGAATGTTGTGTGATGGTTCATCATCAGACTGAAAGCCTGGTGGATGTGAGGAAGTGGCCTGGATGAAAGAAAAGTGAACATGTGTCCAATTACTGATTTGCATATTCTAAGACAATTTTGTTTCTGGATAAATTTTGCTATGCATTCCCTACATTAAGAGTAAAGGAGAAGTCCACGCAATCAAAAATTCATTTGAATTTAAAGAAAAATAACAAGATATTGCAGGAAATTTCATAAAAACTTTGATTCAAATTTATATAATTACTATTTTAACAGTTCCGTAAATATAACCTATTGTGATCAGATGAAGAGTTTCCTATCGTCAAATCTGCAAAGAATAAAAAACAAAATGCCACAAAAAATAGAAACGAATGTGATGTGAGTGACAACTCTAATTTGCATATCATTGTTTTGTGTATATGACTGTTTTGAGTAAAAACAACAAGGGAAATCACTCTATTCAAATAATTTTTAGTTGATGTGGACTTGACTTTTAACTCTACCCCTCCCATCCCGAATAAGAGTAGAAATAATCTAATCAAGAACTTGAAAATCAAAAGCAGCAATTAAGAAGCAAGATTTGATAAATACAGGTCTGAATAGAATTTCACAAGAAAATAAAAAGAGAAAAAAAAGATGGGTAGGGACGGGGAAGGAATAAAAAAAAAATACCCAGAAAAAAAAAATCCGAGTTTCGAACCAGGGTCCTCGCACATGACAAAACAATGGCCAACGCATTTGGCCACAGACCATGGCCCTAACAGGAAGGCATTTTTAAGATATATGAAAGAAAGTCCGCTCGCCGCTGTTTCCTAATAATGCTTCGGCAATTCAACTGCAATTTCAGTCATTTCGCGATGGATATTGCCGTGTTTTTTTTGTGATTCCTGACTTTGCTACTTAATGAAATTTCATAATTTTTGTTCAGTCATAAAGAAGAATGTCTATGCTTTATATTGACTATAACATTAATGTGACGCAAGTGTGATTTCTACGTGAAAATATGCTTTGTTTATTCACCTATATTTCTTGAAAAAAAAAAAAAAATCTAAGCTAAATATCGGTCACCAAAATACGTTAAATGTGCACTTTTTTTCACTGTTCAGTAAATTCAAACTTTTATCTATATAACAAGACCAATCTTAAGAGGAATAAACAATTCTAAGAGCAAAAAACGCTGATTGGAAAGATCGTCTCCAATGGGCTGCTGTCAGCTCAGCTGCTCACTGCTCATTGTGTGACGTCACTCAGCTGGAGCTCGCAAGAGGACCGGTGGAAGGCAGAAATATGGCATGAAAATAAATCATTTTTGAGAGCTGATTTCTGCAATCTCTGATCACTATTTTGAAAAGTAAAGTTATATATCTGATTAGTTAAACTTCCCCTTTACAATGATGACCACATAAAGTCATTATAAAATACTTTTGATTCTTTGGATGTATACTTTAAGTTTGTTGAGAAAAGCATGCAGATATACAAGACAAAAATTCATATTCTGTATCTTTGTAAGTTTTCTTGCAAATAGTTACCTGGGTAGTGTTGGAGAATCGTTTCCGTGACCGACAAGGAATCAAGCTGGACGTCCTCTTGGATATGCGTCATCGCACAGCACAGATGCATACATATCGTAGGAAAGAACGGCGACATCTGCTGAGATGCAAGCGTATCCATGACAACTCCTAAGAGGGTGGTGCCTGCCTGACGTACCGCCCCCTCCTTGTCGGTCATGATGGTGGAGAGGGTGGGGATGAGGGTGGGGAGGTGTTCCGGGATGAGGGATGGGTTGGTCGTGAGGAGGGTTTTGATTCCTTGAATGGCATTGGTGCGTACCGAAGAGTTGTAGTGGTTCACTTGACAAAGAAGTTCCTAATGACACAAGATGAATAAAACACAAAAGAAAAGAAGATGTGGATAGCAATATAAATTATACTAATTTTTCAATACATAATTTCTGAGGTTCAACTCTTATGAATTATATGCACAGTGATGGTATAATTTCTTGCAAAAGTTGTTAATCTGTTGGAATGATAGAATTCAGCAGTCTATGATTAACCAATCCCGTCAAGTTTCCCTGCACGTCATGAATTTTATTTTAATATTCTGCTTTCTGAGAAGCTTGCTTTGAAATTGAATACTCATTTTTGACACCCTTCCCTTTATTACAGAAACCGAAGAATTAGCAGTTTCTGTTTTAAAATCATTCAAGCTGCTCAATCATAGGGATTGAGAGAAAAATATAAATATTTTCAAATTAAATACACTGATCTTGTAATTCCTTGAAACTTAAGTATTTGTTAAATAAAGTACTAAAATTACAAATCTCTCAATATTAATTTCTTGTGTTCAAAATTTATTATGATGGGAAATAAAAATTTCTCTCTTAAAAAAATATATACCCTGCATCCCTGGCCTTATTCAATCTTCTCCTTTGGGTGTACTGCCCAACGCCCAACAGTGGAAGCCAACCGGGCAGGAAGTGCGCAGATGTTGATGGCGTGGATAGAGAAGATGCTTTTTAGTCTTTACCTTGCTTAAATTACTGATATTAATAACTTTTGTATTTTTTTCTTTGGAGGCAACGATAGGAAAGAGATCCATATGCACCCCCACCAAAAATAACAAAAGATTGTTGAGACTTCCGGTTCGTTCACTTCAGATTTTTCTATCATTTCTTTACTGTTGCTTACCTTAGTTGGGACTCGCACTCACCTCGTTTTATCTGCAGTCAAGACCTTTCCCGCTATGCTAGCAAGAAGCGCTGATACCGAAAGGGGTATTTTAACAATTATCAGCCGATAGTCCGACTAGTCTTGACTCACAGACCCTTTACTGACTAAATAAACCGATATCTATGGACAATTACATGCACTAGATCCTGCTCGAAATTTGACGGAATAAAGCCATATTTTGGTATGTATTTCCAGTCCCCAATCATACATGTTTTATATTAGGGCTAGATATATTATTCGGAACCTTGTCCATGTTTTTATTCTCAATTTTAGTGGGGGTGCATATGGAACTCTTACCCAACGACATTAAGGTAAACAACCTGTTTATCATTCCTAGGGAATACTGGGTCCCGTCTAGTTATATGCACAATTGATCCAATCAATCTCAATTGTAAGGAAATCCATACATACCATAATTTTCCAACAAGATATTTGCACAATCTCCTGAGTAAACAAAGAGAATCACACTGAATCTTCAAGAGAACGATGAATGTATGTTATACATCATATCTAGAAAATATTTTGAACCTGTATTTAGATGTTGATATTGCTGGCCTTTTATAGTTGTGGTTGATTGGATCAATTGTAACTCTTTGTAAGACGTGGCCCTGAGGAATGTTGCATGATTCGTGTAGCAAAAATTAAAAAAGAGGAAACCGTACTTGAATGTTTTGTTTTCTCTGTGTGACAGGTTGATCCCCATCATTTGCTGATGCTTTTAATTGTTCTCTGATTCGAATAGAACGGGACTTGAATGTGGTATCCGTCACATTGTCTGCCTTGGCCAACTTCTTTCCAACCTTGAGCTTGACCTTCTGAAAGTCTTTCTTCTTCTCCTTGTTCTTTCTTGCACTTTTCCCCATGATCTAAAATATGAAAAAAAACATACAAGAAAAAAAAAAAAAAAAACATATTCTCGCATAAACTGTCAGATGTGTTGAAAAGAGAGTATATGTATATGTTTTCAAGTGTGAATGCCCTCAAAAACTTTAATTGGAAGAATGGCAGCATTTACAAAAACATATTGATTATATGTATTCAGTTTTTTTCAGTTTGATTTCCAGACATGAAGTCAAGAAATTGTCAATGGATGATGATAATGATGATGGTGAAGATGATGGTGATGATGGTGAAGATGATGGTGATGATGATGGCGATGTTGATGATGGTGGTGATGATGATGATCATTAGAGTAGAAGCCTTTGTAATGTTGAAAGATACAAAATGTTTGTTATGCCAGGAGTTCTGAGCTAGATGATATCAGGATAGTATGGAAAATCATAAGATTCAACCTGCAAGAGGAATTACGGTAAGGACAAACATAGAAATAAAAAAAGATATTAAAGAAAAGATTTTTAAAAATAGATGGTAGAAAGAAACAGTAGGGATTGCAATATGAATAGGTGTAACTTTAGGGCTTCAGTTACATGTAGGATAGGAGGCAGAGGAGACACAGGAAAGGGGAAAGTAAGACAGGTGGGGGCGGTCAAAGAGAGGGAAGGGGCCGAGTCTCATGAGAAGGGGGAAAAGGAGGAGAGAGTGGAAGATGAGAAATCAGACTTGGACCTCACTCTTTTGTAGACAAAAATCTGGCTGCGTGAGGCTGACTTATCTCAATTGTCTTTTGATTTTGTTACCCTATGATAGAAAAAAGGGAAAGAATTCCTTATGACCCGTCCGCTAATTTAACATAATACTTCTCCAAAATCCCCTTCTTTCGTTCTCTTTTTCTTCTATTTTTTCTTCTTACTTCCGGTTGGAACTTGGAATGGATTCAAACCTCTTGCTGCAGACGAGGCATCTTCAGTCTGTCGCCTTACTGACTGAGCTAGCAGGAATAGTTGAAAGCCATGGGTTTCATAACGGTTGTCAACCGATATTACGACTAGTCTACTCTCCAAGAGTATTGGGTATTTATATTTCTGACTAAATAAACCGATGCCATTGGAAATTACACACACTCAAAATTTTGATGAAATAAAGCCATATTTTGGTATGTATCCAACTTTTCCTTCTTAAATCTCTCAGATATATGTTAGATAATTCTTGATAAACCTTCTCCATACTTTCTTTTTTTTTTTAGTGGAGGGGACATTATATGGAAGTCTTGTCGAAAAAACAAACAAACTTTTGTTTAACTTTAAGAGAAAGAAGGTAATAAAAATATACTTTTTAAAAAATTTGTGGCAAAACAAGTCAATTCTGACTTGTTGCTATTATAAAGTCAAGACCAGCTTGCCAAACAAATAGGTCTAACGTTAGACTCTATACTAACGTTATAGATCCAGGACCATAAAATATCCAGGGAGCTCCGGCCCGCACGCAGGCCGGAGCTCCGTGTTATATGGCAAATTCCCCCAAGTCTGCGCAGTCCCCCTTGTCTGCGCACACACGTATCTATGCGATTCTAGTAAAAGATATGCAATACATAGACAGGTATTCATAAAAAATCCGACTCAAAATGGTGGAAAAATAATAAATCTAGGGCATTTCATGTGACGGCCTCAAAATGCAGCCTTTCTCATCAAAATCCCCGAATCGTGTGCAAAGTGAATGAGTGCGCAGACATTGGGTACCATTTTTTTTTCAATCTGAAATTAAAATGACTGCCCGAGGTTTTTTCAAGAAAATCCTCATTTTCTTTCATTTTTTAATGAGAAATTTGGTACACTTACTCTTAATAATATAAGAAACATTATTAACTGAAAAATTTTGTGAAATAAGATGAAATTCATGTTAAATCTTAACTCAAATTGTTAGGTGCGCAGACTTGGGGCCCACAATCATAATATATATTATAGCCTAGGCCGCTAGTGAGCATGGTGAATACAAAATAAAGAATGGATGGGACTACATAACGTTCAAAATGAGGTTTCATGCCTGTTATTATTTGGAATTTACATCCATTTCGATAAGTAAAGAGTGAATCATATCAATATAAATTGTAATCTGACTTTCAATGCTTAAAACCATGACCAAAATTCATTCAAGAAACGGTTATTATACTTACAACCAGTTAATTCAAGGAGACGATTACGCAATCGATGGTTGACGACGCCACGTGCAACAGCGCAGAGATTGACAGATTGTTTACAAAATTAATACACTTAACTTGCACAGGGACGTCTAGACGTCAGGTACAGGTAACGGTACCGTGGCCGTACCGGTCATCCTGAATGATGAATCGCATTTGCGTGCTACCTTTTATCTGATTTTTTTGTTTTGGATTTTCTCATCTCATCTCATCAAACAAATGAGATTTCTCCTGAAATAGGTTTAATCGACTGATCAATAATTTCACGTAGGTTCATGTTCTTGCTCGTATCTCACTCAGCTCGCTGCTTGGCACTGGCAGTCGGTGCACTTAATCCTATCCAAATTCCAAAGTACTACTAGCAGCCTGTGTCTGTGAATGTGATGGTGTTGTAATAGTATAGTCATAGGCTCAATCTTTGAACAGTACATATGTATGTGTAGACAGGAATGAATCAGGGACAACTCGGACCACGGGACAACTCGGACCGTGGGCCGAGTTGTCCCACCCGTTTCGTTATTTTTTTTCCACAAATTTGCGTCTATTTTTCCGTCATTTCGAAATTTCTTGTAAAGATTTTCTAGAGATATGGTCTGATGGTAATGTTCTTCACTTTCTATTACTTTTTTTTCGCTGAAATAAATAAAAAAGTGTAATTTTAGGCGTTTTTCGACAGCTCGCGATTCCCATAGGCGCGCGTGTATTAACTGTGTAGGTGCTCGGCTCGGCCCCGCTCAACAACTGACTTGATTTTGCGATCATTTCTCCTCAAGTTACCACTTTTATCGCAGAAGATAGACTTTCTTGTATTCCATTAACTCCATTTTCTCATCAAAAGGATAAAATTTGAAGTATTTGCACGAATTGTTTAAAGTTTTTCACCTTTTCTCTCTGGTCGTAAGAAGCGAACAACCGATGAACGGTCCGCTGCTCTTCATCGCAATTCTACGTAGCTCGGCCGCCTAAACTGGCGGGGTGGGATTCAGCCCGAATCCCCAATGGAAGTGGGCGTGCACAGTCAAAGAGCTGAGCTTGACTGAGTGAGAGAGTGAACTACAGCTTGAAGCTTGGCAGTGTCGTATAGGCTCTGCCTTTTTTTGTGTAAATATATATATATATATTTTTATTTTTTCTATATTGATTTTCCCTGGTGTAGAGCTTTAAGATTGTAATAATTTAATATGCTTTAATTTCTTTGACTGAGTGTGACTGTGGTGTGGATGTTTGAGTCGCACAAAAAATACTTTTACGTGGGTGGGGGCTCGGGGCGATTTCACTCCTGCCCCCGAAATGTGAAAAAATATTCGTGTTGTAAATGTGTCGGCATGCCGGGCTGAGGGTAGCCATCAATTAAAAAAAATTATTTTGGGGGCTTAATTTTTTAATCTAATTGATTATTTTTAGGCCTATTTATTTTTTTTACATTTTTTTTTTTGTTTTTTTATATTGAGTTTAAGTTACAATAATTAATATGCTTCAATTTCTTTGACTCTGAGTGTGACTGTGGTATGGATGTTTGAGTCGCACAAAATATACTTTAACGTGGGTGGGGGCTCGGGGCGATTTCACTCCTGCCCCCGAAATGTGAAAAAATATTCGTGGTGTAGCTGTGTTGGCATGCCGGGCTGAGGGTAGCCATAACATTTTTTTTTTTTTGGGGGGGGGGGCTTAATTTTTAATCAAATTGATTACTTTTAGGCCTTTATATTTTTCTTTTAATTTTTTTTTATACTGAGTTTCGCTGGTGTAGAGCTGAGATTTAAGTTGCAATAGTTATGCTTCAATTTGGTGGCGTACGCAGGGGGTGGTTACAGGCGTTCAATCACCCTAAAAAAAATTTTATACCCATTCCCCGGCCCCCCTAATTTTTTTTTGGGGGGGGGGTTTGTTTGTTTGCTTGTCAATATTTTGGGAGGAAACGACCTAAAATTGGTGGTAAAGAACTATTTTTTTCTTTTGTTGATCAACATTTCATTCAGCTTGAACCCCCTCCCTTTTAAAAAATCCTGCGTATGCTCCTGCTTCAATTTCTTTGACTTTGTGGTGTGGAAATTTGAGTCACGGAAAAAATACTTTTGTGGGGCTCGGAGCATTTTCACTCCTGCCCCCGAAATGTGAAAATGTTCTAGGTGTATCTGTGTGGGCATGCCAGGCTGAGGGTAGCCATCAATAAAAAAATGTTTTATTTGGGGGCTTAATTTTTAATTAAATTAATTATTACTTATTTTTATTTTTTACAGGATTTAAAATAAATTGATGTAATTCATTGTGCCATTCCTTGTTTTTCCCTGATTTACTTTCTTTAATTTTATTTCTTGGTAAGGGTGGATGTCAGGCTGCCAGGGTTGAATTCAGCCGGAATTGCCAAAGGAAGTGGATGTACTTGCACAGTCGTGAGCTTGGAGACTGAAGCCTTGCCCTGCAGTTGTGAATATTTTTTTCAATCAAGTTTTAGGGCCACTCGGTCTTATTCCCATTTGAAATATAATCAAGGGCGGATCCAAAATTTCCCTACAGGGCCGGAGGGCATTTTGTATAGGAATTTTTTGACAAAAGGTCTTCACTACCAAATCATAATTTTTTCCCAGGAAAAATTTGACAAGCAGTTGCCTTTTGAGTACCTCTCAAGGGGGGGGGGGGGGGGGGCGGAATGTGCCCCCCCCCCCCCCCCCCGATTTGCCATGGAACTAATGTCCATTTCATTTAGTTTGTAATTTTTTACAGGAGGAAAGAATAGAGTTAGAAGTTTTGTGTTTTGTATTTTTACCAATTATTGTTTATTCAATATAAAATGTATTTAATTTAGTATTGTTCCAAAATGCATCACTTGTGTGTATTTGTGTATTTGAGTTTTGTCAGACGTGTATCAATCAGATATGATTATTTACGTCTGGGACCGACCTTTAACGTCACCATCCGAAAGACGTGACCAGGGCTCAAACCTCGAACCTCTGCATCAATTTGTAACTTCCCCACATAGCTTGGATTACAGGCGCACGCCACAACGCCCAGCTTAATTAACTTAATTAACTTGTTTAAATTTTAAATGTAAACCTGAATAAAATTGAATTGTGAACTTTGAATAAATAGAAATATACATGTATATGTTATATTCTGTAAATTGTAATATTTTATCTCCATTCTTATCTTATCATTGTCTCCCTTTCTCATTATGTTCATCACTCTCATTTCAATTAAATTTATATTCTATTACTGGTATAAAAAAAAAAGACATCAATACTAAACACTGATACATCGATCAATAGAAAAAACAAAGAAAAAGAGGGAAAATACAAAGAAATGACAGGTACATGGAAGGGGGGGGGTGTAGCAACAAATCATACTTGTCTGGGTTTTAAAAACAGGAGAAGGGTGGTCAATACGATATTGCAAAGAGCAACTATGAAGAGGGTTTTGTTTTTATCAAATAATTTTTGGAGTGATGTTGTTTTTGTTTTTCTTTGAATAGAATATCACCCATTCTACACTGAAAACCAAAATTGGTCGCCAGACTAGCTTAAATTAAGTTAGTCCAAATGGTGCCCACCTGGACTAGCTTTAAGTTAGTCTGCTTTGCTGGACTAGCATGATGGACTAGTTTTGCTTAGTCCATCTTGCTAGACTAGCCTTTCATTAGTCGGTTGACTAGCATGTTCCTAGTCAAGCGACCAGTTTAACGTTAGTCATGCAAGCCTGACTAGTTTGATGCTAGTCCAGCGACTAGTTATTGGTTAGTCCAGTGAGCTGGACTAACATATAGCTAGTCGCTCGACTAGTTATTGACTAGTTTTAAGTTGGTCCAAATGGTGCCCACTTGGACTAACTTCAAGTTAGTCTTGCTGCTGGACTAACATGATGTTAGTCCACCAAGCTGGACTAGGTTGCTGAACTAGCATGTTTCGGTACGTCAAGCTGGACTAGGTTGCATTACTAGCATGACAGACTAACTTGACGGACTAGCCATGAATGATCCAGAAAACCTAGCCGTGCCTTCAGACGTTCCGACCACGTTGCTAGACATCGTTAAGTTAAGAAGGAAAATATTTTCGAGGAACAAAATATGAAATCAAGAAAATTTGTAATTTCATTTACAGTAATAATACAGTTTTATTATCCAAATATCATATATTTCCAAGACATGAAAAGTAATATCACATCATCAAAATAATGGCATCCAGATGGGCTAGAGCATTTACCACATTCTAGACAAATCATTTTTCACTTAAGTAGAAAAAATACCTCCTTGACAGTATTAATAAATGCATTCTTTAAAATAAATTGTTTGTGAATTTGTTATTTGTTCACAAGAAAATAATATCAATCTTATATCATCTGACTGCAAATGAAATTGAACTTCCAAACATAATGCAAAATCTAACCTATTTACTTTTCCAAATGAAGATGATCCTTCTAGATTTAAACATAACATAATTTAAGGACGTGCAGTTTAATGCGCACTACATTCTATGATTATTTGAAGATTATGTAAACCATCATATTCAAATTCCTTCTTTCAATGTATAAAATGAGATAAAAAAATCTTTACAAATTATATAACAAAAGAAAGTAGAAGAAAAAGAACATATCCACTAGCGTACCTACGGGGGGGGGGGGGCAGACTGCCCCCCCCCCCTGACGAGTCAAAACTGATACCTGGCCCGCTCCTTTGAACTTGAAGACCTTTTTTTGCTTGTCAATTTTTTTGGCGGACGAATTTGACGCCACTGTACATCTTTGAATAAATCGTAGATTAAAAAACAAGTGGAATGCCTCTGGCCGTCTCACCTGCATCACGCGATTCAATATAGCAGCAGTGCTGATTTTGAAAACTACTATAACTCGCACAAGATGTTCAGTGATACTTGGTTACTCTTATTTCCACGTTTTATGAACTAGACCCATACACTTATAGAGATATGATGGTAATTCAACAAATACCCCCAACGTGGCCAAAGTTCATTGACCTTACATGACCTTTGACCTTAATCATGTGACCTGAAACTTGCTGCAGGATGTTCAGTGATACTTGATTGTCCAAGTTTCATGAACTATGTCCAAATACTTTCTAAGTTATGCTGTCATTTCAGAAACTTACAACCTTCGGTTAAAGGGATGGTCCGGGCTGAAAATACTTATATATGAATACATAGAGTAGAATTCACTGAGCAAAATGCCGAAAATTTCATCAAAATCGGTTAACAAATAATAAAGTTATTAAAGTTAAAAGTTTAGCAATATTTTGTAAAAACAGTCGTCATGAATATTCATAAGGTGGGCTGATGATGTCACATCCCCACTTTGCGTTTTCTTATGTTATTACATAAATCATATTTTTTTCATTATTTCATACTTGTGTGAATAATAATTTATGTCTCCCTTATAATGAAATAAGTTGCAGCAATAAATATCTAATGCACTAAATCAGTTGTCAATCCAATTTTTCTAGTTCTTGGAGGAAAACATTTGAATAAATTTCATATAATAAAATACAAAAGAACAAGTGGGGATGTGACATCATCAGCCCACGTAATGAATATTCATGACGACTGTTTTCACAAAATATTGTTTAACTTTAAAATTCAATAACTTTGTTAATTGTTATCCGATTTTGATGAAATTTTCGGCATTTTGCTCAGTGCATACTACTCTATTTATTTAGCTATAAATACTTTCAGCCCGGACCATCCCTTTAAGATTTTATGTTGACGCTGCCGTCGGAAAAGCGGCGCCTATATAGTCTCACTCTGCTATCCAGGTGAGACAAAAATCATGATGTAGTGATGAAAAAAAGTAATAAAATAAATTTAATCAAAAAGAAAAACCACATATGTAAAAGAAATGAAATTCAAAATCATAAATTCGTCATTTTTATTGAATAAAGAATTTAATTTATTGATAATTGGAAAAAAAAGATTACCCTTATTTTCTTTCAATGTAACCCAAATACTTGTAAGGCCTAGTATGATTTTTCATCACATAACATGAAGGCATTCGTCGGACGGATTTTTCTTCTTAAATCTATCTATCTCTGCCGGCTTTTCACCTTATCATCCCCATCCCTCCCCATCATCCTCATCCCTATCATCATCCTCGTCCCTACCATCATCCCCATGGGCGGAAATCTGTCCCCAAAGGTAGGGGAGATCAAGGGCTGGAAAATTTGACAATTAAGCATTAAAAAAAAAGGTTATCGCCCAAAATATAGGGTCACTTTTTAACCCCAAAACAATTGACAAGAAAAAAAAAAGGGTTTTAAAAAATATAAGGTCATTTAGTCCTAAATACATTTATTATTTCGATTGTGAATGATGTATTTGTTCTCCATTATTCAAGAAGAAAAATAGTAGGGTGGACATTTGATATTGTGTCCCCCTTACTATTTTTGGTAGGGGGACACGTCCCCCCTGGGATTTCCTCCCATGATCATCCCCATCCCTCAGATCCTCGTCCCTCTCACCATCTCCATGCACCCCTCTCATCAAAGATCCTCATCCCTATCGCCATCCCTCACCTCCTCGTCCCTCTCGTCATCTCCAAAACTCAGCTCTCTACGTACACCAGGGAAACTCAATATAAAAATGAAATTTATATAAAAATTAAATAGGCCTAAAAATAATTATAGTTCCATTAAAAAAGTAAGCCCCAATGAAACATTTTTTTATTGATGGCTACCCTCAGCACGGCCCAGCATGCCCACACAGCTACACCCCAAATATTTTTTCACATTTCGGGGGCAGGAGTGAAATCGCCCCGAGCCCCCACCCACATGAAAGTATTTATTGTGCAATTCAAAAATCCACACCACAGTCACACTCAAGAGTCAAAGAAATTGAAGCATATTGATTATTGCAACTTAAAACTCAGCTCTCTACACCAGCGAAACTCAATATAAAAAATAAAAAAAAATTAAAAGAAAAATATAAAGGCCTAAAAGTAATCAATTTGATTAAAAATTAAGCCCCCCCCCCAAAAAAAAAATGTTATGGCTACCCTCAGCCCGGCATGCCAACACAGCTACACCACGAATATTTTTTCACATTTCGGGGGCAGGAGTGAAATCGCCCCGAGCCCCCACCCACGTTAAAGTATATTTTGTGCGACTCAAACATCCATACCACAGTCACACTCAGAGTCAAAGAAATTGAAGCATATTAATTATTGTAACTTAAACTCAATATAAAAAAACAAAAAAAAAATGTAAAAAAAATAAATAGGCCTAAAAATAATCAATTAGATTAAAAAATTAAGCCCCCAAAATAATTTTTTTTAATTGATGGCTACCCTCAGCCCGGCATGCCGACACATTTACAACACGAATATTTTTTCACATTTCGGGGGCAGGAGTGAAATCGCCCCGAGCCCCCACCCACGTAAAAGTATTTTTTGTGCGACTCAAACATCCACACCACAGTCACACTCAGTCAAAGAAATTAAAGCATATTAAATTATTACAATCTTAAAGCTCTACACCAGGGAAAATCAATATAGAAAAAATAAAAATATATATATATATATTTACACAAAAAAAGGCAGAGCCTATACGACACTGCCAAGCTTCAAGCTGTAGTTCACTCTCTCACTCAGTCAAGCTCAGCTCTTTGACTGTGCACGCCCACTTCCATTGGGGATTCGGGCTGAATCCCACCCCGCCAGTTTAGGCGGCCGAGCTACGTAGAATTGCGATGAAGAGCAGCGGACCGTTCATCGGTTGTTCGTTTCTTACGACCAGAGAGAAAAGGTGAAAAACTTTAAGAAAATCGTGCAAATACTTCAAATTTTATCCTTTTGATGAGAAAATGGAGTTAATGGAATACAAGAAAGTCCATCTTCTGCGATATAAGTGGTAACTTGAGGAGAAATGATCGCAAAATCAAGTCAGTTGTTGAGCGGGGCCGAGCCGAGCACCTACACAGTTAATACACGCGCGCCTATGGGAATCGCGAGCTGTGGAAAAACGCCTAAAATTACACTTTTTTATTTATTTCAGCGAAAAAAAAGTAATAGAAAGTGAAGAACATTACCATCAGACCATATCTCTAGAAAATCTTTACAAGAGATTTCGAAATGACGGAAAAATAGACGCAAATTTGTGAGAAAAAAAATATCGTAATGGGTGGGACAACTCGGCCCGCGGTCCGAGATGTCCCGTGGTCCGAGTTGTCCCGACCCCACAGGGAATAACCGGCGTCGTTTCTGGGGATTTATTTAACAATTTTACTATGTATTGGTGAGTGAGCTAACGCAGTTCCTTCCCGGGTGGTTCCTAATACTATAGTAATTATAGGGACGTTGAGGAGTATAATCAAGAAGAAGAAGTTCAGCAGATGCAGAGTGCCATATGGCATAGGCCTAGATCGAATGCATGCTTTGATGAAATCATTTGACATAAATTAACTTGAGAGCCAAAGCAACAACCGAAGTATATTCAAAGTGCTTCTTCACCTGTTAGAATTATTTTTCATTTAATAAATAATGGATTAATTTGATTGATGATTGATTGATTCAATTCATGGAAATCATTGTGATTTATTAATTAGAACTAGATCTAAGCTAAAAAGGTCTGTTGATAAATTCACTTGCTCATTAATTAATTTATATATTCAGTTATGTATTTATTTAGTTATTAATTTATTCATCATTTATTTTATTGAATGGTTGGGGCCTTATTACATTTATTCATCCCTTTAAAGTTTAATCCATCCATTTTTATCCATCCATTCATTCATTATGCATTCGCTTGTTCGTTCATTTGATTTATTTTATTAGTATCTATTTATGTATTTATCTACAATCACTTGTTCACTGCAACCATCCTGCCTGTGGGGAATCTACAGGTAGGACTATGGTATGCCAGTGCTGTACATTACATAGCACACACTTTAAAAAATCATTAAAATATCACTTTTGTGACCAAAATTACTAATTTCCATACAGTTGCAATGTATTTTTCATAAGTAACTTGGGAATAATTTTTGTATTTACCAGAGTGCTCAAAAACTTGAATTTTGGGCATGTTTTTGTGTAAACTCTCTATGGTGGAAAGTAATATGGCAAGAAAATTTTCATTTTTCAATCTCTATTTTTAATTAAGAAAAAATAATTTAAAGAATCAAATTTACATAAGAGCCAAGTTATATGATGAATAGCTGTATTGGAAACTGACAGTGTAAGAAAATCAAGGCATTTGTCCCTAGAAGAAGATAAAATAAGCCAAAATTGCCACCCTTATTTTGCCACACATGGAGATGTAACTGAGAACAAGGTTATATCATAACCTTGTTCATTGAATGAGTGTCTACAATAGTTATTCATTCATTTATTGATTTAATTATTTCTGATATTTACACAGTGTCACTGTTACATAATGCCCATTTGGTGGTCTTTCTTAAGGCCATGTTTGGTGATAAACAAATGATTGCAATACAAGATCTTGGATTCTAATGACAAAATAGGTGTGTAGATCAGGCAATTATCCAAGATACCACAATATATAAACTCTGCAGAAATCATTTATTTTGTAATTGCCCAATTATGGACACAGACAACATTGTAGAAGATGAAATTACTAAGTTTATGTAACAAATTATTTTCTATTTGGATTATATGGGAATATAGGAGTACAATTTAATTTCATTATTTTGTATTCCAAATGTTGAATCAAACAAATGTAACAATCCTGCCACTGAACGCTAAATCTATATTATTACTGTTCTGTTGAACAATTACTTTATTTAAAAAAAGCAATAGATTTGTATCATTTGATAAAAGAAGGAGGAATATAATTTTGTTGTAAATTTATTTTTTAGATTATGCTGTATTTTAAATAATATTATTTTGTTGTATTACAGTAGCCTACATGTAGCCTACATACTATGTTATGTTGGTCAAAAGATATTTTGAAATTAATATGATTTGATAAAGAAAAAAAAGATACCATGCACCTTATGTATTGGACCAAAAGCTTCGGTCTCTGTATTTTGGTTGTTCTGCTGAACTGTGTTGGCTCCACTCACCATTATAGTAAAATGTCAGAAATTGTTAAATAAATCCCCAGAAACGACGGTTATTCCTGTCTACTTACGTATTAGATAATCAGAAATTTTCAATAGGTCTCTGAAAAAAAGCATTTGAATTTGCTGTGTTCACTTGATATACCTTTGACAAGAATTTTGTTATGAAGTTTGATGACATTTTACCTTGGAATTGATATAACATGTTCTTCACCATTCATATGGGACCATGAAAAAGGGAAATATTTCAAATTAATGTTCAAGTTGAAAATTCTATGAAAGTATTTTATTGATGAACTTGTGTTTAGCTGTGAAGGTACAATACTAAACTGTATTTCAGCAAAGTTTAGAATAAAGCGTATTTTGTTGATGTAATGTTTTTTTTAAATTACGTATTGGACATCACATGGCAGCCCTTGGATATGATCTCATGTGAACAAAATTCTGATTTTTTTTTTCATAGCTTCATTCTGTGTTATATACAGATGAAATGACAAGTATTAAGAAGTAAAATGGATAAAGTGGTCTTTTTCCTGGTCATAGAACCTAACTGTAGAAGCTATTTTTTTTTTACAAATTGATTTAACAATTATCTAAAGTTTATGCTTTTATTTGTTCATGTACACCCCTTGACATTTCGTGTAATACATGTAGGTTTGCTTTCCAACAATCCCTCACTGTGACTTTTGATAATTTTTGTCTCACCTGCATAGCAGATGTCACCTGCATAGCAGAGTGAGACTATAGGCGCCGCTTTTCTGACGACGGCGGCATCAACACCAAATCTTAACCGAAGGTTAAGTTTTTTAAATGACAGCATAACTTAGAAAGTACGTATATGGACCTAGTTCTTGGCCATAAGATTAATCAAGTATTACTGAACATCCTGCCTGAGTTTCAGGTCACATGACCAAGGTCAATGTTATTTAGGGTCAATGAACTTTGACCATGTTGGGGGAGTCAACATCAAAATCTTAACCTAAGGTTAAGTTTTTGAAATGTCATCATTACTTAAAAAATATATAGACCTAGTTCATTAAACTTAGACATAAGGTTAATCAAGTATTACTGAACATCCTGCCAGAGTTTCAAGTCACATGACCAAGGTCAAAGGTCATTTAGGGTCAATGAACTTTGGCCAAGTTGGGGGAATTTGTTGAATTACCATCATAACTTTGATAGTTTATGGATCTGATTCATGAAACTTAGAATAGACATAAGAGTAATCAAGTATCACTGAACATCCTGTGCGAGTTTCAGGTCACATGATCAAGGTCAAAGGTCATCTAAGGTCAATGAACTTTGGCCAAGTTGGACGTAATTATTAGATTGCTGTCATAACTTTCAAAGTTTATAGAACTTTTATAAAATGTGGATATATGGTAATCAAGTATCACTGACAAGTCTTAGGTGGCATGATCATGGTCAAATGTCATTTATTGACAATGAACGTAGTACTTATTGTATCATATGAATGGTGTTTTTTTGTGAATAATTATTTTATAGTAGTTTTCAAAGTCAGCACTGCTGCTGTATTGAATCACATGATGCAGGTGAGACTGCCAGAGGCGCTCCACTTGTTTATTTCAAGTCTTGATTAAGTTTTGAGACCAATTTGTGAGAACCAGACCATGGATCCAAAGTTACACAATATAATTTGATAATAAGCGGCAGGCCAAAAATGCTAAAAAATATGATTTTATGTACAATTTTAATGCAAATTGTGTTCAAGCCAAGATTCATAAATGTGTCATTATGTTTTATTTGACTTGTCAAAATAAATTAAATATGTGCTGCTTTATCACCAATAGATTTCACTATAAAGAATTGAGAAATGAAAAGGTAGAAAAAAAGATATGCCTAAGAAGTTTTAAGAAATAAAATTATAGAAAATTGATTTTGATATAAATCATTATTTTTTTGCAGGGAATTGAGCATTCTACAAATTTAGATGAAAAGCACAGAATCACTATTCTTTGCAGGAAAAAAAATGAAATTGACAAGATTGCAATCTTAAAATGAAACTCAAGAAGTACCAATTGCAGATTTACTGCAAATAATTTTGAGATTTTTCTAATCAGAAAAAACAAGAATAATTTGATGCAAATGAGGCTAATATAGATGAACGTAATAAGCTTATTTAAGGGACCATAGATCATTATGATAGTCCTTGTCAAGTCATGCGTACGTAGTACAGTGTATAATTTCTTCTAGATGTAAAAATCTGTGCTAACCAAATAGGTGTGTGTTTGGATTCTTATGTATTACCGTGAACCTTTATATTGTGAATCAGCAACCTATGCAACGATCCTTAGAATATTCCATCCTGAAATTTTTTCTCATTCCTCGCTTTACTTGTAAAATTGATTTTAATACCAGAATTTTTTTTTTTTTGGGGGGGGGGTGGAGGGGGTATGAGGCTTTAGAAATTTTTTTTTTTGAAGTTTAACATAAATATATCACATTTTTTATTAGATTCTCACCAAATGTGATTGTGTTTGATGATCTACTGTAGGCCCTTTACTTTTTGAATTTGAAATTGAAATTTAACTTGAAAATTAATGATATGGAGATACAGGCTTTGTAAGTCATGAATTTCTGTAAATACTATTAAAAAAGAAATATTGAGAACTTCAATTTTTATGAATTTTGTGGATAAAGTGATTTGTACTTTAATATGATGAGCCTTCAAAGGATACTCCTTATGTATTAAAGTTGGTAAGATGTTTTTTTTTCTTCAATATTTGTGCCAAACCCAAAACAACAAGGATGCCTACATAACATGCCCACGTTCCATATTGATTGTGCGTACATAGATTTCTACTGTAGATTTCTGAAATCTAATGAAAGTTCCCAAATATAGATTATCCTTGGGGGACTTTTGTTTGATCAGTCCACTCTCTCACCAACCCGATCTATTTTTTCTCCCTTCTCTATTTGCTTACAGATACATCTAGACCGCACAAATACCCCTTCTCAAACATATAGAGCCGATGCAGCAGTGTAGGATCGTCACTCAGAGAGGGGAACGGTCTATCGGGGCACCAGTCGCGTCAGATTGATGGAAATGTTTATGTCCGGAGAGTCAAAGTGGGAAGAGCATGAATAAGTTGGATGAATCCTTTGTCGACGGCGACTCGGGCTATCAACAACTCTAATGGGCTTCGTCCAGAGAGCGTATTGCAAAGTGATTCAGTGGGTAAGTATCACGTTGGCATAAATGAATGAAAAATGTGCTGCACTTGACTAAAAACAAGATGAGATTTGCTGCATAATGGCATGCTTCCTTCTATTCCAACTTGTCTTTATTGCTAACTGCAAACTTTCCTGTTTGATTGGTGCTTTCTGTACAGTACTATTATCTCTTTTATTATCTCCTATTGACTTTTGCATGGTGTACATGTAAGTATTGGTTTTGTTCTTTAAATGTGATTTTGATGTAAGTTTAATCTATATATTTATGATTAGAATTCAAATTCGTTATCATTTCTATTATTTTGTAAACTTTGATTGTTTTTGCCAATGCATACATTCACAGTTTGAATGTAGCCATGCGTTAGTTTGAAATGCATATCTGTGTATTTTCTTTGAAATGTTTTTATCTGATTGGTAGAGATCATTTAGGAAAGAATTGGTAATAAATGCTAAATTTTCAATGAAAGTTGTTCTATCAAATTGATAGAGTACTATGAAGAAATTTACATTCATTGGGATAGGTTCTATTTCATGTGAAACAGTGATTCATTTGAACAAACTAATCATAACAAAAATCTTTAATTATTAATGAAACCTGTAATATTGATTGATAGGAGTATGAATAAACCTTCAATTTCCTTAATATTGTATTGATCACCCGAAACAGCAATTTAATCAAACCAACCAAGCAAACTAGAACAAAATTACCGTAATGCAAATTAGAATAAATAAAGGCAGGAATGGCAGGTATTAATTTAGATTCACTTTATTATTTTCATAAATCTCACATTGGGAGTGAAAGCTTTATACTGTACAGCCAACCTGGTTTAATAGGTTACAGTGTAGGTTTAAAATGAGTTACTGTTAAAATTTCAATTTGATTTCTTCTCATTCTCATAGTTGCAAGGAGGTGATAAGGGGTCTGCATCTAACAAAATTAATTTCCGTTATGTTCGGGAGACAGTCCATAACTCTTCTTTTTATAACCATAAAAAAATCCACCTGCTCCTTGTTATTCTCAGCTGACTACTCTTGCATACGCTACCAGTTTGTAGTCTTCATCTATCAGACTCAAATAGGAATATTTACTATACTGTGTATTCAAATGCTATTCAAGAAAAGTTGTTCTTGTGTCTTGACATTCTGAAAGCTTGTCAGAGAATGGATATCTCTGCATAGGAGATGTGACGTTGGGGTAAATTATAAGCTTATCATCAAGAGCTATGATATTCTAGGACATCAAGATCTGTTGTACATACACGTGCTGATTTGAATGAAATTCACAAATTTACACATTCAAAGCATTCATAATCTTCCATGCAAGAATACATGTAGATCGTAACTAGATACAAATAAAACGCGTCTACATCTACTGACTCGTGAGTGGCTTAGCTTTATATATATTCAGAGAGATGGATGCCTTCTCCCTCCTTTCTTTGACATTACTCTAGATTTGAGGGAGCGATCAATGACAGCGTGGTTTATTCTTATCACTCCCATCTGGTATCCTTAGGGCTTCTCTCACTATTACACCTGCATCTGAGCGTGACTGTGTTATCTAGTCTTCCCGGGAGACTCCAACATCTTTCCCAAATTCTATTGCGCATACATGTATATCTATAGTCAGGCATTGTAGCTGTAGTAATTTATGCTCTCTTCCCCACAGTACTGGCAGGACACATGGATATAGTGTCTATTGCTGTTAAGGAAACAAAGAACATGTTGTATAGTGTTGAACACCAAATTCTTATTAAATCTTGATATATTATGAATTTTCGTGCGAATTGTGACATGGAATCACGGAGGACGGTGTATCAAGTGATCAGGAAAGGTTATATCATTCGTAAAATAAGGATTGTAGGAATGAGGACAAATTGACAAAGTTTGGGCAGAAGAAGGACATCTGCATGCAAATATGTATAAGACGTTTTATCACCAAAATTGTCAGCCTAATCATTTTAGCTATTACTTTTTTATGTTATGAGTTTCATTGTGCAATCCATTGATGCAAACTTTTTAAAAGTGATGTTCCATACATGTAGATATAAATATATGGGAAATTATACTGTAGCTATCACAATAACCATTTCAATATTTCCCTCAACTGAACTCTATCAGACCACTATTTTTTTTAAAAGTTACACGACCTTCTTTTAAGTGAAAACTACTCTACACTGTATATTCATAGGCTTGAACAGATATTATGCTTGTGTCATTTGAAAGGATGGGGCAGTGTGGCAAGGAAAAAATTAGACCACTAGTCTCCCTTTTCAACAGATTTTCTCATAGTAAAAAAGATCCCCCTTTTGTATTAATGCTTTAATATATATTTTCCTCTTTGCCTGGGTAGGTGAAGACCATTCTCACATTTGGAAGTTCCAATTTCCATAATATGCTTATATACCCTTTTACCTATTACCCATTTTCATCTCTTTCTATTTAGGTCAGCTAATCATTAACCGCTGTGGAAGGAAATGACTAATTGATAAACCCTAGAATTGCCACTTCGCCTTTGAAAGCCTGCCTATTTCTTCCTGAATTCTAATTCAAGATTGCTCCGTCCAGTTGCCTGGAGATACTGTGCTACTCCAGAAGATAATAGACCTCTATGAGCAGTTCTCATCCTTTTATCAACTTTGTTTTTGATGTATGAACGAAGGAGACAGGTGTGTGTTATATAAACTGGCATCTACATTAAGATGAACAATGTTCTAAAGACTGCAGAAACTCTAGAAAACCTGTAAACAAGCTCTACATGTAGTATTGGTAACACTCTTGGATGCCAACAGCTTTCCTGAAGGCAACTTTGATATTCCAAGTGCCAAGGAGCTGGGAGAACTCAGTCACTTCAACAGAACTAACAAGGTTTATTTATTAAAACAAAGCTGACCAATAAAGTCTGCAAGTTTAATACCAGAACTGTAGCGATTTGTCACCCACTTGTTGAATCATACTCTGGTTTTGACACATATTTTAACTTTCAAAGTTTTCAAATAACACTACTAGTTAATTCCACCAAGATTCCTCAACCTACATCGTGAACCTGCATAATCCAAGCAACGTCTTGAAGTTTTACAGAAATCTGACGAAAGGTGACCCATGGATAGCATATTTCAAAGTATTTCTTAAATCATATTGTGCTTGGATTGTGTGTAAAAACTGCAAAAGACATTTCGACAAGACTGATAACATCAGATCTTCCACCTACTTGACTAACAAGATTTAAACGTCCACCAGGATATCTCAACTTAGGCATACTCTTGCATCATCCTGTCAAAAGACAGTGTGAACGGACTCGGTAGAACTCTATAGAGTCTGGTGTTCCTCATCAGTGGCCACCCTTCGGATGCAAGATGGATGTAGAGAGCGTTGAAGTGGATCACTTTGAAGAGGGCACATCAAAGGTTAGTACAGATACTGTATTCATATGATCATTCAATGTACCTTGCCCCCAATAGAATAGGAGAGTGTACCGTGTGCTCACCTTCCACATATTCTGCTGTTGCATATAGATGTTCTGTGGGCTGACCTCCAACAACAAATTCTGTAAAAACGGACAGCTCCATTTTAGAAGTGACAACCTTCTTTAGTTTAAAAAATACAGGAATTTCATCAATTATGATGATATTGACTCCATAGTCATAATCAACAATTTTGTTCATTTTTTTAGCTGTTATTATTAATTTTAAAATAATCAATTTTTGAGGGGCAATATTTAACAGCCCACCAACTTTTATGACATCAGATGCCTGTTTTTGTCTCGCCTGCATAGCAGAGCGAGACTATAGGCACCGCTTTTCCGACGGTGGCGGCGGCGTCAACATCAAATCTTAACCTAAGGTTAAGTTTTTGAAATGACATCATAACTTAGAAAGTATATAGACCTAGTTCATGAAACTTGGACATACGGTTAATCAAGTATAACTGAAAATCCTGCCTGAGTTTCAGGTCACATGACCAAGGTCAAAGGTCATTTAGGGTCAATGAACTTAGACCATGTTGGGAGAATTTTTTTCAAAATCTTAACCGAAGGTTAAGTTTTTGAAATGACATCATACCTTAGAAAGTATATGGACCTAGTTCATGAAACTTAGGCATAAGGTTAATCAAGTATTAGTGAACATCCTGCTCGAGTTTCAGGTCACATGACCAAGGTCAAAGGTCATTTAGGGTCAATGAACTTTGGTCAAGTTGGGGTATTTGTTGAATTACTATCATAACTTTGAAAAGTTATTGATCTAGTTCATGAAACTTGGACATAAGGTTAATCAAGTATTAGTGAACATCCTGCCTGAGTTTCAGGTCACATGACCAAGGTCAAAGGTCATTTAGGGTCAATGAACTTTGGCCAAGTTGGGGGTATTTGTCGAATTACCATCATAACTTAGAAAATTTATGGATCTAGTTCGGACATTAGATTAATCAAGTACCACTGAATATCCCGTGCGAGTTTCAGGTCACATGACCATGGTCAATGGTCATTTAAGGTCAATGAACTTTGGCCGTGTTGGGGGTATTTGTTAAATTACCATCTTAACTCTGAAAGTTAATGGATCTAGTTCATAAAACTTGGACATAAGAGTAATCAAGTATCACTGAACATCCTGTACGAGTTTCAGGTAACATGACTTTGGTCAAAGGTCATTAAAGGTCAATAAACTTTGGCCATGTTGGGGTATTTGTTAAATTACCATCCTAACTCTGAAAGTTTATGGATCTACATGTAGTTCATAAAACTTGGACATAAGAGTAATCAAGTATCACTGATCATCCTGTACGAGTTTCAGGTCACATGACCATGGTCAAAGGTCAGTTAAGGTCAATAAACTTAGGCCATGTTGGGGTAATTGTTGAATTGCCATCAAAGTTTATGGATAGAGTGAATGAAATGTGGACATGGGTGTAGTTGACAAGTCTTAAGTCACCGTTCAAATGTAATTTATGGTCAATGAATGTGGTATTATGTCATTATATGAATGGTGTTTTTGTGAATGATTATTTTATAGTAGTTTTCAAAGTTAGCACTGCTGCTATATTAAATCGCGTAATGCAGGCGAGACTGCCAGAGGCGTTCCACTTGTTTAAGCATTTGTAAGGTTATTTTCTTTGATGTACCATAGTAATGTGTTACATACATACTGTACATACCTTCTTACTCTTCTTCACTTGCTTCTTCCATGTCGTCTTTGGTAGCCCCCCCCCCCCCAACAACCCATCTCAAAGTTGAAAGCCCTTTAAAAGTCGATGCTTTCACAATCTTTTTCTGACGTTTGCTCTGAAACTGTAAATATACCATTTGTCGTTGAAGTTCTTGACTCATCCAATTTTTCATACAACCTGGAAGAGGAAAGCATGGTCGCAGTTTGTAGGTCTATGCCTTCTACTGTATTGCAGAATGGTGATAGTGGCAACAGTGAGAAGAACCTTTGGGGAAGACAGAGCTGGTCTAAGTCCAGGTCTATCCCAATATGGAACATCATGCATCAGAATATGGTGTGCCTTGTACTGTATTTGATTAAGGAGATGATGATACTTGAAGTGACCATGGAGATGATAATGAAAATTACCTTGGGAGAAAGTCCCAGCTGGGCCAGGCCAAAAAGAATATATAGATTGGCCCCTCAAATAATTGGGTATAAATTTGAATTTGTACATGAATGTCAGGCAAAAAACAATTATTTTTTTTTGAGGGGCTACTTTTCACAACTTACTGCCTAAATCTTCAACATTGGATAAACTTTAACTTAGCAATGAATAGGGATTTCCAGGGCTCCTATTTTAGTGTCCAGTGCTCTTTTGAGCATTTCAGGGGCTAAATCACCCCCTGTGTATTTTCCCCTGGTTCATGTTTTAGACGTGAAAAGTCTTGCTCAGACTTGAACCTAGGCTACAGTGTATTTCTGTCCTTTTATTGGGCTCAGGTGTAGTAAATATTATTACCTGAAAAATTGCCATTAAACCTGAACAACTTAAATCACTTAAAACTGAACGGTGAATGTGCAAAAATAGGTTTACACCTCTTGTAAATGATAGATTAATATCTTGGTCAACAGTCAAGTTGATAAGAAAGTGCAGTCACGATTCTTTTTGTATTAGAAGGCAGACACGCTTGGTACTGAAATTGACCTTTTTAAGCAGACATTATTCAAGTTAATAGAACCTTTGTACTTTAAGTGGAGTAAATGGAATAATGATCTTTGATTACTGTTTTACTGTTGGTGATATTAAAGGACAAGTCCACCCCGACAAAAAGTTGATTTGAATAAAAAGAGAAAAATCCAACAATCATAACACTGAAAATTTCATCAAAATCGGATGTAAAATAAGAAAGTTATGACATTTTAAAGTTTCGCTTAATTTCACACAACAGTTATATGCACATCCTGGCCAGTATGCAAATGAGGGGACTGATGACATCACGCACTCACTATTTCTTTTGTATTTCATTATCTGAAATATGAAATATTCTGATTTTCTCACCCATGTCATTTGAAATCGAGCTTTATTTCTCCCTGAACTTGTGGAATTAACATTGTTTAACATTATGTAGTTCAGTCAAGTTTTACATTATTGTCAATTCTGTATAAATTGAAATATGGTATAATTCAAACAATAAAAAACAAAAGAAATAGTGAGTGATGGACATCATAGACTCTCGCATTTGCATATCACTGAGTTGTGCGTATAACTGTTTTGAGAAAAATATGCGAAACTTTAAAATGTCATAAATTTCTTATTTTACATCCGATTTTGATGAAGTTTTCAGTGTTGTGCTTGTTAGATTTTTCTCTATTTATTCAAATCAACATTTTTCTGGGGTGGACTTGACCTTTAAGTGATGGGTACATGTAGATAGAGATAACATGAGGAGGGTGGAGGTAGAAAAGAGAGAGGGAGCTCTAGAAGTGTTAGGAGAGAGGGAAAGAGAAGTGAAGGCTTGAATTAACCTAGGGCCACCAAAGAAAATGGCCTCCGATGTCCTCAGAAAGGCCTTGACGCCCTTCCAAATATTTGTAGACTCAAGGTCAGGTAGTGCCCCTTTTGCCCGATGCCTTGGTGCCTTGTGGTAATCCGGTGCGATTGTCCCATTGAAAAGTACATTGTACTTTTGATGCCCTTGGATGGCCCTTATATGGTGCCCAATTAAAATAGTGGCATTGCCCCTTTAAATTCTTAATTCCACCCCTGAGAAAGTGTATATGAGTGGGGAGAAGAGCAGAGAGAAAAGGAAGGATAGAAAGAAAGAGAAAAATTGCTTTGATGATGGATATAGGTATTTTTCAACAGTCCTTACATTTTGACTATTGTTTGAGGAAAAGGAACTGTTGAGAGCCTCAGAGAATTCTCCCGAAATTAATTTTGTAATATGAATGGAAGCAAAGAACTCTGCAATTTCCTCATTTGATCAAGGAATTCAGAGACAAAATATGGAGGAGAGTGCGATCCTGAGTGTGAATTGATGAGATGCAGCTGTTTTGAAATCATGTCGTGCAATATGATGCGGGGGCTGCTTGCCATTCCCCAGTTGTTACAGTGCTGCGTGGCCCTCATACCCACGATTTGCACATTCTCTCCAAGTCTGTATCCTTCATGTTTGTGTAGCTGCAGCTCCAGACAGGAGTGAGTGGTTGATTGGTAGGTTTGTAGAGAAATAGGCGGGGGTGGAGTGACGACAGCCCTGACCTTAGAGCAATGAAAACAAAGTATAAGAAACACTACGAAATAATGTCAAAAACAGCACTGAAAATTTCAGAAAACGAAATGGGTGAACGGAATAATTTTCCTAGTATTGCATCGCAATTTGCTCCACATTTTTTAAAGACTGCTACATGTACGTATTAAGTCTTTTGTATAGCACATTTTTACATAGGACTGTACATTACTTTAGTTGAGAGATTTTCTCTTATGACCAAAAATGCTATTCAAATTTTTAAAGCAAAATTATTTCCTGTTAAACTTGATTATCACAACGTTCAGCACAAAGTATGAATGCGAAGTTTGTGTATTATTCATTGTAGGCATGTCAAAACGCAGCACTGCTGTACGGGTCGCTAGTGCATTGTTTTCATTGCCCGGTCAGTTGCTAGGTCTTGAGATTAAAAATGCCCGGATGTTTGCCTCAGCCTATAGAGATTATCCCTTTTCCTCCGACCGCAGTCTGAACCTGACATAAACATTTATATATATTGTATGATTGAAGGAGCCAGAGATGAAGATGGGAAGAAGATAATGATGATGACAAAAGATGAATAATATGAAGGGATTGAGTTGTGATAGATACATGTGAGAGACATCAATATAGAAGAACAAGATTCAAACCTTTAATGAGAGGAGAGAAGTGAGGGATTGAGATGGGAAGGCAGATGGGGAGGTGGTGAAGGTAGAAAGAGGGAGCAGGCCAGAGACAGATCCAGGGTTTCATGAAATGGGGGGAGGGGGTTCAGAGAGTGATTTCTTTTCATTTCTTATAGTTTATTGATAAGCAAGCAACAAAAAAACATTAGGGTCCTCACACTGAAAAGTATCCAATTTGCCTTGTCATTTCATTTTCAAGAGAGCACTTGCACAACAGCCAAGGGGGGGGGGGGGCAAAGGAGGAGTAACAATATACAACTTTTTGCCAAAATGAGGGGCATACTTGTCTCTCCCCCTCTCCCTCTTGATCTACATGCCAGTCTATGCCAGGAAGGGAACAAAGAGATAGAGGGAGTGACAGATCGGAGAGAAAAGTGAGAGACAGTTACCATGAAATCCTTCAAGAATATTTTTCAGATATCTTTCTCTCTTCTTACACTTTTTAATTACCACCGCCTCCATCCTCTTCTGGCACGGCTTCCATCCTCTTCTGGCACGGCTTCCATAAACAACAACATGGACTTGAATTTCGTACCTCTCTTCTACTTCAAACTTTGTGATTGTCACGTACAGCTCGGCTTTCCAACTTGTCAAATAAAGTTCAGCCTAAGGTTTATGATGCAACTTTTATAGCATAATAATGTGTGTTTAAAGAAATAAATAGATTATATTTGGAATATACAAGTCCGTCCTTGGGGTATTTTCTTCAGATGTTCATGGAGCATTTGGTATTATAGGTTGTCATTCCATGCAACCTTGGATATATGGATTTGTTAGATTTCTTAATTTTGTAAATGGGACAAAATGGATATGAATTGCCTCAACGTGAAGAAATTGAAGACCTATCCGGAAACGAAAAGCGAACCAGGAGGTATGTGAGGATTATTTTGATCAGGCTACATTGGCTGAAAGGGAGACTAAATTCCTGTTTTACACAAAAATACATGTACTAGCTATTTGAAATTGGGTGTTCAAGTTTGAGCAAGGTATTACTAGTATGTGATTGATTATTGTACCGCACAGTTGGGATAGAAATAATATATTTTAAGTAGATGACTTCGTAAAATCCTGATAAAAATATATATATTTGAAATCATGGTGCCTTCTCACTCTTTACAATTACATTTATTTTGCAAAAATGTTGACAATTTATTATAATTTTTGACAACTTTTATGTTGGGTAGAATTACAAGTTACAATTTTCTTTTTTGTGATCCCCCCGCGTAAAAAAAGACAGGAAGAAAATAAGCAAATAGAGTAACAAATAAAAATTTCAATAAAAATGAAGATTATTTACAGATGTATATTATTCATAAAAATCACAGATGATTTTTTACATTGAATTCAGATTTCAAATGTACTTCGAAGCTTAAATCTCAGCAATGAAATGATATACTTGGCGCATCTTTGTTTCCAGAAAGAAACATGCTTTAATACAATTTGGTACAAATATACAAGGTATTTTATTGCTTATCAGTATAGTATCACTTTTATCGTCTCCAGATTTCAAAAAGATGCACTCCCTTTGGCATGATACTTTGAGCGTATAATATTTACTGGATTTTGATAAATCAAAGATATGTTGCATGGTTCATTCTTGTTTACTGTTATAATACAATAAGAATATTGTTATAATTGATATACAGTGTACTGTAGCTCAATGTTGGGAGTTTTTTTTAATATAATAGTATAGTATCACTTTATCATCTTCAGATTTCAAAAAGATGCACTCCCTTTGGTATGATACTTTGAGCGTATATTTACGGGATTTTAATAATCAAAGATATGTTGCATGGTTCATTGTTGTTTACTATTTCAATATTATTATAATAATACAGTTTACTGTAGCTGAATGTTAGACTTTTTAAAACTACCCAGGAGAGCCAGATGGTTTAACTTTATTCACATTGATACTCCTGGATAGCTATCTCAATCAATGAATTAAAAAATATTTACAAATCATTCATTCCTGCAATTTTACAGGAAACATCCTTCCTATTTATCACTTGGCGACTATAACTTTTGATGTTTATAAAGGCTACCGCACACCTAACGATTTCTCTGCGACCCGATTTTGTTGGAATAAAACATAGATGAATTTGATGCTATTGAAAAATGGAATATCTTACTGTGTACATGTATTTAATGTTCTAAATCATACAATACCTACATGTTACTATGCTATCATGCTTCATAGAATAAGAGCGAATTTAGCCGTAATGACGTCACAGCAATTGTAAGATTGGCTATGATTTTACATTTTTTGCAATCATAAAAAATTGGTATTATTCCAGTTAATTTGAACCTCAAATAAAAAGATACTTTTCACATAATACATTTTAGCCGAAATGATGTCACAGCAATTGTAAGATTGGCTATGATTTTAAATTTTTTGCAATCATAAAAAATTGGTATTATTCCAGTTAATTTGAACCTCAAATAAAAAGATACTTTTCACATAATACATTTTAGCCGAAATGATGTCACAGCAATTGTAAGATTGGCTATGATTTTAAATTTTTTGCAATCATAAAAAATTGGTATTATTCCAGTTAATTTGAACCTCAAATAAAAAGATACTTTTCACATAATACATTTTAGCCGAAATGATGTCACAGCAATTGTAAGATTCGCTATGATTTTAAATTTTTTGCAATCATAAAAAATTGGTATTATTCCAGTTAATTTGAACCTCAAATAAAAAGATACTTTTCACATAATACATTTTAGCCGAAATGATGTCACAGCAATTGTAAGATTGGCTATGATTTTAAATTTTTTGCAATCATAAAAAATTGGTATTATTCCAGTTAATTTGAACCTCAAATAAAAAGATACTTTTCACATAATACATTTTAGCCGTAATGACGTCACAGCAATGGTAAGATTGGCTATGATTTTAAATTTTTTGCAATCATAAAAGATTGGTATTATTCCAGTTAATTTGAACCTCAAATAAAAAGATACTTTTCACATAATACATTTTAGCCGAAATGATGTCACAGCAATGGTAAGATTGGCTATGATTTTAATTTTTTTGCAATCATAAAATATTGGTATTATTCCAGTTAATTTGAACCTCAAATAAAAAGATACTTTTCACATAATACATTTTAGCCGAAATGATGTCACAGCAATTGTAAGATTGGCTATGATTTTAGATTTTTTGCAATCATAAAAAATTGGTATTATTCCAGTTAATTTGAACCTCAAATATAAATATACTTTTCACTTAAAGGTATTGTTTAACTTTGTGAGCAGCCGATTTAAAAAATTCTCAAACCAAGATGAAAAAATGTGTACAAGTGCATGTATTAGAAATAATAAACCCTGAAAACAACCATTATTGAGAATGAAAAGCTAAAACTACAAGGCGAACCCCGATTTTGTAAATAGGCGTTTTATAGACGCCTAAATAGTACACATAAGTGTATGGGATGAAATTAAGATGGTGTTTTCGGTCACTTTATATTTCAATTTTTGAAGCACTAAATAATTATTTTCGAACGCAATTTTTTATGGGCTTCATTTTTGTAACATATCACAGACACAGGTGACTAGTGTGACCTTCTAGCTCAGATTTTTAAAAAGTCAAACCAATGTTAACCAATCACTTTAATACATTTTCAGAAAATGAAGAAAATGTGATTTGTTCCAAAATGGGATCTTGGACCAGACGCAAGGTGTGTAGTGGCCTTTACATTTGAAAAAAAAATACCATCCCTAATTTTCATTATGTAAAGTTTTTTTTTTTCCTGGTGTCATCAGATTCTCTTCTTTCTGTACGAAGAAATCCATTCTGGGCCCTGTGATACAAAACCTAGCAATTGATAAAAGAACAAATTTATGATTGATTGCATTGATCAGAATGTAGTGATATATCATAAAAATCAATCATAAGATCAGTCATTAAGCTTTGTGTTAGAGGACCCAAATGTGCCTCGGAAGAGGAAGATTAATATGACAAATTAACTCTGTTCACTGAATTAATTTGGAAGTGGAAATGGCGCTGGCAACTTTTATTATATATTTTCTTGAAATCATGGCAGAATTATTCTGCCTTCCCAACTGCTGTATTATTTATGGTGGTGATTATCCTGTGCAGATCTCACTAATATGTGCCATTTTTATTCCATTAAAAAAAAATTCTCTCTTATCTGTTTCCATTCCATATACATGTACAGAGTGTATGGCATTTTAGCCCAACATAAAAAACTCTGTTATTTCACATTGCACAGTAAAGTAATTGCAATAAATATTGTTAATAAAAAAAATATTGACAGCATCCAAGGTAAAAGCACATTCTTCCAAGATAACAATTTTTTGTTTGAAATCATTAGATCTTCAACATAACAAAAAAATGAATTTTTATTTAGATCCCCATTTATGAAATGACGAGAAGTTTTATTTCTTTTGAATCTTATTGTATTCTGTTTCATTTTCTTTTCAATGTTATATGTCTGCTCTGGATTTGAAACCACTCATCTTGTGACTTGCATATTTTTGTTGAAAATAATGCATACTGTGGTGTAGGCCAACTTTTGTAAACTTTATTTCAAGGCAGATCACCCTAGAGGTGGTTTCAGACCGCCTCGAAGTTCGTCAGTTCCAGGTATTTTCTAACCGGGAAATTTACCCCGATCAGAAAATACCAGGTAATATTGGCAATGTGAAAGCAATTTATGCGTAATCTCCCCGAAAGAAAATACCTGCTAAATAGTAGGTACTTGTCAAAATTACGAGAACTTTTGCGGGGGTTTTTCCAAGGTCACAGGTATTTTGGCAATGTGAAAGCAAATTACAGGAACTTTTAGCACAGCGTGTAGTAGGGCACGGGCGCCGTGGGTGGCTGCTGAGCTAGCGATTTTAAATCTTGAGTATTGCTTGCTTATCAGACCGTATACTGCGCATGCTCGTAACTTCAGGAACTTATCCCGAAGGGTATGTTTTGGGGCAGTGTGAATGTAGGAATAATTAACAGGTATTTACTTGCCTGAAAAAAGTTCTCATAATTTAACGAGATTCTTATGATCCAGGCGGTTTGAAACCACCTCATGTGTTGGGGGGGGGGGGCCTGTGTTAACATGTCTTTATGTACATTATCAAACAAATCGTGTTTCATAGAAATCATCTTGTGTGATTTTGCCTTTTCAAAATGTTTGTTATAGCAGGGCATGTTTCATGGTGATCATCGTGTGCGAACTTATCTTATTGAAATGCATGTTAAAGCAGATCATGTTTCACATTGATCATCTGGTGTGAATGCCTGTCATAATGAAACATAATAAGCAGATCATGTTTCATGGTGATCATGTTGTGTGAACATGTATCTAAAACGTACATGTTAAAGCAGATCATGTTTCATGGTGATCATGATGTTGGTTGGTTGGTGTTGGAGTTTAGTTGGCGCTCTTCAATCTGGTAGATTATCTGCGCCAGGTCGTTTCCATGTTGCTTAATTCCCGCTTCAATGTCCTCGGCCGGCGTTAGACTAGTCTGACCTGTCATATAGCGAGGTGCAATATAATTAAGATTAGTTACCTCCACCATTAAATTGTGCATTTTTGTACTTCATAGTATGCAAACTTTTATAAGAAGCTATGTCGAAACACAATTTGAGTAGTCTATAAGAATTAACATCACTAAATATAATCCTCAGAACAAAAGGAAGCGAGAGGGAGAGATGGAGAGAGATCAGTGGAATATTCTTATTCGAATCTCTTTGTTTTTTTCACATAATTCAGGATTACTTTATAATCTGCATTTCTTCCCAATAATGTTGCTAGGTCTGATATTGGCGTATTTAATTTCAGGCTTCTTTGCATAGTTCTTCTTTCTCTTTCATATTTATTACAATGTAGTAAAAAATGTTCTATTGTCTCAGGAACCTGACAATGTGAACATAGACCATTTTCATAATTCAATTTACATTTTCCAAGTCTTAGCCGGTGAATCATAGTCTCTTCAAATCGAATGAGACCTTGATAACTAATTGTTTCTGCCACGTTGGGTTGGATGCTAAATAAATGTCTTCCTTTAGATGAGGATGCCCATTGAGCCTGCCAGATTTCTTTATAAATCAAAGACATGTGGTTTTTCCATTCCTCTTTGATATATGGAATGTGTAATTCAACTTCTTCTTTTGATGCTCCTTTTTTTGGTAATTGGTCTGCCACTTCGTTCCCGTGAATACCGCAATGGGATGGTATCCATTCAAAGTTGACATAAATATCTGATGATTGTAAAACTTTGATTTTATATAAGATATCAACAATAAGATTGTTTTGAATTCGATTGCTTTCGAGTGCTTGAAGAGCTGACAATGAATCTGTAAAAATTATGATGGACATTCCTTTGTTATCTCCTAGCCAATCAAGTGCCATTACAATTGCTGTTAATTCGGCTCTCATTATACTTACAGAATTTAATCTATAGTATTTTTTAATGTCCAGTTCTGGTATATAAAAAGCAGAGCCGGTTCTCTTGTCTTCTTGTTTTGATCCATCAGTGTAGATCTTTAAGTAACCTTTCCATCTTGTATGTGTCCTTTCTAAGACACAGTTTTTCATATCTTGTACTAAGTTACGTTGTTTGTTGATAACATTATGGATATAGTAAGATATATTTGGTATTTCATATGACCAAAAAGGTTCTCGTAATATTCTTTGGCTTAGTTGTTCAATTTGGATATCTTCATTTGGCTTACATGCTCTAACTACAAAGGGTCCATGACCTACTTTCCAAGTAAATTGATCAATATACCAGGAAGGTTCAATAATTTCTAAAGTAGGATGATGAGTATCTCTATTTGTTAAAAGATAAAACATGTATTTATCAACATACAGTTCTCTTCTTAGTTGTAAAGGTCGTTCACCACATTCAACCTGCAGTGCTTCAAGGGCAGGGTTATATACTGCACCAGTTATTATTTTCAGTGACTGATATTGGACTGAATCTAATTCTTGTTTTAGTGAAAGGCTAGCCAAATCGTATAACTCACATCCGTAGTCTAATATGGATCTAATAAGACCTTTGTATATAATATAAAGAATCGTTTTATTATTTCCCCAACTCGTTCCTGCTATACACCGTAACAAATTGATTCTTTTTGAACATTTGAGTTTTATATAATCTATGTGCTTTTTCCAGGTGAGTTTCACATCAAACCAAATGCCCAGAAACTTATATTCTTTGTATTGTGGTATAGATTTATCTTTAATCTCAATATTTACCTCTATTTGCTGCCTATTGGTAAAAATCATAACAGCAGACTTTTGAGGAGATATAATCATACTCCAGGTTGAGCACCATTGTTCAATCTCTTTTAAAGCTTTCTGAATTTTCTTTTGTAGAAAGTCAAGATTTCTGCCTGAACACCATATGGCAATATCATCGGCATACATAGAGATTTTTACAGATTTTTCTTTCAGTTTTAGATCATTCAACATTAAATTGAACAAAATTGGACTAATCACACTACCTTGGGGCGTTCCATTTTCCAGAACAAACTGTGAAGATAACTGACCATCAACTTTTACCTTGCAATATCGATCTTGTAAAAATGAATTAATCCACTGTAACATTTTTCCTTTTATACCAGCTTGATGACATTTAAATACTATTCCCTTTCTCCATAAAAGGTCATATGCTTTTTCAAGGTCAATGAAAATAACTAGAACATACTCTTTGTTAGCTAATCCTTTCTGTATATCTGTTTCTAATCTAAGGAGCTGATCTAAAGAACTTCTATTTTTTCTAAATCCAGCCTGTGTTGGTGTCAGGATACTGCATCGCTCCATGAACCATACGAGTCTATTTTTAACCATTCTTTCCATCAGTTTGGAGAGAGTTGATGTCAAGGAAATGGGTCGATATGAAGAAGGGTTCGTTGGATCTTTACCTGGTTTAAGTACAGGGATCTGGGTAGAATAATGCCAATCTGTGGGTAGAATTGAGGAATTCCAAATACTGTTTATTAAAACTAATATGAACTGAAGAGCTATTTTTGGTAGGTGTTGTATCATAATTGACTTGATACCATCTGTACCTGCTGCAGAATTTTTCATATCCTTAACAGCGCTTGTTAATTCATTATATGTGAATTCATCATTAAGAGGTGTTTCAGAGGAGTAGCTTTCTTCGATCGTATTTCGTATCAAATTTTCAAATGAATTTCTTCTAATAATCTCGTCATTGTCTAATCGATTGTCGATCGTTTTAAAAGCCTTAGCAATCAATTCTGCCTTTTCTTGAGCATTAGCTATTGGTGTATTGTTTCCTGTTAATAAATTGGGAAATATATGTTTGGAGACAGAACCATTTCGTAGTCCTTTCACCATATCCCATACTTTGCCTAAGTTGGATGTTCTCCTCAAAGACTGACAGTAGTTTAACCAGTATTCCTTTTGTGTTCGTCTCTTTATTTTTTGAGCATATGCTTTCTTTTTCCTGTACATTTCCAAGTCATCCTTTCTAAAATGTCTATTTAATCGATTTCTATATTTATTTCTTTCTTTGATTGCTTCTTGGTATTCTAGTGTCCACCAAGGTACTGGGTTTTTTGCTTTTCGATTTCTGCCTGCTTTGCGAAGGGTTTCTTCTGCCACTTCGTTAATAATCTGCAAAATCAAATTGTACTTATCTTGAATATTCAGATCATGTGAAAAATGTAATATCTTTATTTTACTAAATTTATGCTTCAATCTTTCCCAATATATTTCCCAGTTTACGTGCTTGAAGGACCAATTCTTTTCATGAGGATTGATGTTATCATCTACAAATTCTATTTCGTGCAGTGAGCACTTGATAACATTGTGATCGCTCCCGAAATTTCCTAGCACGTTCCATTTTAGTTTGCTGGCGATTTCCTTCGAAGCAATTGTTAAGTCTAGGCAAGACCTTGTCCCTGTATGGATGTCCATTCTTGTAGGCGTCCCATCGTTCAACACTACTAAATCATGTTTTGTTATAAAGTTTTCAACTAATGTCCCATTACTATCTCGCTTTATGCTTCCCCACAGAGGGTTGTGTGAATTGAAATCACCTGTAATTATTATGTTTTTTGAACAATTTTCAATCAAATTTTCTAAATCTCGCAATTCTATCTTTTGACAAGGATTATAATAATTGATTAATGAAATGACCTTGTCATAAGTGAAAATGTCAATTCTTTGATATTCCTTGATTTGAGGCAAATTGACTTCTTTGAAAGTAACTGTTTTATGCACATATATTGCAATTCCTCCTCTTCCTCCTTGGCCTCTATTTTTTATTACTGGGATGAAATCTGGAATTGCTAATATATTAAAATCAGTGAACCATGTTTCTTGTAAACATATCAAGGCAGGGATGGAGTTTAATTCTACATTTTCTATTAGCTCTTTGTAAAAGTCTGGACCGTGAGCATTCATGCTTTGGGCATTCCATTGTAAAATATTTAAAGGCCGAGCGTTAATTGTATTTGAGCTGTCTTTATTACTGAAGACGATCGTGGATCATCTCTGGAGACACCTCGTTGATGTCTAAGCATCGCTTGGCTGCCTCAACCACTAATCTAATTCTGTTTGAATGAGAAGTTTCTTTGTCAAGGTTGTTAATTATAAAAGTGATGAATGCCAAAAAGTCGACTCTAGCATTTTCTGTGGATGCGGGAATTACAGGTCCAGACTCTTCTGCTTCATTTGGCCTATGATTATTCTCTTTACAAGTGAATTCTTGCGCATCTGTCTTTACAGACTTTTCCGCCGTTTCTGTTTGAGTGGATATGGTCGCCGTTTTTATTGTCGACCTCTTTACCGTTGGTATTTGATCTACTTTAGCTTCCAAAATATTCGGTTGATCTGGGATTTTCTTTCCTTTGGGGGGTTTGATAATATTCTTGTTTGATGATTCACGATCTTTCGAGTGATTTTCTTCTCTTTTTTCTTGATGGTATATTTTTGTTGCTTGAGCATAAGTTAAATTATTTTGCAGGCTGACATTTTGAATATTTTTTGCTTCCTTATAATAGGTACATCCTTGATAGGCCGCTGAATGATTAAGGTTACATCTCAAGCATTTTGGGCTATCTTTATTGGGGCACATTTCAAAAGTGTGGGCCTCACCACATCTTACACATCTTAAATGACCCTTACAATTCTTTTGGATGTGCCCAAATTGCTGGCATTTATGGCATCTTGTTACAGTAGGGACAAACTCATCAACTACATATTTTTGGTATAGAAAGGAGACATGGTGTGGAAGATTTGGTCCTTTGAATACTAAAAGAACAGAAGGGGTTGGTGATAATTCACCGTTTATTCTTTTATTGAATCTCTTTACATACGTCACACCTTGTTCTTTCAAGAGTTCATTGAGTTCTTCCTCCGTGATTAGTGTATCTACTTTATGAATAACACCACGGTTTTGAGTAATGGGTATATATTGTGCAACCTTGACAGGGGTGTGAATTAATTCAGTCATTTCTAAAATCTTTTTCATCTGTGTTTCATCAATACAAGTAACTTTCAGGCCTCCCTTTTCTTTCATAATTTTACTCACCTCACCATACTTTGAGTTGATTTCTTTAATGAGTTTTGCTGGGCTTATTTTGCTTATGCTTGAATTCTCGTCTACATCTCTTATTTCTACTATCATAGATTTATTCTCACTTCTGACATGTCTGATATTCTGCTTTTTACGATTTGAACTCGACCCTTCTTTGTTTTCGAAACTTCCTTTCCTAACTCTCTTGTCGTCTTCATTTATAGTTCTTGTACTTGCTTTTCTCTTTTTTCTCTCCACTTTTCGCCACTCCGTTTCACTCTCAACTTCTGTAGAACTCTCTCTATCATTTGATTTATTGAGATGAGCTTGGAATATACCATGTTTTCTATTACTGCTCGGGGTCATCATTACATTACCAATTGCGGCTTGATAATATGCTTCTTCTCCCGAAGAAATATCTGTTTCTTCCGTTTCCATTATCCCTTTTTGGATAGTTTGAATATTATTAGAAGTACTGTTAGCATTGGGTTTTGTTAGTATGTTGGTTAGTTTACTGTAAATGTGCTTTTGAATTTCGCTGACAGGCTTACCAATCCGCTGTCCGAATCGAAAGAGTTGGTTCATAAGCTTCTCAGAGTCTCGTTTTCAAATATAATGACACTTGTTGGATAAAAATCTATAAGACTTTCGCTTTTGCTGAAAGAGTAGTTCCGAAATCATATAAATCCACAGAAAATAAAGCTCAGATCAGTGCAGATCAGTGCATGCAGCTCAGTGCAGCTCAGCTCAGAGGGCCCCGTCCGCATCAAGAGTTCGATTGCCCGAAAGATACTGTCTACAGTCAGCATATAGAATTTCTATGTGTGAACATATCCTATTGAAATTCGTACTAAGCAGATCATGTTTCACAGTGATCTTCTTGTGTGAACATATCTTATTGTAATGTATGTAATTATAAAGCAGATCATGTTTCATAATGACAATCCAGTTCATTGCCTTAGGATGATCTGAGAAATGAAGACAGTCTAAGCTGAGATGGAGAAGATGATGGCTGAGTTCCAAGGGTAGTGAAGGGAGACTAATAGAAGGGAAAGATATAGGAAAGTAGGATAGAAGGGATTGCAAAATGGTGGCTGAAGATTGGACTCTGTCATTTGTCATAATTTAAATTGTCCCAAGGGGAACATCTTACATAAATTTGCATTTAAAGTTATAAAGCTGTTCTGGAGAGCTTAAAGTGATTTACTTGACTCTAATACATAATCTAAAAAAATGAGTGAGACCATAAATTTTCTGAGATTATGAACGCTTTAAATAGGCCTAACAATCTAGTTAAAAAATTAATAGTTTCTTTTAGTTAGCCCTCTTGGGATAAAAATGGTGAAAAATTGTACAGGAATGAGAAAGAGAGGCTGGATCATATACGGTTAAGATTAGTGTGGAGATCTTTTATAAATGAAAGAAAAAGAGATACAGAAAGACAGACAGACATTACTAGAACAAAAAAAGAAAAACAGAGAGAAAGAAATTTCACTGATTATATTAACAGACTACAAACATACATGTATATAGGGAAAGTTAAGTGCAAAAACAATTGTAGAGAGAACAGGAGAAAATGGTGTTCATGCATAATTATGTAAGGGTCTTCATTGCAACAAATTATGAGTTTTAATTAACATTTTTCAGGACAAAGAAAATAAGAAGATATATTATGAATGAAATCATTTTTTTTGGGGGGGGCTGGGTTATTTTTATGGAGATCTTAGATACAAATTTGGATTTTAAAAGATGTGGCCTATAATTTTTTTGCAAAAACTAGAAAGCGGTATTCCTGCCCTGCACCTGGCACCTTTTAATTGAAAGTAGACTGCATGCTTTATTTTTTCAATGAAAATAGGTTGGATTGATAATTCTATTGGGTTTGATGTATTTGTATGAATAATGATATTTTAAAATTCAAGAGTGTTGTTATACATTCATGATAGAAATTGAGATTTATTTCCCAAGAGAATATCTCTGCTCATTGACTCATACTACATTCCAGATTAGTTTTTAATTCCCTAGTTTTTACAGTAGTGATATAGTGCCCTCTTGTGTCAACAGTGGTATTGATATTGGAGGAACAAGGAGCTTTTCACAAACGACCATTTTCAGTCATTGGTTATCCATAGTCAAATAATAATATCTACATTTGCGGCTCTTTTATTATGCCTGGCAAAGTCAAATCTTGGACTCAAGGAATATGTTGCCCTTAGGTATTAGGAAAATTTTCAGTTTGGAGAGATGAATAATTCCTTAATTCGATCTGAAAATTCTCTTGACATTTATTGGTGATTATTTTTTGTTTATGGAAGTTAAAGTTACCCCTGCAAACTTGAAGAGGAACTTCACTCTAACATAAAGCCGAAAATTGAAAGAAATAGATCAAAATTGTTTGAGAGATGACAGAGTTATGAATTTTTATTACATTTTGAGGATATCAAACGATATGGTGGAGCTCAATTGGGACATGGAGCTATTAGCTCCATGATTTGGACATCACAGGATTAAAGTTCTAGATATCTGTAATTATATTATTCTTAATGTAATTTTTTCCAAGTCATATGAATATTTCACGTTTCAGCTTTAAATAATTTCAACCTTACCAGACTGATCCTCCCTTTTGATTAGCCTTGAATTGTCCACTTTACTAGTGCAGAGTGATGAATGTGAATAATTACTTGCCTGCCTGATAATCAATAGCACAATTACCCGGCCTAATTTTAAAGGGGAAGTTCACCCTGACAAAAAGTTGATTGTAAAAAATAGCAGAAAAAAAATGTATTGCCGAAGGTTCTAGAAAATTCCATCAAAGAATGAAAAAATTATTAGAATTTCAATCATTTGATTTGTGACGTCAATCGTGAGCAGCTTTCCTACATATCAAATGGTAAAAATTCAATAAAATGTCATTTTCTCAGAAAATTGAAAATGATTTTTACTGTACCCTCAGTATATCAATAAATTGATCATTTCACACCCATTCCTAAAAAGAAAACAAAAATAAGTTATCATGAACCATTAAAAAAGTGAAATTTATGCATTTTATATAATATGACATATGGGACAGCTGCTCGTTGATGACATCACAAATGAAAATTTTAAACTTCTGATAACTTTTATAATTTTTAATGGATTTTTCTCAAACCTTCACCAATATTTGTTATTATCTTTTCTACTATTTTTGCAACACACTTTTCATCAGGGTGAACTTCCCCTTTAACTGTTGCCAGTTGCTTATGTGCATGCAGCAAATGTACCCAACCTACATTCAAATAATGAATGCAGGGGTACTAGTATTTCAATATAATCCCAAGGAGAAATTTGTCCATGAATATTTATGAACTTGTGACCTAGAAATTCTTTGTTGAATAACATTTTCAGCATTGGTTTTCATATGTGGGGCTGTTTCATGAAAGAAATTGTGAGTGGTTTTTCTTTGACAAATTTGCTCTGAGCCAAATCAGATGCAAGGATTATGGTAGCTTATAACAAAAGTCAGTGAAAATTACTATTTTTCCATTGAAGTGCTCCCTTGTTTTAATACCTCATGTATTATAGGCATGTTTGTTTTTAAATTGATCAATTTGTGGTAGTTTCTTTCTAGGGATCTACCAATGAGGTGATCTTGTGTCCTAATAACAATGACTGAACAATACTCGAGATCTTTTTTGGTTGTAACTTGTTGATATGCCTGGTAATCCTCTGGCAAGCTCGTTGTTGAAAAGTATGCAGAAAATCTATTGGCAACCGGCAAGCACATCTGTCTAGACCAAGCCAGGCCTGGTGCTGTTGATGGAATTTTCTAAATTGGGTCATTATTCATTCATAATAAAAGATAATACATAACAACACACTTGACTCAAGGATGTATAATGGATGTTTTGAAAGGATGTTTTAAACCTTTGCATGTTTTGGTATGTTTGTTTAATCTAGACATGAATGAGTGGTTTTTTTGTGTATCGATGTTGCCCTTATTCATGTTGGTAACCAAGGCTTTCAAGACTTTTTACAGCAAAGAGAAGGTTGCTTTATCTTTAAGCATTCCTTTGTTGCTAAACTGGACACACCTTGTGCAATGTATTTATGCTGTTTTAAGGACTATTGTTAAAGAGGATTTCAGGTTTGTGGATGGAAATTTTTACCACTGAGAAAGAAGGGATTATAGGTTCCTGTATTGTTTTGTTGCTAGAATAGGCAAATCCCACATAATCTCTTTATGCTCGCAGGAAACACACATTTGTAAACAGGCTTTCAGGTTTCAGATACACATTTACCTGGGAAGCTAGTAAAAAGCAGATTTTCTGGCGTGCAAGTGTTCTCTTCTTAGATTTGCACTTTGCTTTTTTCTCTTTTCTGGAAACTGGCATTTTAACATCGATAATTTATTTTTAAACGTGAGTGTTCTTATTTTCATATCCAATATTCAAGGATTTAAAGACAGAGCTTACAGGTTTTCGGCTAGAGACTTAAATGCGGGGTCCGTACATAATTGGCTGCCAATCTTGAAGAAAACAAGCTCTTTAAGAAAATTCACCTGTTATTGCAGAAAACACTGAGGTGCAGTTGTAACTTTGCAAAGGCAGCAAAGACTCAGGAGAATTGGAACTTTGTAAAAGTAATATTGTGTGTACTCTGGAGACTGATAAACAAGATCTGATTGCTTTCAAGATAAAGAAATATATATCTTTCCGACTACACCTGTGATTGTGTCTCACATTAGCTTTGCAACTTCTTTAAAATTCAACAAGAGAATATGTCCTGCCTGCCATCCATGTCACCTCTTAAAAAGGTAAGATTTTGAATGTTCCATCTGCAGCAATTTAGCTCCTATGCAGTTTGAATAACTGTATCACAGAATTATCATATGCACATTTGATTTTTTTGCTTAAGAATCGCATGCTCTAGCGGTGTTAATGGCCTCCTGTTTGAGATTTTGATAGCATTCACCAAAGTTTGAAGTAACACCATACTTGCTGATACTCCTTGTCAAGTGTTATTCAACTTTCTTGCTATGTGTTTTTGCAATGCCATCTTTTATCAAAGATGAGCGACGAGCTTGGCATCAAGTGATTTCCTTTGAACTTTTCATAATTTTTTTTTTTCATTTGTGATAAATTCCCCAAAGTTGTTTTCTTGTTCTATGAGATGCAAACTGCCATTCAGTTCTCCCACTGTTTGGAGATTGGTACATAAAGCTGGAGACGTTGAGTCTCCTACATGTAGAAGTTAAGTCAGGAGGGATTCAAAAGAAGAGCAAAAAACTTGCACAAAAATACATGTACACACTTAGTATTAAATATCATGCGGCTGAGTATTCTTTAAAAGAGGACACCCCCCCGTAGGTCCTCCTTTTTCATTCTGATTTGAAATCGATGTATTTTTTTATTTATTCATTCATTCATGTATCATCTTGTTCATTCAATTTTTTTACCTTATTGTTTGTTTGTTTATAGAAATAGGAAATTTACTGCTAAAACTGTTAACTAACCTCAATCACAAATTTTTAAGTATCGTTTCACCTAATTGTGTAAACCTATTCTCAATGCATTGCATCTGAAATTACATGACTACTATTACCCTGCAATAAACTTTGAGCAGTTAAGTATTCCTTATCTAAGTAAGATGTGGAAGTAGTTTGTGGGCCAAGCTTACCATGTCTATTATTCTCTTTCAACACTTCGGGGAGACCCTACTGCTTTGCGCCTTTGTGGTTTTCCTTGAGATTTCTTGTGGCTAGCGGTACTAATTCTATTTGCTGCATGGTGTCCGATTTCTTGTTGTGATGTAACGGGATATTGCTGGAGGTGCACACCAGCTTAATTGACCAGACGGCGGGGATTTCATGAGGAAAAATTGCTTGCTTCCCCCAATACCAGAGGATCGAAGCGCTTTGGGATATTCAAGAGATTATAGGTTTAAAGCGTGAAGAGAGTAAGTGGTAGGAATGGAGAGACAGACAGACCATCGGACAAAGAGAGAGAAGAAAAGAAGGAAAGAAAGAAAGGGAGAAGAGAGAAAGAGGTGGAGGAGGAGAGAAAGGGAGATGGAGAGAGGGGGAGGGGTGGGGGAGATTGAAGGAAAGAGAGAAATAGAGAGCAGGAAAGAGAGAGGGAGTGGTGGAGAGGAGAATTCCTTCCAAAATGTGATATCCTTAATTTTTCATCTTACAAATGCAATTCCTTCTTTGTCTGCATTTACGTCTGATTTCACATCCTGCCATGATGATGGATAATTCTTGTTCTTTTTGCATAACTTATTCATTATTTCTGGGACTACTTTTCCGTCGCAAACAACGATTCACATTAGAACCTGGTGATGAAGATACAAAGAGAACGGTCGCAAACAAGGCAGTGCCAGAATGTAAATTTCTAATGGGAGGAATGAAATAAAAATTAGCACCTGGACGCAAAGAGGCGAAAGAGATGAAGACATCTAAAATAGAACATTGTTTTCAGGTTTAGTAATAACCCAAGACTTGTTTAAAGGTTAATGCATTAAAGCAATCAATAATTCATGCCTATGCAGTTAGTCACATTGTAGCTAGGCTGAAAGCCAATCTATCAAATCACTTTGAAGTGTCTCACATGCTTTTCAGACTGTAATTTTTATTTTCATAAGCCCAGAAAATGGGTGGTTAGGGAGGGGAGGGGGTCTTTGCCAACAACTACATTCAGTTAACAAATTCAAAATAGCTCTTAAAACATAGCCTCAACAAAATGAACGCACCAACACTTTTCTTCCTCTCCTTTGTTTTCTCAAGCGCATAGAGACTTATTTGTTATGTGTTAATATGCGCTATACAAAAACTGACAATTATTATTATTATTTACAGTTAGTAGTATGATACACTTTTCTTCCTCTCCTTTGTTTTCTCAAGTGCATAGAGACTTATTTGTTATGTGTTAATATGCGCTATACAAAAACTGACAATTATTATTTACAGTTAGTAGTATGGTACCATCTGGCCCTGCTAAAAAGCAGGTTTAGCCTACTGACATGTATTTCGGTGCTATCCAGGCAATTGCTGTGCTGAGAGCTGTAAGGCTGGGGAACAAAGTGTGGAAATTACAGTAAACTCTGAAGTTGATTTTCTCTGAAGTTGGTTTGCACTGTCGTATGTGTGATGCGATGGTTCGGATGATGATATATTATTTTTTTACTTTGTCAAATTAACATTATGGTTCATCTTGTATAGTTTTATAGTGAAGTTGATATTTGATGAAATGGGTATAGCCTTACTGGAAACAAATTATTAAAAAATTACTAGTTAATGGGCCAGCTGGGTGCAACTGTTATTCTAGTCATATTTGACTATTTTCTAGTCGTATTTTAGTAAAACAGAGTTATTTCTAACTAGAATGTATGTCAGAAATGTGACTAGCATATCAGTTGCACCCAGCTGACTACTTGTCTAGTCAATTTGACTGATTTGTTTTAACCCTAACTAGGCCGGGCTTTTTTGGCTGTTCTGTGGCCGGGGGGGGGGGGGGGTTGATTCAACCCCCCCCCCTGATATCTCGGCCGCCGATCGCGCGAGCGCCGCAAAAATTTGCACGCTGGTAGTGTGCAATGTAATCTACAAGGCTGTATGGTAGAATTTTCCAAAATAAGGAGATTTTATTTTATATGAATTAATTATGCTAATTTATGCATAAATCATACTTTTTGCTCTAATTCACTAAATAAAGCTCCTAGAATGCTAATTCTTGGTTAAAAATATTCTTTGTAGCATTCTTAACAATCGCAATTGAAAAAAACTTCGGTTTGGAAATCAATTTCTTATGTATTTTATTGTTTTATGAATTTCTTATGTATTTCTTTGTTTTTCAACCTTTTGTTTTTCTTTGTTTTTTTCACCAGATTTATTGCACAACCTTTTTGAAGCATAATTATGCTAAAATTAATTGCTTTCAGCTGTTTAAAGTAAAAATAATCATATCTTTATGAATAAGATGAGAAAACTCAATTTGCATTAACTTTGTACACAAAATCACGTTTTGGAACGATTTTTGGTCTGACATGCACTTACAAAATGTTGCGTAATTTCGGAACCGCATACTCGGGCGTCGTAAATTTGGTCTCAAAAGATGCGCGAGACTTAAAAGTATAAACTCTGCGAGTGGCGCGGTCAAAAAATTTTGTACGGCGGAATGATCGCAGAAAATGTTGAGGGGGGGTTGATTCAACCCCCCCCCCCCCCCCGGCCATTTTAGGGTTAAGAATGGATGTTATGCAAATTTTGTTGTAGATGAATTAGAATTAGACTATGAAGGATGAGAAGAAAACGGGAAGTATATTAGACAAAGCAGGTACATGTATATACCAAAATACTGAGGAGGAGGAGGAGGGGTATTACATGTAGGTATTAGGAAGAACATTATGTATGGGTGTTAGCTTTCTGTTTAATGAGCTTTAGTGACTTGATTACATCCGGAGCAGTATGTAAAGTACATCCCTAATGGTAATCATCTTGTAAGACTTCCCGTTCAATACACAATCACATCAATGGTATCTTACTCTGATGTAGAAGTAGCGGGAATGTGGTGCTGTTAGCATAGGAGAGATAATAATGAATTTTATTTGAAATCATATCACCATTCAAAATGGATAATATTTGTATGCAAAATACTCCCAAGGGAAAATCTGAGCATGTTTGTTGTTTGTTTGTTTGTTTATTTATTTCAATACGGTTGAAAAAATTGCTATCAGCTGACAAGGCTGTTTTTCAGCAAGTCTGTAAAACAAAAGTTTAAAAATATTATATAAAAACAACAAAACAAATTTATACATGATTGAATGATAGCATTAATATTAACATTTCATTACACGCCCATATATACATATAACCACACACACCCACACAATACAAACACACAAAAATACAGCATCTCAATGTGCTTAAAACACCATGGGAAATACGTTTGGTATGCCACTGATAAAAGAAGACGATTAACTTCTGCATTCCGAATCAGTTGAGGAGGTTAATTAAAAACGTAACTTTCCTTTATATCTATTTAAGATGTAGAAGTTGCACACTGAAATAAAAAGATAATGACAATCTGCGTTTGTATTGAGCCTTATATCAAATAGAACAGCATTAGATAAACATACACTCTAAATTACAAGGATTTGAAATAAATCCATTACGGCTATGAATAGTGACCAGTCAATGTTGGGATTTAAAATTAATCCATAAAGATTATAATGCAAATAAATTTGGATTTAAAAATCAATCTTTAAGATTCACATTTAAATCTTTAAGGATTGATTTTAAATCATACATGTAGTATCGACTAGTCACTATTCACAGCCGTAATGGATTTATTTTAAATCCCTGTCCTTTTACAGAGTGTTCTGTTGTAATCATTACCCCAGTTGGCCATGAATTCACACCCCTCCCAAATTCCTCAGCTGGTGGCAAGTACCTTAAAAAATGCACCCTTTTCATCTTCTGATGTAGCCATTAGACAAGGCCCCGTGTCTATTATGATGTTTATATCAAACGACCACCGTCTGAACTTCAAAGATTAAACAATGGGTGAATGCGAGCTCAGCCACAAGGTCTTTCGGAACCTGACTTGGATTTCTTGTCTTAACCCTTGTGTCTGATTGTTTGATTTTAAACTATCAAAACTCTTTATAAGACCCTGTCTTAATCTACCCCTGATGTGGAAGTAGTGTAAGGGTATCAACAGAAAAATAATTAACGAAACGCTTCCATAGCACAGGAGAATGCAATGGATTTAATCATCAGGTGCGTAGTTGAAATATTTAGAATGTTGGTTTCCAGCGCTGCTAGGTTCATCAAGTTGACATTTACCGGTATTGACATTTTCTGTTAAAGTTATGTGAAGCGTTCACATTGTGAAGATTGCTTCCCCTTTCTCCACCTGTCAGTGTTATGGGAGTGATAATTGTTTTATTAAATCCATATCTCAACACAAAATGTTGTGCTAGATTTCTTTGTTTTGAATAAAAATTATAAGGTAAGTTTATTTTGAGAGGAGGTGACAAAGGGATAGAGAGATTGTGTAATGGGGAGACACACACAGAGACAGAGAGAGGCGGATAGATAGAAATAAAGAAGAAGATAAAGAAAAGGGGAGGAAGAACAAGAGAGAGAGATACAGGGGGGTTAGATTCCTGTAAATGATAAGGTTTTTAAAGTCAGAAAGAACAAATAATTTTACAAAGTCAATGCCAAAGATATTTTTTGTTTGCATTAATTGAGCATAGGGCATCCTTGCATCATGTCCACAAAATACCAGATATGGGGCCTGTTTCATAAAGAGTTACAACTGTTGTAACTTTGCCATTATGGCAACTACCATGGTAACCTTGATTTTGATTGGCAGCTGAGCCCTGTTGCCATGGTAGTTGCCATAATAGCAGTTACAACAATTGTAACTCTTTATGAAGCGGGGCCCAAGATAAAGGTTCTTCTGTCAATTCATTCCACAGATTAACCATGTAATATTTTGAAAATGTGAAGTTTTTGCCAGATGTGAACAGGGCCTCGTCTCCTCCTCTACCTCCTTGTTGATTTCCTCATACCCATATCTGTCATAGAGTCTACTTGTGCCGTGATTTATTGAATCACGTAATCTATCAATCATGCTCATAAACTCGCTCGGTAGGAAAGTATGCTTTTAGTTTATCTTGCAAGAGAGATAGTAGAGATGACTGTGCAGCCAAGCAAATGTTGGAGGGGAGGATACAAGGGAAGCTGCTCGCCCATTTACAGTTTTGAATTTGCCATGGTGACTAATGATGAGGAGAGGGAAACATATAAATTGGTATATAGGCCCCCCCCAAAAAAAAAAATGTCCAAAATAGCCTTCAAAGTTTTCTTTCCAATAGAGACTCGTTGGTCTTCAACCAGGCAGTGAGGACATGGAAGGCTGCATCCTACCCTATCTTATTCACCAATGTGTGATAAATACTTTTAAAAGGCAAAAATTATAATGTAATGCCCCAAATATCCAAAATTTGTCTTCTAAGATTGAGCATTCCAAACATGCTCTTGGTTTCAATACATATAAAGTATCTTATGGAGTAAATAGAAGTTTAGAAGAGAACATGTAGCCCCCCCCCCCTTCAGTGATTTTTAATTTGCCTTAATTTGGTAAAATCAGGCATTTGAATGAGTTGATCTTGCAACATTTTCTTTATTTTTATTTGTAATGATGTCATTGTCAGTAGTTTGTTTAGTCACCAAAAGAAATGGTTTTGATTTTTCTTCAGCCTTTTTAAAATCCAAAAAATGTAAAGCAAATGTGTTGATTGAAACCAAATACAAGACGGTACATGACTGTATTAATCAGCTATTGATTTAGAAAAGCCAATTAGAAATAATTCAAGACGAGTGAGAAGTCTTTGATTGCACCCGCAAGGTCAGTCATTATGGCTACTTAATAATCCTCAAGTCAGAATTAAAATAGCAAGGTAGGAATAATCAAGCATAGCGAATCGAAGATTGTTGATTGAATGTCAGCGGCAGAGCCTGGTACACCTTATGGCGTAAATACATCAGAAGTTTGATGTCTGCGTTGTAGCTGTAGCGCTTGATAACACAACCATCAACTCGCTGCCTGCCAAGTTCATTTAGTAAGCTGTAGGGGGGCTCTTCCTTCTATTGTATTCCTCCTCCTTGTCGCCGTCGGAGGATGGATGCCTGTTTTCATCCATCGTTCAATGTTCGCTAGCGAGAAAGGAACGCAAGGAGTGAGATCTTCGTGTGATCTTTATGAGATTATTAATGCCTTTTAACATTTTGTGACACTTTGGAGGATTACCTTTGATACTGCAACCTTTCAGATTGTGCAAGTGTGTGGATTGTTTTAAGACTTCTGGATTTTTTGGATTCGTTTGAATTTATTCATGTGGTGAAAGTGGATATCACTAATGCATTCATTTATGGATCTGATTGTACTCCCAAAGATCTATATCATGGATGGTGGTGATGATGAGAATGCAGGAAGATTTCTTTAATATGTGAAGTATCTTCTTTCTTGAGTTTTACTAGGATATGGAGCCATCTGACTTTTTTTTTTTTTGGGGGGGGTGGGCGGGCGGGGATGGATGCTAAAAATGAAAAAAAAGAGGTTTTATAATTATGTCATTTATGATGGATAGTGCTATGAGAAGCCTACGTATGGTGATCAGTAACATGTGATTCACATATGGTTGCCTCTGGCAACATATAGCAACAGGCAGTCAGAAATGGTTCCATGTCATTTGCTCCGATGACAATTGCGCCGCTGTAAATTCCACATTCTAACTAACTTCAACCCTAGATTAAACATTGTACCCTATCCTAAACCTAACACTAAACCTAATATAAAACCCTATAGATTGCAACCCTAATCCTAACCCTCATCTTAGATGAAATTTAGCCCGGAGCAATTGTCGCATGTTGTGTCATCATAAGTAACATGTCATTTTGATATTACATGTATAGCCACTTGTGATAGATAGCACGTTTTAGGCTCTTCAATTACAACATTGTCAAATATGATGCGACACAATGCACATCGCACAATATAGCAACATACAGTATGTGTATGAATATATCATAATTATGCAAATAATCTGGCATTGTTCTGAGTGAGTTATAATGCATGGCCTATGCTCCAAGCTCCGCCCAGATATAATTGACCGTACATCCATTGAGACGTTATCAACATGTAATCCAGAGCACAAACGTGGTCGCGGATAGTGACAAATAGTGATTGGTGATCAGTCACCACTCGTCATAAAAAATATGTGATCTTCATATATATATTGCCACTGGTTGTGGATAGTGCTATCTCATGCTAGTGGCAATCATTTCTGAAAAGGGGAGCATTTGAAGATATATTAAAAATAAGATTATTTTAGTTATATGTTAAAGTGTCTGTGAATTTGCTTGGGCAGTAGGTTAAATGTCCCTTTCTAAAGATGGCATTCAAGGCTTTGATGGATTCAGTTCTAGTGAGTTTGTTATCAGAGACAGATAGCTAGCAATGAATGGTAACTTGTCATTTGGGTAAGTCCATTGGGTTGGGTCAATTTTCTTGTGACATACCAGAACTTAAAAACTTTATGTCTTATTAATACTCGGCAAATATCTTAAATTGATTACTTAGGCAAAAAATAATGGTGGTCCCAAGTTCCCACAAAGGTATACAAATTAAAGATCATGAGGTGTTGCAACTTGAGACCTGACAATCTATTTCCAATGATATATGATTGTGATGTCCATGTGTTTACATGGACATCACAATCATATATCATTGGAAATAATGGTGGTCCCAAGTTCCCACAAAGGTATACAAATTAAAGATCATGAGGTGTTGCAACTTGAGACCTGACAATCTATTTCCAATGATATATGATTGTGATGTCCATGTAAACATGGAGGTAGAATCTACTTTTTTACCGTTACATCATGGAGGTAGAACCTCCATGATGTAACGGTAAAAAAGTTAATTTCTTCTGCAACAAATCCAGAAAAGATTTCAAGATCAAAAGTGAATTACTGTTGAGTATACGTGAGCCTTTCCTCACATTGACACATCAAATCTGAGTCATATCTGAATTGATTTTCACTGTGTAGTAGAATAGTTGATACCTTTTGATGGACAGCTTGTAATATTTTTACCCAACCCGATGGCCCGTATTCTGAAGTCGGTTTAACTTGAACTCAGGTTTAAAGCTGTGGTTTAAGTATGGATAGCCAATTGTTATATAAATCACTAACAATAGAGATATCATATTTCAGCTCATTTGGCTCTCAAATCATTCATAATTATCTAGGAAGTATAAATAGATGATTGTCTTCCCCAACGATGATCAGGAAAGAGCACAGTAAACATAAGAAACGTACAACTAAATAAAAATTTCGACACTTTTGGCTTCCCATAATTCTAACACAGAGTTAGACCATGGTCTAAGTTAAACCTGACTACAGAATACGGGCCGATGACTTTACCCATTTTAGATTGCTTCCCATGGTATGCTCTTTTAGGCCTGTCTAAAGCTCAGTAAATGGTCAAATGTCAATATACTAAAATTATGTACATATGAACCCAAATTTCTGGGGTACCTTTCAACCAATGAGTAGTTTTTATTAATGACTCTCAAACTGGTCAATATGAAAAGTTACTACTCTTTGCAGTTATACACATATTCACCATCATATTTGTTCTTTTGCCAATCCTTTTTAACTGTAATGAGTTGATTAACATGCACTGAAAATTACAAAAAAATTATATATTTTAGTAAATTTCTGCAAAATATTCTTTAGTGGAATAGTTTATATTGAAAGTACAGTATTCCATAGTTAGAGGAAAGATAATGTATCAATCATGATGTTGTTGACCGAAAGACAATCTGATCACAGGGGGATAAAAGAAATTAGGCCATGATAAGATGAAAATCAGTTGTTTAATTGCCTGTCCTGTTTTTCCATGATCTCACTAGATGGTTGTCACAAATTTAAATTGACGAATTCAAGCGAGCCTTCTGAAGAGGTAATCTGTTCTAGGTTTTTGAATTATTCATAGCTTATAAAAACGGTTACTATGCAAACATATTTGATTAGTCTGATCAATCTCATTTTGGAGTGTTCGTTTCAAGCTCCCTCGGTGCCTTCATACCTCCCCAATCACAAAAATATGTTTCAATCAAAAGAAATTGTTTAGTCTTCAAATACCTAATTCATAATTATTTCATGCGTTCACACATGCCTGTATTTAATCAAGATTGTGTATTTATGAGCAAGCAACTATTATTTCACATTAATATATGCAAACATTGAAATGAAAGGATAAATAGAATTAAAAATATTGAATAAAAATTAATAGAGTTTAGGTAATGAATAGATAAAAGTTGAACAGAATTATAGATAAAATGTACCATCACTATCCTTCCCTCACATTTGCTTTCATAATGCAAATATCTAAGTGAGCTCGGAAAAACATATCTGAAAGTTTTCGTAAATTTGAAAAGTATGTGTAATAATGAGCAGATTTTCTATCCATTAGAGTTATTACTTGTATTAACTTCCAGACTTTCCAGACTTGGAAAGTATGAAACATTTCTGTGATCATTGAATTGGTGTGAGCACCCCTCAATCTAATTTGTTAGCACCTAGAAAATAAAATGAAACAAAGCCAAATTTCATCTGATAGTGGAAAAAGGGTCTTGAAATGAGACAATAAGAAAAATAAAGCATTTTATTCTTTTGTAAATTTCTTGGCAAATATCCATTACAGTGAATGTTTTTTTTTATTTGTGAAAGTCTTTATTTGACCTCTTCCTCCCCCTTCTCACTCCCCCTTCTCACCCTCTCACCCTCTCCCCTCCTCCCCTTCTCTCCTTCTCTCCCTTTTCCCCTCCTCCTTCCTTCTCCCCCTTCTCCTTCTTGCTCCCTTCTCACCCCTTCTTGCTCCTTGCTCTCCACCCCTCTCTCTACCATGAACCTGTCAGAATTCAGGATGAGCATGTTCATATCTCAGAGTACGTCATTCGTGAATTACAACTAATGCAACTATTCAAGCAGTTATTCCCAACAGAGTACCTGTTCACATCAAGATTTTGTAGAAATTCATCTCAAAGTGGTACTTCCGATAGTCAAAGTGCTGCTTCATACTTTCCAAACTTTAGCCAAAACCCAGTCTCATAAAGTTCAGAAATTTATTGCACAGTAGGCCTATTTTTGTATGATGGATCTCATATGATCATTGCAATCGAGTGGAAATATCTTCCATATGATCAGTGGTTAGAATTATGGTACATGGGAGCCTCTGAGATGCTTAAAAGGGCCCTGGAAAATTCCTTTTTAATGCAATATTAAAGCTTCTCCAATGATGCAGATTCAGTCGGTAGGTTAGGAAATGTGGCCCCCGAAATGAGTGACTAGGTTATGTCATGTGGCCCAGGTCCCTGCAGCAAAAGGTTTCAATCAATTCAAATTTGAAACAAAAAAATTATAATTGCTGCCTTATGAATTAGTCGGGTTTTTTTAGCAAAATCCTATACAATTTATATATTTTTTCGAATCAGTTGGTAAAGAACATCATATTTCCAAGTGATTTAAAAAATTATTTTGTAGAGGTCCAGAATAAATGTTTGTACTATTAAAGTGATGCTTATTGACAAATTGAGCTCTCTCTCTATGCCATATGCATGTTATAAAACAAAGTTAGCAAACTTTTACCTGTACATAGGGCAAAAAAAAAAAAACATAAATGCCATGATATAATATAATCTCCTCAAGTACTTTTGAATAATGATGGTAATAAGCATCATAATTTCTGCAGTGAGCTTAACTCCTTTGAAAACTGATTTTCTTTCAATAGGCTCTTATAAAGCGTAGGATCAACGAATTTCAAATATGAACTGGTCATTTCATCATGTGCTTGCATGATCCCATTATTCAAATGCTTATTGAGACATGCTGCTATCCACCTCTATGCATCTTTCTGTCTGCATTAACCAACCTTTTTGAAAATGATGCCTACCACTGTCACGTTGCCATGGTGATATCAGTTTGTCTACCTTCTTGGTTATAGAGTTTGAAGTGTGTGCAAATCAAATTGGTATGAATGCTGACTGACATTTGTAATTTTATTTTGTTTGTTACAAATATTATTGCTTATGTCCATCTTTATTATTTGATTATTTTTCTTATACAATTACATCTACTAATAATAACATGATTATACAGAATTGTCTGTTTTAATCTAAAAATGTATTAAACTGACAACATTTCAAATCAAAGTGTTGTGGCAATTGACTGACATAATTAAAAAAAAAGGCAGTCAAATGGAAGTCAACTGTTTCCTTTTGAAGTATTTTAAACTCTTGTTTTCTTTTAATGTATAAGTCTGCAAGTTTATGAAAATTCCCTTTACCCCAAAATTACACACAATGTCTATTGTAGAAAATATTTTATTTCATCCTTAGAATTACTGCAATTCGTGTTACAAGGTTAGAATCTCTGACAGACAGAACTGATAGGACCTACAGAACTTTCATGAAAATATTACCAATATTTCTTGAAATTATGCCTTTCACTGTTGCTATAAGTGATAGTCAATTAGTATGCCCCCTAAATTTAGTTTTACATGGTATGAAATTGAGGAGCATGCAAATCAAATGATTTGATACCTTCTTTCAAAGTTATTTATTAATTTTGACTTGATTGTTTCAAGTTCATCTACAACCAACTGAACTTTCATGAAACTCTCATCCATGTTTTGGGGGAAGGATTCCTTCCAATGTTGGTATGAGTCAGTGGAAGCTGTATAAAAGTCCCGCCCCCCTAGTCTGCAGGCACAGATCCTGATTGAAACTTTGATCAGCAAGTGTGTCTCCACGCAAAGACTAGCACATACACAACTTACTTTTTCAATCCTGAGCAAGAATGCCTTCAGTACACAAGGCATGAGTAGGCTGCACATTCAGACCCTTTACTTGAGTGAAGCGTTTGCACAGCAGACTACCCCCCCCCATGCCACTTTTTGTTTATTAAAGAGCTGAGATGTGTGAAAATCATTTACCACAATTAATGTTGATGCTAACTGATGTCTGGTAGTGATAAAGTGGATATTTATAGCTCTATTCTCATTTATTCTCTCTTAAATTTTTTATCATTGATTAATTTCCAAATCTACTCTACATTACTGTCTATTTTTACACTCAGAATGCATTAACATTAGCATTAACCTATCATGGTTATTTCTTTGAATTAAGTGCCTTCTACTTATGCTACAAGTCAGAGTGCATTTGGCTGGATTGTAAAGCCCCCCCCCCCCCCTCCTGCTTGTACTTAATGGGATCTCCATTTTACTATTTGTAAGTCATTGAAAAGGGTACAAATTCAGTTATTAAAACTACCTGGCTTAAGTCTGCAAGCAGAGACTCAAATTTAATGCTTTATCCAAAACCATGTCTGCAGTGAAGACTAGACTCCAAGTCTGTGTTACCCAGCCAGCCACAGGACATAACGAATCTAGTCTTACTACTTCAGACTCTTTATTCTGCACTATGCGAATTGCGAAAACCAAGGGTCTGTGCCAGCAGACTATAAAATCTGGTGTCCGCCGGTGACGTAATGGTTATTTTTAGCCTTATTCTTGTTCAGTCTTTCAAAGTACATGTACAGTATTATTGGTTTAAGTTGCAATTTTACTTCAGGTATTACTTTCTTTTTAAGCAGACAAACATTGAACATTTCTTCATTGCTGTGAGCCAGAGTTGTGGTTGGATAGTAGAGTTTAGCAGTTTACTGTTTTTTTATGGCTTCAGAAAGTGTGCAAATCAATTCGTCATTGATGGCAACTGGGTCCCGAAACACAAAGGATAGCGATTAATCGTACGCTTGATTTTCATGATTGATTTTACATCGTAGTCAATGCAATCAATCGTAGAAAAATGTTCTACGATCATTGCTAAGTTTTGTGTTATGTGCCCCTGATGTTTGTATGTGATGTAGCAGTTATTTATAGCTATACCCTAATTCATTTTGTCAGTTTTATTAGTTCAATTAAAAATGAATATCATGTCTACTTCCGATATGACTGTCTGTTGTTGTTTTTTTTTACTCGGAGGACCATTTTAAAACCCTTTCTGACCTCTCACCCCCCCCAAAAAAAAATTGTGTGTCTTCCACTTTTGGTATATGGCTCTGAGTATAGGAGTGTCTGCCCCACTACTTAAGTTTCATGGCTTCTGCATTTCACCATCTCGTTATGACATCAAAAAGTGTACAAATCAACTCGTCATTGACGCTAACTGACGTCTGCCTGTGATGTATAGTTATATGCTCCACCCTTGTTCAGTTTGTCAATGTATGATAGGTTCATATGAAGATCTAAGACTTGATCGTCTGCAGGCAAAACATTTTTTTATTTTTTTTATTTTCAGGGGCTACTTTTCACAACTTATTGTCTAAATCTGCATCATTGGATAAGCTTTAACATTGAAATGAATGGGAATTTCCAGTCTCCTTTTATTTTTAGTTTCTGGGGCTGTTTTGAGCATTTTGAGGGCTAAATCGCCCCCAGCCCTGTGTAGTTTCCCCCTGATTGTCTGTTAATAGACTTGTAGAACGAAGTCCCCGATTTGAATTGATCATCGATCAAGCATGATCACTGTATTTTGGACTTGGTCATTCTCGCTCAATTTCTTGAAATATTTGTTCATGTGTCGGCATTTTTATTTGTGATTCATGTGTTTTTATGTGTGATTCATGTTTGCAACTTAACGTAGAGAATATTGTCTGAACACACCTCAACTTGGTCTGTGTTTTATCAATCTTTAAGTTATTTAAGATCTACAAGTAAAATTGTGAAATATCTGTATCTATAGATACATAATATTAAAAGAATGCACCCTTTAAAAGAGTACCTGAAAATGATTAAATTTTCTATGAGAACTTTAAAGAGCAACAAACCAAAACCATAATTATTCAAAAGAGTTGGTTATGTTTGAAGAGTGGTTTTGCATGCTTAATTCTTCCAGCATTCATTATGGCCCCACTTGTGGTCTTTCACCGCTTCAAACGATCAATAAAAAATAAGTTACTAAGCGAGACAGATATTTTCAAGAGTGATACAAATCATGCCCAAAGGCATGATGAAACTTGTAATATTGTACCTTATGTTACGAATGTTACGAATAAGTTGAAAACTGCCTTCTTATATTTACATGAAATTGAAAATATTCAGCCCCCACTCCAAATCATTTTAATGCTGTAATGATAAAAGAGATAATTGCATGTACCAATTGCATGTTGTACCATTCTAAAAAACTCTGCTGCATTTTCTCTAAATTGATGTTGAATCTATTGATTACTGAATGTTGGCTTTGCATAGGCTTTGTACAGTGTTCGAGTGTTTCCAGTAGGTAGTGGGTTAATATATCAAAGTCGGATGGAAATTGACTTCGCGAATCTGTCTGGAAAAATATTTATTACCTGGAAATCTAATTGTTAGTGCGTAATAGAATACATCTTCACAGGAAGAAATTTTCAGGTCACCTTTTGCATCGACTCTACTCCTTTCAGACAACATTAATGCTCTGCCTATTCTAGTAGACACTGTTTGCATAATACTGTCTTTTTTCTAGCCGTCTGAACAGGGCCGGTACCAGACTTGTTTTGATCGCCGCCGAGCAGCAATCCCCGAGAGTTTATCACAATAAGTGACCTGAAAAATTTATTACCTTGGCCATATTGCAGCGAAGTGAGAAATTGGCCTCAATTAATTGCCATACATGCGCTGTCTGTTGTTATCAAGTGCGTGTTTGAAATCAATGTGAAGGATTTTGTTCTGTCTTGTACGTGTCCTTGTTTTCTTCCATTTTCATATCTACTGAAGATTGGGGGCCTTTCGATGGAGCACTTTGAGAGTAGTAACATCACAAGCAGTTGTTACCAGCTACTGAAATCTGTAATGAGTAGACCTGGACCCAGTTTCATAAAACTTGTTATCATAGCAAATTTGGAATAACAGTTAAAAGCTACTGAAGTCATTAAATGTGATTGGCTGATAATGAAATTGTTATAGAAGTTGTGCGTTTGTTATAACAAGTCTTTGTGTAAAAGGAACCCTTTCATGAGTTTGTGAAGAATATCCACAAGAAAACATTTAAGGCTTGTAAAATCATTGCATCTGATTTGGCTGAGAGTAAAGTTTATCAGTAAATGGAGGGGGGGGGGCATTTCACAGAGCAGTTTGTTAGTGATATTCAATAGCATGATTGGCTGTATTTTTGCTGTTATTCAGGTCCATGATGCAAATTATGCCAATTGATATAAAAGGGGAAGTTCACTGTGAAGACTAGTTCAGTCCCTTAAGACCATAAAAGGGGAGCAATAAATCAAATTGAAAGTTTGGCCAAAAAAAAATTATATATCAGTCATGGATTTTTATTTCAAGATCAATTTTTTGACTGTGACATGCAAGCAGCTCCCTCATATGCCATATAAATCATATATGTTCCATTTTTTAAAATCACTTTTTTTCTGGTTTAATATATATATTCTTCTATGCTGATCACTGTGAAAAAGATAACAAAATACCAGTGACATGGACGAACTACAAGTACTCACTATTAAAAAAAAAATGAAAACTTGAAAAATTCATTATAAGGTTATTCACAGTTTTTTTTTAATGTGATATTTCTTTAAATTTTTTGTTTGCTTTTATTACACCAAAATAACAGTCAGTGTGAACTTCTTCTTGGGGCCAACATTCAAACAATATGACAATTCTTGTCCTTAGAGTGTAAAGATATTTTAAAAAATGATAATTTCTAGAAAATTAGTTACCATCATAATGTTTGACTTGATATGGATATTAGGTTTGGTTTAATTTGTGATTCATTGCGGTTTTCATGATGCGGATTCACTGAAGATTCAGAACATGCCTTCTTTAAAGTTCAAATTTTTCAGTTCTACTCGGGAGAGGGGGGATGAGAAGCGACTCTTTTTACTATTTTAATGTGATGAACTGCCTCAAGATATACCGGTTTTTTAGCTTCGAATTCATGACATTGAAAGTGAGCTAAATTTATGGGAGATGGATTTACTATGTACCCCATTATGTTTCCCCCCAAGTAGATCTCATAATATAATATACAGTCTAGAAATGGTTGTGGTCACATGCTTTGAAATGTACGGTCTTTGCTGTATCACTGTTGCAAATAAACTTTTAACTTTCATGGAAACAGTGCTTATCACTATCAAATCAAGGTTTCACTTTTCAGGTTACACTTCGTAATTCCGAAGCTTCGTAATTCCGAAGGTTCTTTATTCCAAAGGTTCATAATTCCGAAACACGTAAATTGCCTATACCTCGATGTTCGTTAATCTGAAAACGAAAAAGGGATTGTTAATCCGAACATTTGTGGCGTTAATCCGAAGGTTCGATAATCCGAAAACGAAATAAGGTTCGATGTTCCGAAGGTTCGTTAATCCGAAAAACGAAATAAGGTTCGTTGTTCCGAAGGTTCGTTAATCCGAAAACAAAATAAGGTTCGTTGTTCCGAAGGTTCGTTAGTCCGAAAACGAAATAAGGTTCGTTAATCATTTCGTTTTTGGACTAACGAACCTTCGGAATTACGAACCTCATTTTGTTTTCCGATTAATGAACCTTCGGAATTACGAACCTCATTTCGTTTTCGGACTAACGAACCTTCGGAATTACGAACCTTCGGAATTATGAACCTTCGGAATTACGAACCTTCGTAATAACCGAACCTTCGGAATAACGAAGCTTCGGAATTACGAATGTATGCGACTTTTCATGGTAGTTACAGTAAAATAAGAGTTACCATATTTATTATAGTTTTATGTATTGTCTTTGGTTATCAAAATAATTGCATATGCTATGCTGATATGTAGGAGCATTTCATGAAGTCATTTGTCAGTAATTTTCATTCTACAGCTCTGGAAATCTTGCCTCTGATTGTGACCAAATATCCCAGAGAATGCTTCTCTCTGAAATGCTACCCATACATCAAGCAAGAAACTGGAGCAATTAAACACATCATGTGTCCACCCACAGAATGTCTTTGGATATTAGATTGTCCAAAGTGATCAAAGAGCTTGTTTATAGCAGTCCTATCATATTTCCACAGGGGGTTTTACCGCCCTTTCACATGGTTAAAAAAAAATTGTAATTTGAATGATGATTCCAGGGAAAAATAAGGCTAATGACAAATATTTAGCACGTGTGAAACCAAACTAGAACATTAGAATCAGGAACGCTAATCACAGTCATGATTACAATAGCAATCATCATTACAATGATGATTCAAGATTCATGTGTGAAAAGGCCCTTATTATACAGGCTCTGAGTGAGTTAAAGTTTAATAAATTCCAGTTGTTATAGTGATCACACTATGTATTCTAACAGAATTCAAAGATCATAATTTATCAGAAGAAATCATCTGAGCATTGTTTTCTCTTATATTCTAAACCATTATTTTTTTGCTTTTTTTGGGGGGGGGGGCAGTGGTCTTGGGGGGCACACCTGACTGTGATAGCTTGAATTTTATATTAAAAAGATCCTAGGAATTATGAAATAATCAAGCAAGCAAAAAATACAGCTTTGCAATTTTGTGGGCCAGTTCTTCAGTACCATTGAAAAGGATATGATATTGTCAAATTGATTGAATAGAGACATTTGTAAGCAATCCTTCTTGACGTTTCCTTTGCATTTCCCTACATGTTTACATCCGATGGTGATGGTTCATGAATGAATAAAGAAGTGCTGATGTATCAATTATGGACTAACAAAAGAAGTTGATGGTACAACCCTGCTTTTTTGCTATCTCTGCATTTCACTTTGTTGGTTTTCCAATACCATTGAAAAGGATGTACAGTGCATTGTCCCCACGTGATTGAAGAGCTTGTTGTTTATAGAATTTTCTTGAAAAAAAATGACCCACTTTTTGATGACAAACATTTTTGGACGATTTTTCTCATGAATCAAAAGAAATATCTGTGCCTCGCCTTAAATGAAATTAAAATCCTTGATCCACCCCTGGTAAGGACTAAGGGCACCCCATCCCAAACACGAAGTAGCAGCTAAATAAAGTTCATGGAAGGCTGCATATACACAATGTTGGCTCTCAGTAAGACCTAATTATCAGACGTGACAGTTACCTACATACGATCATGTACATCGCTGCATTTAATCATCATCAAAGTGAGCTCCGAGTATTTTGGATGAATATGATATCTGCATAGAGACATGCTCTTTGTCTGGTGATCTTATACATTTATTTGATTAAATTTAATGAAAGCTGATGCTGATAAACACACTACATAGATTAACTAAAAAAGATTAATTTTGAGAAAAAATGGCTGTCTTTAGCCCCCTCACACCCCCCCCCCCCCCGAAAACAAATGAGGGAACATTTAAAGAAAAATGCAAGTGAGCAAAGCAAGCAAACCAAAATTGACATTTTGTAATACTAGACTAAGCATGCTAAACAATGGTAATTATCAAGAAATTATACCGTTAAAAATAAAAATGATAATAACAACTTCTCCAATATATACCAGAGATCAAAACAGAAGTATTGGTTTCTATCTCTTCTTGGAAGTGTCCAAATCTTTTATAAGCTTTCACTGAGCTTTTTGCTGACTTTGTCCTTGAAGAAAACAATAAGGGACAGTGCGCATTGTGTTACAATCAGTTTTACATAAAGAATTATATAGATTTAGTGGTCCCAGCTTTTCATCAAATCAATTCTTATGAGGCAGTGATGCAGTGCATTGGTATAAAGCCCAAGCTCAACCTCATTTGTGCTCAAAATATCAATTTGACCTACCTGAAGAAATGAAGCTGGATTACCAGTTCCAAAAATAGCGGCAGGGGCTATTATTATCACATGGGTATTATGGATATCAAAACAGATTGGCATCGACATTGTTTGGGGAATGTGCTGCGGGGGATAGAATGACACAATACGCTAGGATGTTCACATGTGACTGGAGAGACTTTGATCGTAGAGACTTGTATGAAGGATCTTGCTACCAATTTATGGATGTCATTTGGAATGATGCGCTTGATTTGGGGTTCATCGCTAATCATTTATGTGTTTTCTGGAGCATGCATGATGTTATACCATGGTGATACTATTGGAGCCTTTTAGGTTGAGTTCTTGTTTTTTTTTTCTTGTATGTTTTTTACAAGGTGAAATCAAAACCAAATAGGATTATGTGATCATTTCTGATATAGCATGCTAGCCATGGATGAACATCGATTTGACATAGTGCTATTTTGATGGTGCTGGAATAAGACGCTCTGTAATGCGAGATGTAAGGCAGATGACCTTTTTCTCAAAGTTGGTATTATTTTTGGTATGTACTCTCTTTATGCATAAGAGCTCACCCTCCTCAGTCTCAAAGTGATACGAGGGACCAATCCATTTGGAGTGAATTGTGCATCCCTTTAGAGTGCATTACAGCTCATTTTGGAGTGAACTGCATTATTTTCATTCAAAAATAGATAAAATCCACTTTCAGATGGTGCAATCCTCACAATGAGCAGAGTGAGATTGGGGACCCAAGTAGACCTTTAGCATTTAGAGAGTAACAGTGGAGAATCTAGCTCTGTCTCCCGATTCAAGAGATTAATTGGGGATGCCTTTCACATTGGATGCTTTGACACCATCCCAAACAGGAAAATATCTGGTGTTTTCATGCAAAGTACCCCCAAAAGAAATATTTAATAGGTTCGTTTTTAAGTTATGATAACATTTGCAAGGAGTTGTCTAGTATGTTGGGATATTTGCAGCGTTAAAGCAAATTACGAGAATTTTTACACTATATTAGGTAGAAGAATGTTAAGGTCTTGTAGACTCAAAACTATGTGAAATTTTGTGCTTCGGGTAGGTGTGAGTGCACTGAATATATTATCAGGTATTTTGATCAGCATTTTGTCTGTTAATTGTGTTAACCATGAACCCCCCCCCCAAAAAAAAAATCATCATTCCTCATTTTTATGACTTCTCTATTTCCTTTTCTTTCTTTTTTTCATTTCATTCAGTTATCATGTACGATCCAAGGCTAAAACCAAACACTTTGAAAGGATGGAGAGAGAGAGCAAATGAGGAAAGAGAGAGAGAGCAAGAGAAAGGAAAACATACATAAAAGGAGAGACTGGTATGGATGTACGAGCTGACTGGAGAAATTTAACTCTTGATAAGTCTTTTAGCAACTTAAAGAAGACAGAAAGAACATTAGAGATGCTCAAAAAAAGGATACAAAGATAATCGAAAGGGGAAGATGAATATTTTAATTGAAATAAGTATCATTTTATCAACATGATTTGATATTTCAGAGAGACCTTTTTTGTCCAGGTGTCATTTTCAAACTTTTAACTTGGAATATAGCTGTATATCCGGTCTTATAAAAAACTTATTCACATGAGCTTTATTTTGGAGGAAAATGTGAGTTATCATTCAGGAAAACTGATAGCTTCCTTGTTATTTTCATTTTGAATGTAGACCTAAATGCTTAAAGGTCTGACTAAAAGCTCTGTCACTCTTGATTATCTGTGCATTAATAAACAAATCTTGTTTATCAACTGGTGCTTGCCTAGTTTGGATTTAGATGCTGCAGTAAATGTATTCGTGAGCATATCATTCGCACAAGATGAGAAATATATATTGGTGGTTGCTATGGTTACTAGCATCTATCGTTTTGATGTTACTATGTCAGACAATCTCAGCGTGGGTTCTCCACTTTTTGGAGGAAAACAATTTTGCTCCGCTCTGTGGCATATGCGGGTAGATAATTGAGTATAGTGTTATTGTGACGTTATCATTATGTTTATGATGAAAATGGAGGTAAAATGACTTTCGGCAGGGACAGATAGTGATGGTTCTGCTTAAAGATGTAGAGATTATGAGGGTTTTAAGTCCTAGATATTTTTTAGTCTCTACTTTGGCATGTATACAATGCGTGATAATGTGAATCTATTTTGTAATCATTGTTTGAGAATATGGATTATGGAATCATATAACAGAGTGCAAAAAATAATAATACTTGCAGGTCTTTATATGAATATAAAGTGAAATTGGATGAGCAGGTAAATGAGTACTATTTGAATAAGAAAAATGAAAGAATGAAGGAAACTTTTTAATACAAATTTGTCATTCAACGTTTTCCCATATTAACACACATAAGGGCAACACCACAACGGCATTTATGAGGCAACCTCCATGGTTTTCTAAGTGATTGAAAAATAAAAAGAAAAGATAATGGAAAAGGGAGAAGAAAGAGGTATTAGAATGAGTTAGTTAGCTGGGTTGTCCAAATACCTTTTTCCCCAGTACAAGAAGAAATCACTGTGAGAGCATATACCCCCCCCCCCGCCCCTTCGAAATACAGTATGTCTACCCTGACTCCACACTAAAATAAGTAAATAAATAAAAGAGTAAGATTTGCTATACTTTTAATATTCCAATGCCAATACTAGAGTGAAATCATGCAGACATTTTTGGCCAAATACTCATTCTATAAAATGCCTATCCTTGCATTTTTTTTGTCTTAGTCCCTCAGGCAAGTTTGATGAATACATATAATGATATTGTGATTTTTCAAGTCAGTGAGCACCATTATTGTGTTAAAATTATCTTTTGATATAGATTGGAAAGAGATAAGTTGAATAAAATGAGGAATGGTGTATTGATGTGTTACATGTCCGTCTTGAGTATTGTATTTTTGTTTTCAGTGTTCCACTTTTGGTACGAAACTTAATAAAGAACTAGAAACAAAGAAATTAAGTTTTGTGTGGATAGATTGCTATTGACTATACAGGAGCTGCGGAAGCGGGGGGGCTTCAGCCCCCCCTTCCCCCACATTTTCCAAAACTGTACAAAAACGTAAAAATGACCATATGATTGTGATTTTTTGCATGGTTAGCCCCCCACTTGTGGTGCAGCCCCCCCCCCCATTTTGAAAACCGTTCCGCGGCCCGTGCTATATATGAGGTAAATATAAATTTGAGACTACAGAATTGACACACAAAGAAAATAAAGTACCATTATAACTTTTTTGTTTTACATCCGATTGTGAGGTGATTATTCATTGAAATAATGCAAATTTTAATGTCAATTTGTTTCTAACAGCTTTTAAAAGATATTTTCCTAGACGAAGAAATAATGCAATCAAACATAAATCTGCTATTCAGCAATATAAGATCTAATGAAACAATCTGAAGCTATTCAGCAATATAAGATCTAATGAAACAATCTGAGAACACATGAGAAAACAATATCTCACATTCTGTATAATTAATTATGAATTTCAGATTTTTTTTAAAGAGGAAATGTATTGATTTACACAATAAATTGTCTTTAGTTTAGTAAGTGATTTAAGGGCTTTTTATGGTTTAATTTTATCTATGACTTATTTTCAGAAACTGTTATTGATTACTAGGCTTGTAAAACAAGGCACAGTTTTTTTTAGCGGAAGCAGGAAGTTTGTTCGAGGAGCTTACCAGCAATTGTTTTATTTGTAGGATGATCACCATAGGCTCAAATGCTAATTGGATAAAAACAGACAAACTTATGGGAGTCATTGATACATCGTCTGGGAATAATTCAGCTTAAAACTGTAAAAGTGGTTTTAGAACGTGATTTGAATAGTTATTTATGCAGATATCAATTTTAGTACACAGAGAAATGCCCAATAGTGAATGCACACTTTTATTGATTTCCACTTGATGCTATGGTTTAAGAAATAACTTTAATCAATATCGCCTCAACTCTCTTATAATATGAATAAATGAGGTTGGAAACCATGGCAATGTGGTGATTTTACCAACCTGTCACACAAGGGTGTATTTAATTTTGGACTTTTTGCATTGAATGTACAAAATAAAGCATATATTCTGCATAAACTGTTTTCTAATCCAGTTTAAAATTTTAAAACCACCTTTGGGAATGTATACCAATGTATCTTAATAGAGGCGCATTTGCAAATCTGAAGAATGCTGGTGGAGCGTTTCATGAAGCAAATGGGGATGATCACTTACTGTTATTGTTATAAGCTACTGAATTCCTAGCATCTGATTGGCTCAGAGCATATTGATCAGTGCAAAAAGGACAAGATACTTCATGAAGCACTCCCCAGTCATCTATCCAAATTCAACATCAGCGTGTAGTACCACTTGACTTTATCTGCTGTTTGCCTGGCTAGATTTAATTACATTTGTTTGTAGCCATCATCAACCTCATTTTATGTTACTTTATATATATGCCTAGATTGAACCATGCAACGTAAACCTGAACAGAGTCCAGGCAATGTATGCTTTTAGCATTCTATGGGAAGTATTTGAGCGCAAAGGAAGTTCAGTTTGAGCTAGCAATGTGAGCTCCAAAGAGCGTGTAAAATTCAGCAGTACTTTATAAACACTCTTGCGGATAACAGGATGTTTGTTGGACACAGTTAAAACAAGTCGAATCGTTTAAAAATGTTGGACAACAAAACACTGGTGCAAGGATTTAACCGTGTATGCTTTGGAGTGCCGTCATTTCATCCACTATGATTCCTGACTTGAACATAATGATCTCCTAGACAATATTCCCTTCGGGGATTTCAAGACGTGGACCTTTACATTTCTCCCCATTTGGATTCTGTCTTTTTTCGCTCACCCCCAAAGCCATGATACGGCAGGACGGGCTTCTCCCCAAAGGAGGCGGGGGGCGTAAGCGTCGATGGTCTGTTCCCGGCTTGAAGACACCGTCCTACGTTCGATCCTGTTTTCCAGGAGTTGGTAAAGGAAGTGCCAGGGTTCGGCTGAGACACAGCAGCAGTGGCAGTATTGCATCTGTTGTAAGTACTGTTTGACGAGAATTTGGTGAGAGTTTTGTTTCAACTTCCTTCTCCACCCCACCCTCCCAAACCCCATGAGAGAAGCAATTTTCCACTTGGTATAATCCCAGTTTGTGTAATTATTACTTGGTTTAAAGCATAGGATCTTACCCATTTGGCCTCTTACTAATACCTATTTTAATTGGCAGTGGCAGCATAATGAAAATAAAGTTGAGGGTTCTGTGTGACCTGCTTCCCTCCCAATACTAATAATTACCACTTGGTTTAACCCCGTTCCTGTTTAAATGTTCGTTTTGTATTGTAATACAGGGTCTTATCCTGTTCGGTTTCCAAAAAATGTCTTAAAGGGATGGTCCAGGCTGAAAATATTTATATCTTAATACATAGAGTAGAATTCACTGAGCAAAATGCCGAAAATTTCATCAAAATCAGATAACAAATAATAAAGTTATTGAAGTTTAAAGTTTATCAATATTTTGTGAAAACAGTCGCCATGAATATTCATTAGGTGGGCTGATGATGTCACATCTCCACTTTCCGTTTTCTGATGTTATGACATAATATCTTAATTTTTTCATTATTTCATACTTGTGTGAATAATATGTCTCCCTTATAATAAAATAAGTTGCAGCAATAAATATCTAATGCACTAAATCAGTTGTCAATCCAATTTTTCTAGTTCTTGGAGGAAAAAAATTGAATAAATCTGTAATAAAATACAAAAGAACAAGTGGAGATGTGACATCATCAGCCCATCTAATGAATATCCATGATGACTGTTTTCACAAAATATTGCTAAACTTTAAAATTCAATAACTTTGTTATTTGTTATTCGATTTTGATGAAATTTTCGGCATTTTGCTCAGTGAATTCTACTCTATTTATTGAGCTTTGATACTTTCAGCCCGGACCATCCCTTTAAGCAGCATTCTTTCTGTTGAAATTACAGTTATTTGATGTTTTGAACCCTACTAACTCCCCCCCCCCCCTAAAAAAAAATGTTTGGAGCAGCATTCTTTCTTTTGAAAATACAGAGTCATTTGATGTTCTGAAACCTACTTACTCCCCCACCCCCACAATAAAACACACACAAAAAAACCAATTGACGCTCTGTTTGATACCAGAATAAACGAATCAATAGATAAGTAAGTATATACAAGAATGAATAGATAAATCCAAAATAAATAAATGAATAAAAAGAATCAAAATTAATAGATCCAAATAAATAAATCAATAAATTCAAATAAAATCAAATTAGATAAAAAACATTTGGTGCAATCGCACTGTGTGTAGTGAATTTGTGGTGTGATCCCATTTTGTTTACAATATGTCTCTTATCAGTTGCAGCTTTGCTTCTGTAGTACATACAGTTTGTCAAGAGTTTGATCCACGTACCCCCCCCCCCTAAAAATCACAAAATTTATAACTGAATTGGCCTAATTAAACATTTGTTAGTATCACACATTGCCCATTACCATTTCATTTTCAATCGTTTTTTCCTCATAACCATTTGGTATAGATACCTGCCCATTTATTATTTCCTGAACACACTTCTTATTTGGTTTAAAAATACAAAAATTGTTGTAAAAATAGCAGAAAATGATTTTAAAAATATTGGTGAAAGTTTTAGGAAGATCCATTTAAAATTAAGAAAGTTATTAGAATTTCTATATTTTGATTTGTGACGTCGTAAACGCGGAGCAGCTGCCCCATATGTTATGTAATAGAAAATGCATATATTTCATTTTTAATGGTTCGTGATGACTTTTTTTTCCTTTTTTTTTAAATAGGAGTGAGTGTGAAATGATTGTGTATTGATATACTATTTAAGTACAATAAAACCCATCAATGCACTTTCATTTTCTAAGAAAATTGATGATTTTTTTCCATCAGATATGTAGGAAAGCTACTCGCACATGACATCACAAATCAAATCAAATTAAAATTCTGTTAACTTTTTTATTTGATGGATTTTCCTCAAAACTTCATGAATATTTTTATTATTTTTCTTCTATTTTTATATAAAAGTTTTTGTCAGGGTGAACTTCCCCTTTAATACCAACTTGTCCTTGAGTGACACTGTGGGTGGTGTTCCAAAGCTGTTTGTATTTTGCGCATGACTGTAGGAGTGGAACATATTCTTATCCAGCAACAAAGGGGAATCATTTAGCACAAGAATGTGCCGGTGGGTGTTTCATAAAGCTGTTCGTAAATTATGAGCCACTTTAAGTAGACTGGTGAACCTTTCTTGTAAATAATATTCACCATTAATGTGCGTTGGCGATGGCCTAGCGCGTAAGAAAGGTTCACCAGTCGCTCTTAACTAATACAAAGAGCTTTAATTAACACCCACCAGGGGTCCGTAACAAAAAAATTAGTGACTAATCGTACGCTTGATTTTCATGATTGATTGTACATTGTATTCAGTGAAATCAATCACAGAAAAATGTTCTACGATCATTTCTAAGCTTTGTGTTACGGGCCCCAGGTGTACATTGCCACTTTGCCCATTTATAGTTTCCCAATTAAACTTTTCCCACTTGGTTTGATATCCTCTTTTCTTCACAAGTTATGCACAACATATCTCATGAGTTAATGTAAGAACCTGTTCTCATTACCGCCTAAACTAGTTTACTGGAAACTAATGAGAACGGTTGAAGCGGTCTTGTAAGCAATCTATCAAACCAGTTTGGAAAACCACCTCATGATGTAGTTTTCATGATCGCTTTGCCTTGTTAAACTGGTTTCAGCGTGAGGACACAACCGTTATCCGGGAAGCGATCTTCGCACATTTTGAGTGCAATACTCCACACACTGTGTGAAGAATGTCTACGCTGCGGTTTTGAATTTGGCACGAAACGTGTCGCCCCCACTGAGAGCGTCCCATAGCAACAAGACCACTTTACGTGAAGTGGTTTTTAAAACCACTTTCGGCTGATCAAATGGGAACGCTAGCAAAGCGATCTCCCAAACTGGTTTCTTGAACCGGTTTCCAGTAAACTAGTTTTAGAAAGTATAATGAGAGTGGCCTGGTGTCTATGGCTGGAACATTATCTGTTTTAGTCAGCTGCAAATGGAGATCATTAAGAGCATGAACATTTCACCAGTCGTGCATAAAGTCACGCTTAACTTTATAGAAAGAGCTTCATGAACCGGCCCACTTTATTAGTCTGCAAGCACAGACTCAAAGTTGAAACTTTAACCATCAAACCAGGTCTAGAGTGAAGACTAGATGCCAAAGGCTCTGTCCATGTCAAATAAAACACAGGCAGAGGCTAGGCAGCCACTGCACATGATGAATCTAGTCTTACAACTTCAGACTCTTAATCATGCTCTATGTGCATTGCCAAAACCATGGGTCTGTGCCTCCAGACTACCTTTTTGGCTTGTGAGACAAACAGGCATCGGAAAAAGTGGCAATTACCTGTATAATGGAACAGCTCAGATGTGGCAAATTGGCATATAAAGAACATTTAGACCTGGGGGCCATTTCGTAACACTGTTCGTAAGTTAAGAGTGACTTTAAGAACGACTGGTGATCTTTTCTTGTGGTAAATGGTATATACCAAAATGTTCATTGGCAATGGTTTAGCGCGTAAGAAGGATCACCAGTTCTTAAAGTCGCTCTTAACTTTATACAAACAGCTTTATGAAACACCCACCTGGTAACACCATGACAGTTGGCACAAATAATACCAAGTGATCATTTAAATGAAATATTTTAATCTCTTGTATCATCTGTTTTTATCTATACTTGTATGGTATGTTTTAGGAAAAAAGGAACATTGAATTTAATTTAATTGAATATAAGTGTTGATAGTGAACTCCCCTCTGCCCCCCCCCCCCCCCATTAAAAAGGGAAGAGAATTGTGATATAGTAATGTATAAAACGAGTGGTAATTGTTTTACGATTATTTAGCTTTCTGCTTTCTGCTGTGCAATGAGTGATCTGCTTGTATTTAATCACTTTTTTTTGCTATAGAAAACTGAAAACAAAAACAGCATGACAATCAACTGTTATTCTTTTATAGCACATCATTTCTCAATACCAGAATCATAAGTCTTGCTTTTTTACAACCAAATTTTGTGCTGCAAAATTGGCATGTAAGCACGATTACTGTTAAAAAGTTGGCCCAAAACACCATGCATGTCAAACAATCATGACCCCAACATTTTCCCCTGCAACTTATTGTTCTTACAATTTGCTGACACCGTGACTCTGCAAAAATTATTCAGGGGCCAGTTTCATAAAGAGTTTGAACTGTTGTAACTTTGCGATTATGGCAACTACCATGGTAACCTTGATTATAATTGGCTGCTGAGCCCTGTGAAACCATGGTAGTTGTCATAACGGCAAAGTTACAACAGTTGTAACTCTTTATGAAACGGGGCCCCATGGCTCAGCCAATACTGCTACCCCAGGGAGCTCCTTGGCTGCCCTGTAATTAAATTGAATCACAGATATTTCTACACCTTTTTTGCGCATTGTTGATCTGCACAGTGATCGTAAGTGACATACAACTTCGGGAACTACTCACGAGTGACCATTTGTGCGATATGTAAATCAGATTTCTATCATTTTTTTGTTCAGTTTGTTTGTTTTAAACAAGCATCTGATTGCAAAACTTATGATTTATCAATAATTTAAGGAAATTTACTTCTAATTTAGTATATTAAAACACAACAAATTTTGTTTATGTCATTTAGCATAAGAACAGGTCATCGGTCCCCCCCCCCCCTAAAAATTGTGCACAGATTATGAAAATTATTGTGGAGATTTGAACAGTGCTTTCCTTGTTTTTAATTATAATCCTAGTTGTACTACTAGACTATGGATGGTATTTGATAATGTGCAAACTGAAGCTGAGAAGTCTGGTGGGCATATATAGATAGCCAGACTGGCTGCTAGTCTGCAGGCACAGACCCTGGTTGGCAATTTAACTTCCAAGAGGGTCTTTGTAATTTATACTCTACCACAAGTTCAGCTAGCAATGCCAAGCCTATAAGTTCTGAATTTACCATGTACAATTCCATTTAGGTGTGGCATGCTGTATGTGTTTCTACAAACACAGAATTTGTGCAGTCTGGCTGCTTGGCTTTTTGCCAGAATCTCCAACATACACCTTAGCTTTGTTGATATCTGCTAGTCTTGAGTATCAGCAGCATTTGACAAGTCATTCTGCCCTTTCACACGTAAAAAAAAATCGTAATTTGAATGATGATTCCAGTGAAAAATAAGGCCAATGACGAATATTTAGCATGTGTGAAATTAAACTAGAACATGATTAGAATCACAAATGCTAATCATAGTCACGATTACAATAGCTATCATCATTACAATGATGATTCAAGATTCACATGTGAAAAGGCTCATTGAAAGAAGGCAACTGAATCACATAAAAGTATGTGTTAAGGTCCTTTTATGCTTTCATTTTTATGAAGGCAAGATTAAATTCAATAACTCAGGTAATACATTGTACCTGCAGAGTCCTAGACATCAGTAATGTAGGTTTACAAGAACCAGATAAAAGTTAAAAACCTGTTAAAGGGCCAGTAATTATACTAACATTCCAAAAGTGGTCCACTTGATGTTGATTCTTTGTTAGAATTTAATTGACAATTTGTATCGGATGTCCAGCACTCTCTCTGGAATGTTAGTGCTTTCCGTAAAAAAATGCTCTTTAGGCGGTTTCAAACCGCCTCGATCACAAGAATCCCCGTTAAATTACGAGAACATTTTTAGGCTAAAAAATACCCATTAATTATTCCTGCATTCACACTGCCCCGAAACATACCCTTCAGAATAAATTCCTGAAGTTAGGAGCATGCGCAGTATGGTCTAATAAGCAGGCAAGGCGCGAGATTCAAAACCACTAGCCCAGCAGCAACCCACGGCGCCCGCGCCCAATGACACGCTTGGCTGTAAGTTCCCGTAAATTGCTTTCAGATTGCCAAAATACCTGCGACCTTGGAAAAATCCCCGCGAAAGTTCTCGTAATTTCGCCAAGTACCTAATAGCGGGTATTTTCTTTCGGGGAAATTACGCGTAGTTTGCTTTCACATTACCAAAATACCTGGTATTTTCTGATCGGGGTAAATTTCCCGATCAGAGAATACCTGGAACTGACGAACTTCGAGGCGATCTGAAACCACATTTTGAGCACAATTTAGTGATTGAATGCATGGGTGTCGATCACGGGGGGGATGGGGGGGATATATCCCCCCCAATATTTCAAGTGGGGGGGATGGCCTGTATTATCATCCCCCCCAATAATTTAGGGTAGACAAATTATAATAATGATGATGAAAAAATGAAAAGTTTGATCATGATGATTATAGTGATGATTATGCCATCAATCAGTTTGTTTCCTTCGCAATTTGTGTATATTGTTATTAAATAAAAACATTCTTTTTCAGGACTATTAAACAGATGGGTGGAGGTTCAAGATGAAAAAGAGTGAAATGTTTTTGTATATGATATTTTTAACACATGACATAAAAGGACCCCAACGAAAAACAACTTTTGTGGATAGGGTGTTCCATCCCACCAGTGGTGAATAAATTGATTTTAATACATCAATGAGTAATTCAAAAGGGTGGACAATAAACGGGAGTAAAAGGGTGGCAAGATAAATCGTCTAAGGAATGACCATACAGCTATTACATACAGTAATAGCTCTATGGAATGACGGTAAGCCCGATGGCGCACGAGAAGCCACACAGTTTGTCATTTGTGCTAGTCTTAATAAGATTATTGGTCCGAATCTGCATGTTATCATCATGCATTAAGAAAAAAGATATTGCCAGTCGGGTAAGATTTAAGAGAGAAGTTGTATACACAGAGGCGTCGATCCGGGGGGGGGGGGGCGATCACCCCACCAATGAAAATATTTGGGGGGAACATATCGTTTTGCCCCCTCCCAATAATTCCGCATGTGCAACTAAAAAATAAGATTGTAATGCTACACTGAAACCAGCAGCAAGCGAGATTGAGATTCCAACTCGATTTTGATTTAAAATCGTACTCAAAATGTCTGCTTTTCAGATTGGAATATAAAATTGTTCAGCTCGCGCTTCGCGCTCGCATCATTTCTGTACCAAAACCCCATACTTTTCATGATTAAATAGGTGAATAGAGTGTCCCGTTTTCAGTTCTATACCTCAAAAGAACTCCCGCTTCGATTTGCAATAATTTTTTGTTGGATATATATCTTGTTCTTTATTAAAAGCGTCCATTAAACTGTCTTTTTTTCCAGATCGAAATATCAAAATTTTCAGCTGGCGCTTTGCGCTCGCATTGTTGGTGAGGGTGGGGGTGTAGGGGTGTGTGGGTGAGTTTGTTCGTTTTGTATGATCGAGCGCCTTTGGAACGTTGATTCATGATTTTGCCCCCCCCCCCCATCTGAAAAATGGATCGACGCCCCTGTGTATACATCATGCCCAATAAACAGATCACTATGCACATGGTCCAGACAATTTGTGTCATTTTTTCTTTCGTATGAGTTTAGAATAGGCTTACTTGTAACACAAATTGAATTTTCAAAAAAAAAATATATAAGTACAGTACACTACAACAATGAAGGAATTTTCAAGAACACCATGCATATCAATTACTCCAAAATGTCCTAACTTGTGATTTTAGTGGGGGTAATGTTGAAAGATCCCCATCCACAAGAACTTTTGTGTCAATCATCCCCCCCAACCAAGAATACCGATCGACACCCATGATTGCATGTCAGGAAAATATCCTGAAGTTTTCAGCCCATCATAAGAAAAGAAAATGAGGTAAAAATCTCATATAGGGCCAGGGCTCAAGAGTGAATTTTTTTTTGAAAGTCAAGGAAAAAAATCTCTGGAAATCAAATCTCCTCTGCTATTGTGTTTCTTCCTTTCCACTTTCCGCTGAATGAGATATCATTTTCCTCAACATTTTCTGTTACTTTATATCAAATGTTTCGATCTGCGTAGTGAACAAAAATAATTCTACATATTATTGTTTTCAGATATTAAAAATCATTATTGTAATGAAAGGACTTCACCCATGACCAATCATTTACAGCATTGCTGAATATAACTCAGTCCCTGTTACATGATCTAATGGTATTATCTGTAGTATTGCATTAGGTTGGGAATTGCCATCATCCTGTCTGAGAACATCTTCATTATTGTTTTTTTTTTTCAATTTATCCTTTAAATGCTTTTCTGGTAGACTATTTTAAACTTTTGAGATGTACAGATTGAATATGTGGCTCTACACCTTCTTATGAAATATTTTGATAGAGGCAGACAGTATTGTCCTAGGCTAGGTCATTTTCTTTTTCCTCATTGTGTCTCACAACTACCATACGTTGCCAGCTGTGCATTGCACAATTTCCGTGTTAACTTTACCCCCAACTAGAAGTTGGTTTGAATACAAAGAGAAAAATGATTTCTAAACATTGCACTGGGAATCTGTTTTAAACTCAGATGTAACATTTTCAAATTTTGCTAATAATTAAATAAGTTATTTTCATAGCATGGGTTGTATTCAAATTAGAGAGCCAGTGAATTCACACAATCATTTTTTTTTCTTTAATAATACCTTATTATTGGGCTCCCTCATTTGCATATTTCCCATGATGTGAATACAACTGTTTTGTGAAAATAGAAGAAAAAAAATGCCATTACTTTCCTACATGATTACGATTTTGCTGAAATTTTCATTGTTTTTCTTGTTTGGATATTTGCTCTTTATTCAAGTCAACTTTTTGTTGGGATCGGCATCCGCTTTAACCCAACCTTCACCTTGTCTTATTCATGTCTGAAAGTTGAGACTATCCAAGCCCAGGGTCTTGCCCCTATTTCCCAAATTAGCCCATCCCTCCCAGGTACCCCCACATCCAGCCTATCCAGGCATGCATTGCTGACCTCTGTTTACTTTTCGTCCAGCCAAAACAAAGTGTGGCAATGCGCTGGTCTAGTCTTTTTATACAGCCCTTATTTATCATGGCTGTGTTTGGCCAGTTGCCCAACCACCAAATAAGCAAAATTATTCATTTCTATCCAGTACATTGTTCATGGCTGCTTAAATTAGAAATTACTTCCCCACAAATTCAATAATTTCTGTGTGTGTTTACATTTTCAACATGTACAAAAGTCGTTATTATAGTTGAGATGTTGGTCAAAGTGTTTGTAGTTGCAGACTAGAAGTATTGTTGTCATTTTGTGCAGGGAGAAATCCACATGTGTGTGCTCTTTCAAGGTTTTTTCTCATTCATACACTCACTATAATACTGTTATGCATATTGGGCATGTGCAGTACACTTTGCATGTGCCCTTCCTGTGAGTGAGAAGTACACAACTTTATCAATCGTCTGCAATTTGAGAATTAATTTCTGTATAATAACATTTATCAAGGAATTATCATTGCAGTCTATTGTGGAAAGCATGTGGATTTTCAATGAGTGGAGAATCTGTTCAGGGCACTGAGTATCTTCAATTGTGTGAGATTTATTTTGACCAGAGCTGGCACTCAGAGGAAACTTGGTGTTGTTTTATTTGCATGGTTTATGAAAATGAGTATGCAGATTACTGATTCAAGGACTGGTGATTATCCTGATGATGTTTGTCGTCTTTTTTTTAGAATGGGTTCGAATTTTGTCCTCACTAGTAATCTGAACTATTTTCAATAGGGACTATAAAAATGTGGTTTTGCTGTGGATATTAAGTATTGGCTGTTTTGGAGTATCAAATTCTTTTGAAGATATTGTTGGCGTGTGTGCACTTTTGCAGTTGGTATGATGATTGATGTGGATTACTTATTGTCATATTGATGTACTTCATTGATTCGACTAATTGTAAATTTGTCTTCAATTCTCTTGTAGACTACAAAAGGGTGGTTTCAAGCGCTTTAATGTGTTGTTAAACCAAACTGAAGATCAAGTCTTTCCAATCTAAATAATTGAATTTATCAATGGTTTGTTGTTAACAAATTAAAGTTCATGGTTTTCAGTGCTGACTTGGCAATTTTTAGATACATTACCCAAGTCTAAGGCCTGTTTCAGACTTTGCATTCTGGGAACTTGTGTTGAAAGTGAAACCAGAGAACCAGGGTCCCATCTTACAAAGAGTTACAATTGATCCAATCAGTCACAACTATGGAAAGCCAGCAACTTCAACTTTTAAAATATATGTGTCTTCAAAACATTTTCTAGATATGATGTATATTCACACATTCACTGTTTTCTTGATAATTCAGTATGCTTCTCTTTGCTTACAAAGGACATTGTGTGAATTTCCTGTAGAAAAAATCATGACACTGATGGATTTCCATAGAGTTCTGATGGATTGGATCAATCGTAACTCTTTGTAAGACGGGGCCCAGATGTGCACCATATGATTAATTGTCTAATTAATTATTTGACACTTTTTTTTCTATATTTGAATTTAAACCAAATTAATAGAAACTTATTTGAATTTATTTTTTTCAAAAATATATTTTGTTTCCATAAGTCACCCCCTTTCATACTAAAAGGTCATCGCTCTTTCACATAATCTAACCTTTTCATACTGACAGTGACATGACTGAACTAAACTTGCCAAAAGTGTGAAGGGGAACTTGTATATGGGTGTAATTTATCAATTTAATCTATCCTGGAATAAAAGTGTTGGTCTATTGGACTGCTATGTGAGGCATAGTTATGGCATACTCGAGAACACAATCACGACTAGATACTCAATGGTTTTGCCTAAGGGAATGGATACTATACTACAAGGGAATGGTTAATTAAGGCATCTTGGGCAAGTGCAGAACCCATGAGCTGAAAGAAATAACTCTCTCTCAAATATATTTCTGTCCACTCCATAAAGATTACAATAAAGCACTAACCAGTTTTCATTTTCAACCAATCAGAAAGGCATTTTTCATTATTTTCTGCTTGATCTTTTTTAGTTGGGTTAACTCTTTCTCTTACAATGTGCCTTATATTACTGAATTATTAGGCATTCTTTTGAAAATCTTTTTATTGAAATATGGTTACTATTTAATCAACAAAAGTTCCACCATAAACGGATTTAATTCAGTCCTTTCGGACTGTACATTAATCTGTTGCCTTTCCATTGTGTTCCAGTGTAAATACTTTCTCGTTGGCATTCTAGTAATCGTGGATCAAGAATAACGTCCATTTGTGTACAAAGAGAGTTGAATTCAGCAAGACAATACCATTTAAACCCTTTGATTACTTACACTGTACAGTCCCTCTTAAGTTTTGGTAAATTCCTCCAAAAGTGTTGGGCTCTAGCCTCTATTCTGACTACATCATTATTCATAAAATATACAAGATAATTTTATTGGTCTAGTGTAAACTCAAGCATTAGAACTTTTGCAAGAGATAGAAAATGCAGTAATAACAACAATGTACATAAGTTTCTGCATTATTCCTTCAAAGTCATTATTAATAATTACATATCCAATTAGATCAATTCAAGTAATATGAATGTGTATGTATAGTGGGTGCCGGGTGGTAAGAAAAGATGTGAAAAAGGATAAAACAAGTGTATTATAGGGATGATTTTTGGTGATAAAGCTTCTCATGATTATATCTATAGGTCAGTCTTGTTTTGAACAAATTGGTCAGAAACGAGCAAACAAAAAGTTAAGATAAGGCAGGATTAAAATTTAGGCCTACATTTGGTCAGTTGTTGAAACTACATGTAGAACGTACATAAGGTAATACACATAGAGTGATTCATAGTCAACACAGTTTGAAGGTATAGCGATGTCCATACTGATCTCGGGACCTCTTTCAATAACTCTTGCTGTGTTATTATTGACAAAGTACTGAATTGGGGCATTGGATTGGCTGATGGAATACATACTGTATTAATTGTAACAGGAATTTTGCACTTGTTATTGATGGCAAGTTTTGTGAAACAGGATCCAGAACTATTAACCCGCAAGGTCCATGTTTGAATCATCTTTGCCACAACCACGGCCATCCTTCTCCTTTGGCATGATGAAGTCATTGTCCCAATGTACACCTGCGAGTTTAGTGTGCCTTTGGTGATTACTTACAGGAAATTTGCTGATTTTACTCACTAACCGACCTGCCTAACCGTCTAATCTCATTGGATGACTGTATCCGTAACGCCTTTAACAACCAAGTTCCATATTGTGAACACAATTTATAGATACAGATGATGAATCAGTTGTTTGTAAGTATAATCTGGGGAGTGTTTCATGAAACAAATTGTCAGTGATAAACCACATACAGATTTGCTCTGAGCCAATCAGATTCAATGCTTTTGGTAGCTAATAACAATACTCACCAGAGATCACTTTTTGTTTCACACAAAGTTTGCATTCAAGCAACATGGACTTCACACACAGTGAGCCAGACTGGTTTGGGTGATTCGCCGTTTTTTCGCCGTTTTTTCTCCCTTTTTTCTCCCTTTTTCCCAACAGAAAAACGGCTAGAAAACGGCTAAAAAACGGCGACAAAAAAAGTGTACCGACTATGGAAAGCTAACTGTATGCAACAATGATTTTTATCAGAATAAAATAGTGAATACCTCCCTTCGAGAAAACGGCTACAAAACGGCTAATAAAGGGCGAATACCTCCATTGTGGGAAACGGCTACAAAACGGCTAATAAATGGCGAATACCTTCCTTGTGGAAAACGGCTACAAAACGGCTAATAAAGGGCGAATATCTCCCTTGTGGAAAACGGCTACAAAATGACTAATATAAGGGTGAATACCCCCATCGGTAAAAAAGCCTTCAAAACTGCTAATAAATGACGAAAGGCACAAAAAAGTAATAAAACTAGTAATAAATAGGACTTAACAAGTAAAAATCAGCAAATAATGTTGTACCACACAAGCTGGTGAGTGCATGTACTTGAGACAACTTGGAATAACATTCATACTATCGTAATGTATGGTAGTGGATAATACCGAACAATCTTAAGTTTTTTCAATCATATCAAACCTTTTCTTAAAATTCATCAAAATTCCACCATAAAGTAATCACAAATACCTACTAAAAATAAGAATTTTAAAATGGCTGAAATCAATTGGCCTATATCTGAAAAAAAAATTCTCAGCTTCCGATTTCGCCCCTCTTCGCGTGTGAAATCTTTTGTCACTTGTGGTTCGTATACCAAACACATGTTTTCTGCTGTCATAAGAGAATTAACAAAAATCTATAATTAATTCATTTTCACCGTATTTTGTTATGTTTAGAAAATTGATACTTCATAAATATGATTTATTTTCATCATTTTTTCTTTTGGAAAGATGCTGCAATGTGCTAAATGTATTAAATTATACTGTACTGTATTATTTTCTTTATCTTGCCACTTGTTACGATCGTTTGCGTTTGCGAAGTGGGAATGGCCGCACCCTTTCGAGAAAACCAGGATAGCTTTTCTCGAAAGGGTGGGATGAGGGAAGGGAGTCAAATAAACACACCTTCTCGGGACAACCAGGGGAGCTTTTCACGAAAGGCTGTGTTTAATAGTTTTCTGAGCCAGTTGTTTCTATGAAAATTATTCATCAAATAATAACAACAACATAATATTAATATAGGCGATTGGTAGAAATGCACATATGGGGGGGGGGGGCCTGTTACACCCATAAATGTGAAAATCGCTCACAAATGTAATAACACTTTACCCACAAATGTAACAACGCCCAAAAATGTAATAACACTTTACCCACAAATGTAATAATTTAACCCACAAATGTATTAATGCACTTTACCCACAAATGTTATAATTTTTGATCGCCCACAAATGTAATAATGACTTTACCCAAAAATGTAATAAATTTGAAGGGATTTGATCCGTTCTAAACTAAAATCTATAGTAATACGTTGATAAAGCACAAAAGTGCACAAAAGTCTTTTTCCAGACCCGGTTGTTTCAAAAAGTATAATAGTCCAAAGTCTTTTTTCCAGACCCAGTTGTTTCAGAAATTATAATATAAGTCTAGTCTTATTTCCAGAACCGGGTCTGGAAAAAATTATTTGTCCTTTTTATATCATAATTCTTAAAAAGAAAATTTCCTCCTTCTTTATACATTTACACACATAATATGTTTATCAAGAAAAAAAATAATTATGTTATCGTCATCATCATCACGGCCGCCATCAAAATCATTACCACCACCATCATTCTCGTCCTCTTCTTCCTCTTTATCCCCCTTCATTATCACCACTATCATTATTTAATTACATCACAAATACACTATCATCCTCGATTATCATTCCGTTTTAACAAACGCTGACTATTGTAGTAGGTCCGTGATTGGACAATGTGGTTTGGGGGATTCATCCGGGTTGAAGAAACACAACGAGAGATCACAAGTGATCATTGCGTAACTTAAATTGAAACAGATTCTTCTTATTGTTAGGTGTTCACTGCAATCTTCACACCTTCCATTGTTCACAAAACGTGCGAGACGGTGTAATTAATTGACCCCAGTGAAGTCGCAACAGCTAGGGCATTCACTCCAAAGCTTCTGTTATACATTTTAAAAGTTATCTTTCCTATAAAACGAAGTAGCTCAAGTGCATTGGGGTCTTTAACACTATAAAACACAGTTTTGACCAATATACCAACGAGATCGAACCAGCTCATGACATCATGGAGGCTGATGTATGCCTCCCCAAGAATTAAAGTATATCGAAGTGGTTTGTTGGATACTACTTAGGCCTACATGACCAATGGCCCAGTCACATTTCCCTTACGGCGGGTCAAACACATCCGTTAAGACTTTTTTGTACCATCTACACATTAATAAAACGGCTGTTTTCGACTCGCCATACGCCGCGGTAGGGGAAATGTGACTGCAGCATCAGGAACATGAAAAGTGCCTTTCGCATTATCATGCGAGAGTGAAAGCAAGAAAAGAATGAAAGAAAGGAAGAAATATGGAATGACAGAAAGAATGAAAAGAGAAGAGGAGAGGAAGGGAACCAAAAAATATAAGGAAAGAAAGAAGAAAGGAAATAAAAGGAAAGTAAGAAAAGGAAGGAAGGGAAGAAAAAAAATGAACAGAGAGAGAGAAAGGATCAGGAAAGAAAGCTAGGAAAGATTTGAAATAAGATAGAACAAAAAAAAGCAAGCAGGAAGGATAGAAGAAAGGATGAAGAAAAAAGAAAGAAAAGAAAGAAAATGAACGAAAGAAAGCAATAAAGAAAGAAATGAAGAAAGGATTAAAGAGGAAAAAAATTAACCTTCAAGCAAACAAAACAAATGTAATCATCTAACAAAAAATCTTACAGATATTTGTCTTTTTTATGATATATTTAAAAATTGTTAGAAAACTAAAATATTTTAGAAACAAATAAAATTTGAAGGTGAAACATTGTCAAACTTTAATAAAATGAACATCGCGGCATCACACCATCTCTATCTCTATTTGTCTTGTCTTATTGTTATCGGTGCGAACACGAAAAGACTCATTTTCACTCAAAACAAAAGCTGAAACAACTAGATCGATCTAGTAATGAAAACTCGATAACTTGCTTCTACGACTACATCACCAAATCATTAATTTGAGGATCCATATATGTTTAAATTTCCTGCCGATTTTGTGATTATTTTGTTGGAAAAACTGTTAATCATGTGAGATTGTTCACTTTGATTCAGAGTTTGCAAATCTCCTCCGATCATGCAAGCCTGCCACACACCACACAGGCAGGCAGGCCAAGCCACGTGCGGCAGCTGGTACATGTACACTGTATGCTAACTTTGCGTGTGTGTGTGTGTGTCTGTGTGTAGATCCCAGAAAATCACGGAAAATGACTTGCAGTTTGAATTGATCTGAGTTATTTTTTAACTTTGTTTTTTTTCTCTCTCTCTCTTCTGTATTTTTGCGTGAAATATGGGAGAACTTTGTAAACTTTAAGCATAATTACTTAATAGCGATTTGCATGAAAAAAATTACGATACAATTTTGTAGATTACTTCCCTGACAACCTGCGTGCCAATATTCGGCGGGAGAAATTTTGCATTTTTTTAGTAAATAGGGCAAATTTAAGCTCTTTAACTACATTCGACTTTGAATGATTTATTGTTCTCCATCATAAAAGACCACAAATAGTAGAGGGGGATTTGATATTATGCCCCCCTTTCCAAAAAGTGAGGGACACGTCCCCCTCGGGTTCCCGCCCATGAAGAAGGGAAAATAAGAGTAAAGAATAAAGTATTCAAAGAAGTTTCAATCCAATTCAATTACATTTTATTTTCATCTGAACGACATTTTATCAAATTCCACATGAAATATAAAAAATGTTGAAATAAAACAATTATATGTAAATAAGATTTATGAAAGAAGGCGTAACCCCCCCCCGAAAGTAAAATAAAAAATTGTTTACATGAATGAAATGAGAATTATTATTAAATATTACCCATGAAAACTAGAGCTTATTTCCAAAAGGAGTTCTTCAGAAAATCTGAAGTTGGCAGAAAAATTGCAAATATATATTCTACGTCTTCTAGTCACTTTTTCTCAATGCATATCACACATTTTCACATTTCTTTTTGCCATTTTATGCAATGCACTTCGTACTACCCATTCGCCCTTTTCTTTTTTTTCTAACTTTTTTGCTGTTTCATGCTCTCACCTCTTACTACTCAGCTGCCCTTTTCTCTCCGTTGTCCCGCCACTTTCTCTCCCTTTCATGCAATGCACTCCCTGGGACCCATTCACAATTTCCTCTCCGTTTATGCACTGCACGCCTTATACCCATTCGCCCTTTTGTCTCCGTTTTCTCGCCCTTTTTTCTCCGTTTTATGCAACGCGCGCCTTACTACCCATTCGCCCTTTTGTCTCCGTTTTCTCGCCCTTTTCTCTCCGTTTATTAGCCGTTTTCTTTCAGTATCTTCACTCCTCTAACAGGATCCTCGTCCTTATCATTCGCCGTTTTCTCGCCGTTTTCATGGGGAAATCAATAGCTCCGCTAATATTAAACAATCATGGCACTCCATAATAATTCAAGATTTATGTAAGAAACCTAATGTAGCCGTTTTTTGGCCGTTTTTTCTCCAAAAATTCTCCCTTTCTTCGCCCTTTTCTAGCCGTTTTCAAAACGGCGAAAAAACTGCAACTTTGAATTTCCCATAGGTTATAACACACAAAACGGCGAAAAAAGGGCGAAAAAACTGCAGTGGCTCACTGTGACACTGCCATGTACAGTAAGGTCCAGATTATGATATAAAAAATATGAAGAGGGGGATTTGACCACAAAATTTATTTTCAGTTATTCATTTTGAATCTGAAACTAATAGATCATTCACAATTTTCTTTATTTATTATGTAACATTGTTTCTTGAAATGAAATTTGAAGCTGTTTTAATGAACTGGATACAATGCAGTATAGAGATTTTGTGTTTGCATAAATTTCCAATTCAAATGTTTAGAAAATGTCATTACATATTTAATGATGGAGGAAAATGTTTTTATTTTCACTACAGTGTAAAAATAGAAAATTTATTACTTGTGATTTATAGTATGAATACAGCAATTATTGGCAATCGTCCTTGCACTTTGTTCTCTGTAAAAGGCTTTTATAGACCATTGACACACTAAAGCGATTTCCTCAGGCTAGAATAAAAACACAAACTTGGATGCTTTGGGATAGCATTATTTAAAAGTGATTTTTCATCAACACCTTTCCAAGCCCACCTACTGCACATTTTGTTATGTATACGCCAATTCTTGGTGTTGGCCCAAATTATGTCCTAATCAGAAACAGGCCAGAATTAACAATTACATAATTAAATTTTGATTGAGACCTCCATTGCATTCAAGCGATTTTTTTAACAACCATAGTCCTTCGTTGACACTTTTCAAAGTGCACCTTTTTTCAGCATTGCATGCAGCAAAAAATTCTGAATGGGGTAAAAGGCAATTCATCCTTAATAATTATAGTACATAAAAAATAGCCCTCAGAAGTTTAAAAGGAGCCCTGTCGCTATTGGTGCATATGTCAGTGCAAAATGTACAGTTTAGTTCAGTGTAAACAAAAATAGCATATGATTTCTTTGGTTTCATTAAGGACTAGTTTCATTGTTAAAAGGTGTTTGTTTGAACACAGCCAAAGAAAGTATATGAGAGGCCCCATGATGTCTCCACTGGTTTCTTATGATTCGGCTTCGAACTTGGGATTTATTACCAAAGCAGACTTTGACCCTTGACCTCGTGCCTTAACCTATATGTTCTTCATCTCCCTGATCCTTACCATTCATAGTTCAATGCCATGTGTTCTGCATACACAGTACTTGGTCTTGGTGGTCTTTTATTTTGAAAAGAAATGGAGACAATATTCAGCTGTTTAATTTAAAGGAAAATTGAACTAGAATGTGAATAGGTATTGAGAAATAGATACTTTGTGATATATTAATTTCCTCTATAAATAGAATTGTTCTGCCTGAGTAAATGTAGTAAAAAAAGGAATAGTTATAAGAAAATCAGGCACCTTTTGTCTGCCTTTTCATCGCAGGCCAAATGACTGAATAATAAACAACAAAACTTGTTATTAAGTGTATTGTTTTAATACCTTTATGATTTTTTCTAAGTTTCATGTATAGGTCTTTTCCCATTGACTTTTAGACTTCACACATTACGGTAGTTATAAATCATATTTTCATTTATTTTAGGTCTGGCTTTTCCAAACTAACTCGACACAATTCCAGATTTTGGATTTCTGAAAACAAAGAGTCTGGATCTTCAGACTATTAAAACAATTTTATGCACTTGAGAGTGCATTTCATATTTTGCCTGGTATGATATGCAAACAGTATTCATTTCCGCATGTGTGTGTGTACGTACCTGGATAAGTTTAGCTCCTGAAAAGTAATGAGTAGGATCATAATGCGCAAACTTTAGCAGTATGCCTGTATGTATCCCATGTAGACCTACATGTACATTTCCTCATTTGGTGGATAACGTTACATGTGGGTGCGCTAGAGGACTTTAGCTCGGATCAAGTTTCTTGATGATCATCCTGTGATCTTGACAGTCATCAAATTGAAGAGATATATCTCTGTGGTTTTTACAAAGTCTATGACCGACCTGAAGAGCATTGCTTTGGATTTGTCATTGTGACTTTTGTGGATGTATACCTGGATTTCTTTTATTGTTCTAGTTCATTGATCGGTGTTTATTATGCTACAGTTACGCTTTTGCATATTTGACTGGTGTATTGCTAGGTTTTATTGTTCAGTTGCAGATGTACGATGGTACACTGTAAACTAAAAAAGCGCCTCCTCCTCGATTTACGATTTACTTTCTTAAGCTTGCTATTCGTTCATACATATCTGCAAGTACTATTGCACTGTTAGCAACTTGCCACTGATAGCTGCGTCAGTGGCTGATCAGTGGGGGAGGGGGTACCATTCGCCAAACTGTGTCTATTCTCATATAAATGAATGAGTTCATGTTCATATGATACCCATGTATACGATACCTACATGTTCATACAAAATTGTTTGACTGCTACCCTCAGAGTATGTCGTGTATTTCATGGATGCAGTTGCGCACTTTCACACTGTGATATGTATAGTATAAAATATGAGGTCTATTTTAAAAAATGGAACCCTTAAGGATTTTTTTCAAAATAACTCCTTTGTCTGCATTTACTTCTAGAGGACAAAATGGAGGCTACATGAATTATTACAGAATTTGTCTTTGACCTCAAATCTGACATGAATGTCTGTGATGAGTAACTACTCAGTCGCAGTCAGGTGACTTTTTAGTGTATTTCCCAATTTCAGTATGGCCACGGTATATTTTGAAAGTGCCCCGTTTAATGCACAGACCTTTTGCAGGCTCAGTCTTGATATTTCTGTAATACGAAGTGGGCCTGTTATTCTATTTCTTCATCTGATCTTTTTTTTTTTTTTTTTTGATAAATCAAATGGTGTACATGTATTTAAAATCCCTGTCCTTTTTATGCACTGAAACCTTGCAATGAATAAATAACAAGGAACAACAAGGATGACATTGTGTAGCGTCATTGAGCAGCTTGCATCATGTAGCCTATATGTTTGTTTTTAATTTGTGTTTATAGTAGGCTCTCAAGTCTGAACTGTATGATTTATCATCGTATATCATATAATAATATGGAGCGTGACAAAGTTCATGAAATGGTTTTATCCAGATCTTCTTCCTCTGTATGAATAGTATCTCTTGTTTTGACATTCAAAGTCACGTTTCTTCTCACATAGAAAAATAAAAATAGAAAGGGAATATCAACAGAGTCTTGAGACCCAAACAACTGTTCTTCTGTTCCTGTTATTGCATGTCTGTTTGACTGTCTGCGCTCTATTTTTAGCTGGTTAATTTACAATGTTTTCACTTGAGAACTCTGTGCCAGATTCCTTTGTGTCTGTCTCCAATGTTTCACATCCGACTCATTTGTGATTTGTATTCTTCGGTGACACTTTCAAACTTTCGTGGCCCAGAGAAGCACCCATACAACTTACAAGATCATCCTCAGAGCACACTAGATCGAAGGTTGCAACAAATGTTGGGTTTCTACTGTTCAGCTGCCCTACATGAGTGTATGTTTGAGAGCTTGGATGGTTGCTCATTGAATATTGCAGGATTTCTGTATTCCCGTCTCCATTTTCATAATATTTGCAATTTCAAGGTTCAACAAGTCCTTGGCCCATTATGATCAGTGTAGTGTGTATTATTATCATTGTGCTCCGAGCCTTACATTGTTGCAAATGGTTTTCCTGGCACTCAATTTGGTCTTCACTGATGCAATTATAACTATTCTGATTTAAAGTATTTTTTATATATATCTCAGCTTTTGTGCTTAATACGTGCTGGACAGTGTCTTAAATACAGGCACTAAACTGGTTTGTTGGAACTTTATATTGAGTAGTCTTGATTTTAAGCCTTGTTGTATTGAGTAGATAGTGTTACAATGTATTTGTGAAATCTGGTTTAGCAATTTACTTAGCACTGCTTCATATACTGTACACAGTTGAGACTGGCCTTAAACTTCTTTCATTATGCATTTGTGAAATCTGGTTTAGCAATTTACTTAGCACTGCTTCATATACTGTACACAGTTGAGACTGGCCTTAAACTTCTTCCATTATGCATTTGTTGGTTAAAGAGTTAGTCATGGTTTCTGCTTGCAGACTTCATGTCCCCGTCAGTGTTTTTCAAGTTTGAATCGATCAAGTTTGAATTGATCTGGTTTGGAAGTGATAAGTTTTCTTGTAGAATCATAACAGAGAACTCCTGTTTTTGTCAAACCGAATTACATTTGAGATCATATTTTGTTGCCTTGTTTTTGCAAGGAGAAATATAAAGGCCTACATGGAAACGGATGTAGGAAACCTGTTGTGTAAATTTTACTGTTTCAATTAGGCAAAGAAGAAAAGACTTATATTCTATTATTTATCTCTTGTCTATCATCTATCACTCACTTCAGGAAACCTTTTTTCTTTATGAATGGACTCGTTTGATAGCAAAGAAATTAAGGAACCCTGAGATACATGCAAGTTTTATTGGAATGCATCTATGAACGCAGATTAGTTGACAGGATCAACGTGCGGATTTTCTAATTAGATATTGGATTATTCATCGTGCTGTGATTATTTTTTGAGTGGAGATCATCTCACCTAATAGAAGCTAGCAAAATGATGAATCCATGGAGAATCCAAGAAGAGGAGGTAAAATAATCAATTTCTGTCTGATTGCATGATTTATTTCTTAATTTTTTTAATCACTGGCACTGGTGTGTAGATGGGGGGGGGGGGGCTTTGGAGGGTCATGCCCCCTCCCCCCAAAAAAAGTTCAATTACCAAGAAAAAAAAACAAGAAGAAAATGGTGGAATGTGATATTATTTTGAAATATATTGTCAAAATATATCTATCACAAAATTAGCTTTGTGTGCAACCCAAGGGGGGGGGGGGTTGGTAGGGGATTTCTAACCCATGGTCCGACCATCCCAACTGTTATGCTAGAAATTCCATTGTTTGTCAATATGGGGGTTCGGGGGCAGAAAGTGCCTCGCCCCCCTGGTGTCGATCATTGATCTGCCTGTGCCACTAGTGACCAAGCATGAAATATAATTGATTTGACTATGATGTATTTTCTTTCATTAAAGGTCAAGCCCACCTCAGGAAAATGTTGATTGCATCAATATAAATCAGTAAAGCATAATGCTTACAATTTCATCAAAATCGGATATAAAATAAGAAAGTTATGACATTTTAAAGTTCTACTTATTTTTCTCAAAACAGTTATAAATGTGCACAATTTAGTCACATGCAAATGAGAGAATCGATGCCACTTACTACTTCTTTTTTTTTTTTATTGTTTGAATTATACAATATTTCAATTTTTACAGATTTAACAACAAGGTCCAACTTGAATGAACCATAAAATCTTATGGTAATGGTACTTCCACATGTTCAGGGAGAAATAAAACTTTGTTTCACAGGACAATGAGGAGAAATTTAGAATATTTCATACTTCTTATATTAATAAAATACAAAATAAATAGTGAGTGATGCCATCAGTTTCCTCATTTGCATACTGACAGGGATGTGCAACTGTTTTGTGAAATTAAGAATGTTTTAACTTTCTTAATTTATGTCCGATTAATGAGTGTTATGCTAGTTGGATTTTTCTCTTTTTATTCAAATCAACATTTTGTTTGGATGGATTTGTCCTTTAATTTGCATACTAACATAGTGCTTTATAAGATTTATTTTGTATCCAAGTGTTTTACAGGTCAAGAAAATGTATAGAAATTTTACAAGATTTTAATTGAAAATGTTTGATAAATTCAAAATTGTAGGTCAATTCCAAATGTGTTTATTATTGATCAAAGAATATCCCAATGAGTTCAATCCAATCAGAGAAAAAATAAAAATATAAAAAAACAATAGATCATCACAGTTCTGTTTTGTCTCGAAATTTTATTTTTAAAAACCTTGAATTCCCCATGATCTGTATCTGTACATGTAGATATGCAACCATAGTATTTTGAACCTTGTACACGCCCTAGGCTATGTCAACACACCTATGTTTACAAATGGGACCAAATTAAATATTGGCCTATTGCCTTGAATTTAAAAAAAAATACAGAACAGAATACATGTACATGTAGTGTTCTACTAGGAAACTTGTTATTAAACATTGAGGATTTACTTCTTTAGACATATTGGATTAAATTTCAATTCTCAGTTGACTTTTCCAGGTGCTATGTCCTCTAGTGAAAAAATTCTGTTCAGGGTCAATTTTTCAGTTAAAAAAAATCATATTTTGCATTGCCGTTTTTTAAACAGATGACTGATATGAAATTGATCAAAATAACAAAATGGTGATGCACATCACATTTCAATAATAAATTTGGCCCAATACTTAGAAAATGAATAAATATTGAATACAATCATTGCACAGATTTAAATTCAATTGAATATTTGATTTAGAGAGTATAATTTGTATCATCTTGTTACATACAATGTAATGTAAACAGAGGCAGGCTCATCTGTATTCAAGTATACTTCAAAGTATGGCCTTGGACCTTTGATATGGTAAACGATAAGACTAATACCCTTTTTACACAGGATTTTCTTAGCCCCGGACTATCGCTAACCCCGTACTATCCTTAACCCCGTACTATTTTTTTTCCTTTCTACACATGCCAAATTGTGATTGCTAACCCCGGATAAGGAATGCTTGCTTTTCACACACGAAACTCGCTAACCCCGGACTAGTGGTTTTTGTCGATCATTCGTAGTACAAGTACTTCACTCGTACCTTTTTACACACGCTACAATTTCCTTAACCCCGTACTATAGGTGGGGGCAAATTGCCATTTTGCCCCACCTATAGTACGGGGTTAAGCTTAGCCCACTTTCGTTTTACACTAGCGATCTTAACCCCGTACTATCGCTCTTAGCACCGCAATTGCTGGGATAACCCTGCTTTTTTGCAGGGCCAAATAATCCCGTACTAAAGGTGGGGTTAGCCCACTTTGCAAAAATGCTGTGTAAAAAGAAAGTGGGCTAAGCTTAACCCCGTACTATAGGTGGGGCTAAATGGCAATTTAGCCCCACCTATAGTACGGGGTTAAGGAAATTTTAGCGTGTGTAAAAAGGGTATAAATGTCAACAGACTTGATACAATTCCACTCTTCATATCTTGCAAAATTATCGAGTGCGAGAGAACTATGCCTTTGAAATAACTTTTTTTTCCACACAGCATTGCACTTTGTGTCATTGGATTATCCATGATTGCGTGTAATTATGAACCCATTTGGCAGGTGTTTAAATTTTGTATGACAGTGTATAAGGATGCAGAGAGTGTCATAATGGACTTTACTGTTGTCAGATATATGCTTCTATCATTAGCAGCTAATGGGTCTTATCTATCGCTGCATTCATTCAAGCACATTTTGAGCCAAACTTTGGGCTGGGTTTATGAATAACTATTGTAAAAATAATGGGAACTACCATGGTAACAGGGCAATCAGCAGCCAATTACAATCAAGATTTCCATTGTTATAATGTCAAATTTACTGTATCTATAATATGAAGAATTATTAAATTATTAATAAATATGTTCTTGTTTGCATGCTCTGGAATCGTAATTCATGTTTTTGTATCAATTGTAAATGTAGCACTAGATGACCCCCTTCCCCTAAAAAAAGGAGAACTTTTTAAGGTAAACTTTTTCAGGTCTCGACCAAATGTAAGCTCCAACGTTCAAAATATATCATATTTTGTTGGATGTCAAAATTACGAGATGATTTAGCTCCACTGTTGTGCTGTTGGCAGTGTGAACAGGTACCTGCAAGTCTGCAACATTCATAGAGTCTCATTATATATGGATGACAATTTGCTATGTTATGAATTATGAATGACATCAAAATGAGAACTATATTTCTTTTCGTCTCTGTAGGAATTAAGTTTTATAACAGTTTATTTTAAATGAACTGTTAGATAAAGTTTGTGTGTTTTTTTTTGTAATCGCGGAAGTCAGGGTGCTATATAAGCACTTGCCTGAGGCAAGTAAAAGTTAGAGTCGGGCGAGTCTTTTGAAGTAAAGACCAAAACTATTTGCCCTAATTGGGCAAGCAAAATTCTCACAGTAGAATGACCAGAATTAGGGTGGATATGATATATTGACCCTAATTTTGGTCATGGCAGGCAAGATAAAATCACTTCGGAAAAACAAATGCAATAACAAGGTAGATCAGTTCATGTCAAAAGAGAAAAAGGTAAATGGTTTATAAAACCGCAAACCTTTCTTTTTAAGGATTTTTTCGGGCAAGTGAAATAAATTTTTGGGCAAGTATATTCCTACTATTTAAAAATTTACTTGCCCGACTGGGCAAGTGCTCCTAAAAAGTTTTGTAGCACCCTGCGGAAGTGCCCAAATCTCACTTTTCTTTGAAGGTTTCCTCTCAATTTCAAGGCTTTCAAGTGTCTTTCCGCTTAAGATTTCAGTTTTCGCCATCTTCGCAATGTGAAGTTTGTGGTGAAATATGAAAAATTACAAATTTCTTCTCATTTGTTTTTCTCCAACTCTCAGGTTTTGATTTCCTTTCAATGCATATCTCGAAAGTGGAGTAAAATTCAAAATAACCTTATTTCATCTTGTTTTTCCGTTTGTCTCCATCTCTTAGGATTTGAGTTCCTTTGCGATGCCCTTCTTGGAGAGTGAAGAACGATCTCCCGGGAGCTCACAAGCAGGAAGCAATTCATCTTCCCCTGGAGGAAGTCTAACAAACATCGACAGCAACAGCAGAAGATATACCTTCCCAAGTAATAGCTCTAAACCGGTGAGTACACTTAAAAGCTAAAAGAAAGTATAGCTACACAAAGGAATGATTGCATGAGAAAAAGTCTTTAAAATAATGACAGATCTATCATCTAGACCTGGGCCCCGTCTTGCAAAGAGTTATGATTGATCCAATCAATCGTAACTCTATGGAAATCCATCAGTGCCATACAATTTTCAAAATGTCCTTTGTGAACAAAGGCGCACACACCAAATTGTCAAGAAAACAATGGATTTATGTAATTAACGTCATATCTAGAAAACATTTTGAACATTGAATGCAATTTAGATGTTGACATTGCTGGCCGTCCATAGTTGTGATTGATCGGATCAATCGCAACTCTTTGTAAGACGGGCCCCAGGTCTATTTTCATAAATCAGACTCTGTGAAATCATTAAGCTGAAAATTACTCCGCTGAAATTCACCAACACAGATTAGTACATGTGGGACAAGTGTAGTTTTGCTTGGAAAAAAAATAACATCATCTGCTGGAATGCCATGCTTGTTAATTTCTCAGCAATTAAGCAATTTTTACTGAAATCATTTGGTACTGTACATAAACATTGGATGTCATTTCATTCATTGGATTCTGTTCGACTTAGAACTTATTTTCTGGTCATTACCACATCTGGCATTTATGTTTAATTCAAGAATTTGATCAGTGAGTCAATAAGTCTTGATATATTATTTGAATTGGACATGGAAAGGTCTTCAAAAAAAGTTTATTTTGAGAAATGTAACTTAGAAAAACATAGGCCTATAATAATATTTTATTTAATCTGATCCTTGGATAGCAAATTGCAAGTATTGGTATTTACACACTCGTCACAAATGCTTTTAAACATATAAAAAGAAAGAAGAGAGTGATGAAATATGAAAGAAAGCCAGAAAGGAGGAGAGAAGGGGAAAAATAGAAGAAGATGGAAGTAAGGAGAAGGGAAGAGGATAAGAAGGAGGATAACCTGACAGTGATAATGAAGGAAAAGAGGAATATGTAGGGGAAGAAAAGGAAGATAAGGGGAAATAAAAAAGAGGTAGGATGAAACTGAAAAAAGATGATACCATCAGAAAATTGCACCATCTTTTTCTTTGGTTTACTCAACTCATAACAGAGAGAACTCATACAGCATATTCTGCATAATGCATGATAAAGGGATTTGTTTTCAACACTCACTCGCTTTAATCTGAATATCATACGTGCAGCAAGAAATTGTAAAACCAAATTGCTTTTCAGTTATTTCTGCCTCAGAAAAATAAAGATTTGGGGATGATATGTACATGTACTTGTATGCCATTGAGCTTAACATAATGCATGTGCAGCCAGTAGAGTATGCAGATCATATCCACATCATTTCATCTATCATTTTGCAAATCTTGATTCAAATTCTATCATTATTTGGGACAAATATGATAATGATATGTCCTAGATCTAATGTGGACCCTGGATGAGCAAGCTAAACTTTCATTTCCGTCTTTCTTCCTCCTTTTACTTCCTCATCTCTCTAGAGCTAACCTTGTTCACCTGGGACTATCATAGTTTGTTTAAATTTTGTTTCACATATGAGGAGTACTACGATCGTTTTATTAGTTAGATGTGAAAATCAAAGTTCAAACAATCACAAGTTGGGGTTTTTTGTCTGAAGTAGGGTTTTATCAAACTTTGCAGAAATCTGAAGTATTCTGGCAATAATTTCTAACATTTCCAATTTGAAACATAAAGCATATTATTCATATTCTGGATCTAGGCATGGAGACAAACTGTTGATCCTTCAGCTGGCTTCCTGAAGGTTGGATAAAGAAGATAATGAGTTAGTTAGTGTAGCATTAGCAATGAGCTTCATGATATCTACCTGCATGACATGAAATTTGCTTTGCATGTATTGTTTGCCTTCTACATTCTCACACCATTATCGTGTTTCAAATACAGCCGAACCTGTCTTAGTGGCTACCTGTCTATAGTGGCCACCTGCTTATAGTGACCACTTAAGATTCCCCGCAGGAAATTCATGTGTTGTTGACCCTGTCTATAGTGGCCACCTGTCTGACGCAGCCAGTGGCCACCCATTTTCCATCCCTCGGTCAATAGCAGACCCTCTATAGTGGCCACGAAGAGTATGCTTCCCTGAAACTGTTGATACAAACAGTGGTTGAATAGTTAGTCTTTGCGCTTACAGCTGCATCTAAACATGAATCTAATACTCTTAAAGTAACAGTTACACAATCAACAGAAGTTTTGGGTTGAATGAATAGATACATGAATGCAATATTATATATAACAAAAGTTGAAGTTATATTAAAAAGACATACTGTGTGTCCAGTACATTGCACAGTATCTACAATACATGGTCAATTCAAGATGGCCACCAACCAATCTATAGTGGCCACATTTGTTGTTTCCCTGCGGTGGCCACTGTACATGTACACAGGTTTGACTGAATATGTAATACTGGTGGAAAGCTTATTTCCATGCCATGGACTAATAGATAATGAACTTACACAGGGTAGGAATTAATTTTTTTTTTTTAGGGGCTACTTTTTTTTTTACATTGGGGCTACCACTGAATATCTTGGGGCTATTTTCTAATTCATGGGGCTACTTTTTTTATCGCATATCAGCAATTACCTTTTGACATTCCGAGACTCAATGTGATGCCTAAAAGCTCAGAACATTTTTAACTGTAATTACTGTAGGCTACAGGCCTTACAATAAACAATAGTGATCCCACCAGAGCAGTGGCGTACCTAGGATTTTTCACAGGGGGGGGGGGGGGCAAATTCGTCCGCCCAAAAATGTGACAAGCAAAAAAAAATAAACAAGTCTTCAACCACAAATATAAGATTTCGTACCAGAAAAAAAATTGACAAGCAAAAAAAAAAAAAAAAAAAAAGTGCATGGGTTGTGACTCGTCAGGGGGGCAGACTGCCCCCCCCCCCGTAGGTACGCTAGTGCACCAGAGCTTCAGCTTCACACACTTCAGATTCGAGCCAATCGAGGCCCCAAGACTTTATTGTCTCTGTACAGTACCGTTTCTTTTTTGGCTTATCCTTCTCAACAGTATCTCAATTTGGAGAGGCTTCTGGCGCTGGCTCTGGCCGTTTGGAAGAGCCAGGTTGAACTCGAATTAGAAACTTATCCATCTCGCACTCCAATTCGACGATGTCGATAATCAGCGCTGTCACAATCACCAGCTGATCGCATACAATTCTGTGCATGCCTAGTACACATGATATACCGTACGATGCACATGGTCTCGTTACCAGCTGTGCAGTCTAATCGTGCACGCGTACATGTACATAAGCCATGCGGCAAGTGCGTCAATAATTCTAAAAACCCCGTGCTAAAGACTGTGCGTACTCCGCATCCCATATTGCATTGCGCGTTTATTTTACAATCGCGAAGCTTCCGGTGTTACGGAAGGTTCGGATATTGCATCGACCGTTCAACTTAAAGCTGGCAAGGGCGATATAAAAGATGCGCTTGCTCCGCCGCCGGAGAACGTAATTATGTGAAGTATTTTTTCATTGTCGATGGTATTTTATTGGGGCGATTCTGAAATAAAAAGTCGCCCCAAAGCATTGGGTTTTGAGAATTTTTAGGGGCGATTTGGGCTGTCATGGGGGCAAAATCGCCCGTCGCCCCCGTGTAATTCCTACCCTGAACTTACAAAAACTGCAAATTTATGATCACTTGTCCAGGTTATGATCAATTTATCTCTTTTCTTTTTCCCTGGCATACAGGGTAAAAGGAGATGGCACAGTGGACCAGCGCCCTCAACATCCAGTCAACAATCTCCTAGCTCTGGCAAACTACTCTACAGCACATCACAATCAAGATCAGGTAAGCTCAAATTATTCTATTCTGGGTCATTTAATAAGGGAAGGATTCAGAAAGGCTAATTATCAGTCAATAGCGGGTCCAGCTGTGTGGTTCATCCACATCAAAAAGGTAAGACCCATCGTGTATAAGGGAACATGCCTGTACAGATTCAGTCATGGAGCTCTTAATAGCTCTGTGGATTCAGTATTAAAGTCAACCAGTCAACGACCTTCAAGCTCCTGAAAGCTCACAGAACTCATCACAAGCTGAAATGGGTATTAAAGTATCACTGATTTCAATGAACCTTGACACCGAAGGTGCATTTTACCATTCAACAATCTCCAAGCTTTAGAAAACCTCTCCTCAGCTTATCAAAATCTCAACCATCAGGTCAGGTAAGACTAATTAATTCTTTATATACTGTGTTAATTTATACCTCTATATCGAAAGGCCATAGGGTAATCTGACAATTACGTGTTTTATTTACCTGTAGCAGTTCATGGCCTTTAAGTTTCGGAAACTTCTCTACAGCATCAAAATCTAGATTAGGAAATCATCCAAGACTCATTTATCTATCACTGTGATATTCTGTAACTCTAAGAGGACTAGTGACATAAACCATGCATAAACCTAGATCAATAGCAGTGAACTTATCTCCATGATTTAGAAAGCCATCTTCACCATGTCAGTATTGTAAGTCTTATTGATCTATCACCTTGGTAATCTACCAGGGGACGTAGGGTTACAAACACCAAGCATGAAGCAGTCAGCAATCTCCAAGCCTTGGAAAACTTCTCTGTCGCAAGGTCAGCAAGTCTCATTGATGTTTCTTTGTGATGATGTACAAGAGACATAATGTTACATTATTGAGCAGCCAGTAGTGTCCATGGCCTAGACAGTTCTCTCCATCATATTGAAATTCAGACCAGAAGATTGTGAAAGACTCGATCAATCTATTGATGTGATTTTATATGGGGCGTATAGGATTTAGCAACACCAATCATGAAGCCTTAGCAAACTTGTACAATCGATAAGATTTATTTGTAATTTAGAAGTGATTATCATTGATTTTTCTCTTATCGAGCACATCCCTAGTGAGGTCACGTTTCACTATATCTGTCAAGGGAGGGAGGTGAAGTAAAATGAGAAGTCAACAATCTCCTAGCTCTTGATAGCTATTAAACATACTCCAAACCACTTCTCTGAACCACTTCATTAAACCAGATCAGGTGAAAGAGATTTATATCCCTACTGTCTGAATCACTCTTTATCAGGATTATCAAGGGTATTCACATCAACCAATCAATGACTCCCACAATAATCAAAGCTCATCTAAAACCCATCAAGACCCTGGATTTCACTTACAGCATTTCCAGATTTATCAGTGTCGCAGGAGCTTGAGATTTGCTCACAACCTGGGGAGCATTACATGCACCAAATAGTCTGATTTCAATGACTATGTCTTATAAGCCACTGAAAGCCTTTTACGCTTTTTACATTGGGGTAATTCTGTAAAATAACCTTTTGTACATTCGACCCCCATTTTTCTCAAGTTTTACTTCACTTCATAAACTGACCAAGTCATGGTCCTTTGAGAACATTACAGACTGTCAAAAGAACCAGAAATCAGAGCTAGAAAATTTCATGAAGGTCCCACATATATGGGGATGGACATACATATTTTATGGAATTGCCCATTGGATTTTCTTAACACCGTACTATGGCTAACCCCGTACTATCCTTAATACAGTACTAATTTTTTTTCCTTTTCACACCAAATTCTCTGCCTAACCCAGGCTAGGAAATGCTTGCTGATCTCAAACATAATTAGTAATCCCTGGCTAGTGGTAGCCATTCATGAACACTTATCTCTGATTGGACAACAGTGCTGACTTTGTTGCCCCGATGGCATACATCAAGCGCTGTCCTCGGTTTAGGCTGGTCTCTTTACACTAGCGATCTTAACCCCGAACTATCACTCTTAGCACCGCAATTGCTCGGCTAACCCTGCTATTTTGCAGGGTCAAATAATCCCTTCCTATAGGTGGGGTTAAACCAGCTTAACCGGGCCCATACTCTTGGTAGGGCTAAATTGCCATTACAGGGTTAAAGAAATTTTCACAAGTGTAAAAAGGCTACTTTCTGATTGGCTCAAAGCAAAATTGTGAGTGAAAATCACTTTTTTCTATGAAATACTTCCCTTTCTTTACATAGGTATTCACCAAATCAAGTGTCTTAGTTTAATAAATGTTAAAGAGCACATTTAATGTAAATTATTCATCATCAATCATTAGAATATTGTGCTAAAATTTCCAGATTTATCAGTTACACAGGAGCTTGATATACATGGCTTATCACCAAAATCAAATATTGAAGGTCTGCACACTAAAGAAAAAGCTTTTCCTCCATCATTCTAAATGTTTTGAGGAGCTTGATATGCATACAACATGTTAAAGCTATTCACCAAATGTAGTGTTTTTAACTGTTGAGGGCAATATCCACCCTCCAAAAAAAAATGATAATAAATAAATAAATAAATAATAATAATGAGTAAATAAGATAAATAGAAATGATGATGATAATAATAAGGAAGAAAGAAAAGAATTCGCCATCAATCATTGGAATATGCTCACAATTTTTTGAGGAATTTCTCCCTGCTAGTAGTGGTACCCATTTTCACCTGGGTTGAGTGCAGCACATTGTGGATCAATTTATTGCTGAAGGAAATTTACACCATGGCCTACATGTAGGTTCAAAGGCAAGAGTTGGAACCACAATGCTCAATAATCATGCCTAATTCACAGCTAATATCATGTATATATACACTGTACAATAAACACAACTATCGATCTACGGTTCTTTGTCAAAGTTTCCTTCCCTAAAATCCCATGCATTACTCGTTTTGACCTAGGTGCAGTGCCGAGTTACGGGTCAGTGACTACAGTATAATCTGCACAAACAGTGCAACTGCCTTTCATCTATCTTGACCCAAATATGCTGAACTTGCCTGTCTAGCCAGTGTAGACATACATCACCACCAGATGGCAGCAGACATCAAGGGACTGTCACCCAGTATTGATTTCAGTTCTATGCAGGAAAACGTTCCTGTCCTTAGCTTTGATTGCCTTGAAATACAACCTCCTTCTTCCTTTTTTTTCCTTTTCCAAAGAGGGGTGCACAAGATACATGTAGTAGTATACAGTGTAAAATTCCTTAATGTTTTTGGTAAATCTAGAGGTTTTTATTATACAAAATTGTTTGGATATATGAACAATATTGGAAAAATCCATATGCATGAAAATGCAATTTAAAACATGCTATATAGAAGGGCAAAAATGAACTATAGATTTCAATTCAATTCAATTTCAATTTATTTATTCAATCATCATCAGGTACAAACAATTACATAAATAAATACCAATATAGATAATTATGCAAATACTAAATATAAGATTATAACAATAGAATGATGGTTTGGTGACCCCGGAGAAAGCAGAGCTTATAAAAAGGGGCCACCGAGTTAGAATGTACACTGGAAATATACAATAAATAATGATAATTACGCTAAGTACACCGATGCAACAGCCAAAAAAAAAAAGAGGGGGGGAGGAGACTTTCAATGAGATAAAAACAAATAATTGACTGAAGGTTTATTAAACACAGATAGGTTTTTATCATTTTTAAACCAGGTCACGATATCAAAGTTTGTATTTTTATCATTTTGATAGGAAAACACATCTCAGACAGCGATAAAGGACAAAAATTTCAGGATACAATCTCTGTATGTAGAGAAAGATTTCAAAGGGCCAGTATCATAAGAGGAAAAGTATCAATACCAAAATACCTTGGTAAATCCTTGACATGATCTTATTCAAAATTTAAACATGGATAAATAAAAAAGGATAAAATGACTATTTTGTAAGATTCAAATGGTGTCAAGATAATGAGGTCTTTTAAATCTTTTGTAGCAAAACTTGAGACAGGCTTTGATTTTTTTTCTTTTCTTCGAACTGAATTCACAGTTAATTCTTGCATACTGCATCTGTTGGGAATATTGTTTTTCTTCAAGTTCATCGTCTCCCTTCCCCGGGAGGTAAAAACCCGGAATCCCTATTCTTGACCTTTAGGTTAGCAGAGCTCTGAAAAACAAATGCAACAACAATATTAACATGCTTCCATAGGTCACATGCTTGAGCTCTAGTCTTGTTCAGCAGACTATAGGTTGTGTAATGTCACTCTTCTCATGTTACACATGAGTTCAGTGAATGAAGCCAAATACATGGAAGAGAGAATACTCATGAATTTAGGAGTACTTTTAGATTATATTCTATTATTTCTATTTATTTACATGTACCTAGATCTTAATCATCTTTAAATTGAGATTGTGGTCATTCATCCCCCTCCAAAAAATTAAAAATAAATAAAGTGAATCGATTAATTGATTGAATGAAAACAATGAATAAATAGATTAATTAATAAATTAAGTGAATATTAAATAGATAAATATATATATCAATAGTAAAATAAATAAAAAAGAATTATCCAACCAATATAAAGTATTGACCCAAGGCCATGGCCAGGCACAGCCTTAACCCATTAACTACTGGCATGAGATGGTTCCTGTACAAAACGAATTGGAATTACAGAATTCATCAGTCCACAGGTTAATATGATTGGCCTTCAGGCTCAATGCCCAGCTATTCGGGCTCGGAGTTTTGGGGTAGCATCCCTCTTTGTTCTTCCTTTTTCAGCTGTAACAATGTTACAGAGGCGCGCCGTTGCCAGTAAGGTTTTGAAAATCAAGGGCTGTTCAAAGACTAGTCGGAAATGTATTTGACTGGATGCAGGAAACATGCCAAGGTTTATCAATACAGTATTCCTCCGGTCTGTCTGGAATATTGCTGATTTGGCCGTTCAGGACCAGGAATAGGATTGGTATACTGGACTATATTGTAAATATTAACACAAAATATACTTTGCACCTGCAGGGAATGTGTCCTGACCAAGTGGTGTTGCCGAACCACATTATAAATATTACATTTTAAGCAGGAAGGTACGGTGCTAGTTTATTGATGGTGTGTACAGAATAAGAGGAAGGTAATTGAATTCTGTGTCATATGTGCATTGTTGACTTTAATATTACAAAAGTGAATTATGCTCTTGCATTGTGTGTAAAATACATTGCTTATTTGGAGGTATGTATGTGGAATGTGTTTAGTGATTGTTCATTTTATAGTGAATGTTTCATATGTGCATTGTTGACTTTAATATTACAAAAGTGAAATATGCTCTTGCATTGTGTGTAAAATACATTGCTTATTTGGAGGTATGTATGTGGAATGTGTTTAGTGATTGTTCATTTTATAGTGAATGTAGAATTTACAAGGGGTGGGGGGCAAGTTGTCTGAAGAAACTAAACAAATGTACTTGTATTAAAGCAAAAAAGTGGGAAATTGTTGCATTTAATAGGTGGTGCATTTCCCCCGTCATTTTTGTTTTCAAAGGAAAAATTTAGTTCCTTGTAAGTTGGCACTGGCTGGGGGGATGAATCTGCCACTTTGTTGTTAGAATTATACATTATGCTACCCATGAGTTCTGTTGTTGTTGTTTTATATCAGCATTTTGTTGAAAAGAGTTGGAATGTTTTTTGCCAGACTAGATCAACAATTGGTTGCTATGTTAGCCAATCCTCTGGAGTTGATATTTGGGAATTACATGTAGGTTAAAAAAATTTCACAGAATATGAATCCTGTATTTCATATTTTACATGCTTTGTCCTACAATTACTATTGTCCATGGATGTGTCACGAATCCCCCACCCCTAGGGAGAGCTGCCACATCAGGGTATCTCCCCAAATGTAAATGAGCAGATCTTTTATTATCCAAACATTCGTATTGTATCTCTTTGATCATCCCACCATGTTATCCTTCTGATCAATACACCACTACCCACTTATCACTCATAGGTGATCCACAAAGCCCTTTTTCCTATCCTGTAGCTTTGAAAAGAAAAGAGTGTATTGATCTCGAACTATTCAAGCCAGTCCTAACATTGTGTAGCATTGTATTGTGATGATGATAGAATAAAGGCAATTGGGTTTCGGTTGATTAAGGAATGGCCTCCTGAGTGATCACAGCATTGAGAGTGTTTGCTTCATTGGGGAGTGGTTATATCTACAATATATACTTTATTTTCTTTGAGTTGGATGTAATAGTTCTTGTTTACAGTGTTTATTAAAGAAGATTTATTTCTTGTGTACAAATCTTTGAGGAATTATGAGACATTACGTGTAACTTGTTGGTAATCCAAATCACAGTCCCGAGGAAGGTGTTTCCAGAATTACAGGTAAAGTTGACATTGTGTACATAAGCTCTCCAATACAGTATATAAAACTGCACGGATTGGCCAGTACAAATGATGTTTTACGTTGACAAAAGACAAACCTTTTAAAGATATCTTTTTTTTTTTTTTTTTTGAAAAAGATGTTGTTGGTTCAGAGGAAGCCCTGTATTACATGTAGTATAAAGGATGTGTCATTCGCTGCTGTGTCACTGTCGGGAATATCAATAGATGAGGAAATCTTATGTTTTCTCCTGAACAGGGGTATTAATTCATAAGAGAATTCTAATTTTTTATCATGTTGAGATTGTTACTAAAATGTGAAGTGTATGGTCCAAATATACTGAAAAATATTACTATTATATCCGTAATAAGATGATCTTTTCTTTTATGATCATGGATTAACACTATGACCCCTAGTCCCTTGGCATTCAACAACTTGGACTCCAGGATTACAAGGAGAGAAATAGAGGAAACTGTCAAAATGTACAGTATTTAAAAATGTTAACTACGATATGAGATCTTGGGGATATTTTTACTGATGCAATATGCTTAAAATATGCATATTCTTATTTCAGTAGTTGGATCCCTGAGCCTTATTCTTATGTCAGTGTTCTTCAGCACTCATTCAATGAACAAGGTTATGATATAACCTTGTTCTCAGTTACATCTCTATGTGTGGCAAATAAGGTTGACAATGTTTGGATTATTTTCTCTCTTTCTTTTGGACAAATGCTTGATTTTTTTACACTGTCAGTCTCCATTATAGCTTTTCATTATATAACTTGGCTCTTAAGTAAATTTGATTCTTTAAATTATCTTTTTCTTTATTAAAAATAGAGCTTGAAAAATGAAAATTTTCTTGCCATATTACTTTCCACCAATAGAGGGCGTACACAAAAATATGCCCAAAATTCAAGTTTTTGAGCGCTCTGGTCAGTATAAAAATTATTCTAAGTTACTAATGAAAATTGAATTGCAACTGTATGGAAATAAATAATTTTGGTCACAAAAGTGATATATTAATGATTTTTTAAAGTGTGTGCTCAATACAGCATTGACATACCATAGTTCTACCTGTAGATTCTCCACAGGCAGGATGGTAGCAGTGAACCAGCGGTCTTCAGCAGGACTACAACAAAAGGAGAATAGGAAACTGACAAAATGAGTGTAATATTTTAGCATAATATGGGGTTTTCTAGATACATTTATTGATGAAATATGCTTTAATAATATATTCTTTTTTTTCCCTCCCGTTTATTTCAGTAGTTGGATCCCCGAGCGCCACCACCACCCAGCCATATTCTTACGTTAGCGGCCTTCAACAACTCAGACTGCAGGACTACAACAGGGAGCCGGAGAGGAGACTGCCTCGGCGGGTCCTTGTCCGGCAGTTCTCGGACCAGGGAGAGTCTGTATCGGTACCTTTCCATCCGGTAAGTTTCATCCTCAGTTCATCAGTCACTTGTACTATTTTGTTGTGATCTTGACTTAATTTTGAAAATATGTTGATTTTCATATATGTAACTCTTATTAATTGTAACGCAGTGGTGTCCCATGGACTTTAAGCTGTTTTGTCAAATGGAGGGGGTTCCATGTTTGCCCTGACAACAATTGCTTCTATGAAAATCTGCATGTTAAGCCAAACCTGAAACCTAACCTCCAAAACTAAATAAACCCTAATCCTTGTCTTTACATTATTCTGAACCAAAAACCCTATTAGAATCTAACTCTAACCCTATGCCCTCTTGAATATTAAGACTGAAGCAGATGTCGCAGGAGCAAATGTCGTTTCACCCATGGAGGATGTTCACAGCAGCTTTCCTGGTGGGTGATTCATAAAGCTGTTTATAAGTTACGAGCAACTTTACAACTGACTGGTGATCCTATTATCTGCATCAAAATTCCATAGGTGTTGAGTAAAAAACTAAGAAAGAAAGGATCACCAGTTATTAATAAAGTTGCACATGACTTATGGACAGCTTTATGAAACACCCACCAGATTTTTTTTGTCTGGAGAGAAATATGGGGATTCAATGAGAAGAGGTGCTGAGTGGAATTCCTGTGTAAGGATGTGGCCACAAATGGCTTTACTGTTATAAAGACACCTTTACCAAATTCAGAGCTGCTTCTTTCACACAGTAATCCTGCAAGCATCTTTTCATCACTAATGTTAACATTCAGTAGAGACAAAATAATGGGAGAATACAGGAAAGACACAGTGAAAGATGGTTAAAAAAAGTGGGATTCAGAAGGGATGTGCATCTGTCAGAGCAGACTTTCCCCACATTCACATTCTGCCCTTTCACACGGTTTAAAAAAATCGTAATTTTAATGATGATTCCAGTGAAAAATAAGGCTAATGACAAATATTTAGCATGTGTGAAACCAAACTAGAACATGATTAGAACCATGAACGCTAATCACAGTCAGGAAATTTAGCAATCATCATTACAAAGATGATTCAAGAGTCACGTGTGAAAAGGCCCTTTGTTTTGTCTACGATGAATGGAAGATGAGCATGCGCAGGGTTTGAATGAAAAAACAGGGCTCTGGCTTTTGATAAAGGTGCTTTTCATTATGAAAGTTGATTCTTAAAAAAACTAATGCTCCTTTCTGTGAGATATGACACTTCCAGGCAGGTTTCATATGTATTTATGATTAAGTACAATGGAATCGTTGATTTTAATTGGCTGTTGAACCCTAATACCATGGTAGTTACCACCGTGGCAAAAAGTTTGTATTTGTATTTTTTATGAAATGGGCTCATGTTCATACTACAGTCATTATTTAGAATTTATGCATCAGTTTATTTTATATGTATTCTACTGTACAGTCTTATGAGTTTTTTTTGTACATTTAAGTGTTAGTCACATTGAAAAATGTACTATTATGAGATGTACCGTAATGAGGTTGTAAAACTTGCTGGAAATCACATTCGCTATAAAAGCCTGACATGCTTGCTTAAGTGGGGATTTGATAAGTAGTCATCATAAAGTTGTCATCTGCAGAATTGAAATGTTTACAGTATTCACACATCAAATAAGCAATTGACAAATATAATTATAATCTCTTCTCGTTGATTGAATAGTCAGGCAAAATATTACAAGGGGAGTGTTCCATGAAGGACTTGTCGGACATTTTATCCGACAAATACCATAGCAACAGTGCCTATCAGCCAATCAGATTCAAGGAAAGAATGTTGATAAAACCGCTTCCCTGGACTTCATTGCTTTACCAATGCTCTCCTAAATGTATAGTCTGAGAAAAGAATAAGGAGGCCCTCTCAAGGTGCAAAATGACCAGTAACTGATTTGATATCTTGAATGCAATGTGTGTGTACCTCAACTATTCAATTCTTGAATTATTAAAGGTCTAGTAGAATATAAAACAACATTAATGCTTTGAGCAGTATTCCATGATAGATAATAGTAAAAGAATTATCTTGTGATTTTTTGTCTCGCCTGCATAGCAGAGCGAGACTATAGGCGCCGCTTTTCCGACGGCGACGGCGGCGTCAACATCAAATCTTAACCTAAGGTTAAGTTTTTGAAATGACATCATAACTTAGAAAGTATATGGACCTAGTTCATGAAACTTGGACATAAGGTTAATCAAGTATTACTGAACATCCTGCCTGAGTTTCAGGTCACATGACCAAGGTCAAAGGTCATTTAGGGTCAATGAACTTAGACCATGTTGGGAAAATTATTTTCAAAATCTTAACCGAAGGTTAAGTTTTTGAAATGACATCATAACTTAGAAAGTATATGAACCTAGTTCATGAAACTTGGGCATAAGGTTAATCAAGTATTAGTGAACATCCTGCTCGAGTTTCAGGTCACGTGACCAAGGTCAAAGGTCATTTAGGGTCAATGAACTTTGGTCAAGTTGGGGGTATTTGTTGAATTACTATCATAACTTTGAAAATTTATGGATCAAGTCCATGAAACTTGGACATAAGGTTAATCAAGTACCACTGAATATCCTGTGCGAGTTTCAGGTCACATGACCATGGTCAATGGTCATTTAAGGTCAATGAACTTTGGCCGTGTTGGGGGTATATGTTAAATTACCATCCTAGCTCTGAAAGTTTATGGATCTAGTTCATAAAACTTGGACATAAGAGTAATCAAGTATCACTGAACATCCTGTACGAGTTTCAGGTCACATGACCCTGGTCAAAGGTCAATGAACTTTGGCCGTGTTGGGGGTATTTGTTGAATTACCATCCTAATTGTGAAAGTTTATGGATCTAGTTCATAAAACTTGGGATATAAGAGTAATCAAGCATCACTGAACATCCCCTGTGAGTTTCAGGTCACAAAACCAAGTCAAAGGTCAGTTAAGGTCAATAAACTTAGGCCATGTTGGGGTAATTGTTGAAGTGCCATCATAACTTTGAAATTTTATGGATAGAGTGAATGAAATGGGGACATGGGTGTAGTTGACAGTCTTAAGTCTCCGTTCAAATGTCATTTATGGTCAATGAACGTGGTATTATGTCATTATATGAATGATGTTTTTGTGAATGATTATTTTATAGTAGTTTTCAAAGTTAGCACTGCTGCTATATTAAATTGCGTAATGCAGGCGAGACTGCCAGAGGCATTCCACTTGTTTAAAAAGAAAATTACTTCCTCTCTGGTGTACAAATTCAATTGCAATTTGCACTCACATTAATTAAAGCAATCCTTTCTGGATTCACAACTCCACAACAGGGTATAATATACCATAGACCATTTTTTTTATTACATGAATTACACTTATTTTACACATCCTCCTTATAATGTGGGTATTAAATGCTCTCTTGATCTGTATTCAAGCAACATCGGGTAAATGTTTCATCAGTCAAATAGTTGCTGATTTTGAAAGTGACAGCTCTCTTCCTTATGTTTTTACTGTTAATGTTATAGAATCAATTGACCAGGATTGTGTAGGTTGTCATTTTTTCCTCATGGAAAATGCAGATACTTCAATGTAATTGGCTATTTATTAATTATGCAGTGCCTCAGCACCTGATATGAATTTTTAAAGGTCTTTGTAAGAGAGCTACTGTACTGTACATGGGGGCATCGGGTGATGTTCATATTATGGGGAGTTGCTAGTCTGCTGTGCAAACCCTTCACTCGAGTAAAGGGTCTGAATTGAAGCCTACTCATGCCTTGTGTACTGAAGGCCCTCACACAAGTTCAAAATTGATTTTTATACATGTACTTTTTTGTACATTTTCTCTTTTTTTCATGACTTATTCATTAGCTCTAAATATATTTATTTTTGTGGTAAAGATTTTTTGCCCTTTTATCCCTCTCCCGTTAGTACGATAAATCACATAACTTCAAATGGTAGATGTCACAGCCATATGGTTCATTTTTTATTTATAGTTTTTAATCTGCCAGACGGCCAGAGTATAGTAGTTTCACTTACATGTGCTTTTACCAAGCTCCAAAGAAATAACGTCTTTATGTCACATTCCTATAAATATTTATAGCTCCCTGGTTATAATGTTTTACCTATTCTGCTTCCTTGCATATCAATGTATTCCAATTGATTGAATTCCTTTTACCGGTAATGGTAATGATACATACACCGTATGTCTGAACATTTGCTGCAGCTGTGTATGATATGACATTTAGATGTGTATCACTCTATGCTTGTGGTTTATGTTATCCGACTGCTGAGATAAATACTGTACTGTAAATGTATGCTTCCATTCAAGACACTGGATGTACCAGTATATGAAATTCATAATGAAATCAAGATGCAGGCCCTAGAATCAAATGGGGAAAGAAAAAGAGATGGAAAAGAAAATGTATTGGAATGTGTCATTTTCAAACTAGCAAAGTCTATGATTTTATTTGTAGGTTAAAAGTAAAAAAAAAAATCTTGGGGGCTTTGCAAGTAACATTAATTTAATTTTAAATATAGCGATTAATTGTAAATCTTGTGATTAATTGCTTGGCTGCCTTTAAGAGAAAGTTTTGTATTTCCTATATTAGATCAACCAATCGCAAATTCCAAATAAGTTTGCTATGCCAAAAATTAACATGTTATCAGGAAGAATTTGAATTAAAATAAATATGTTCCTACCTGTATTAGAAGAACATAATTACATGTTCATAAAAAACATCTTGAAATATATTTTTGGGAGGGGATATTGAATTATTGAACCACTCTTTCAAAGTTAAGAAAAGCATCATGTCTCAAGTGAAATAAACATAAATTGGCCACTGTATAATTTATGAGAGGGTAACTGTCTGGGAACTACATGTAAATTGAATTGAAATTGTGTTATGAACATGTTTGACCTCAAAGTATTAAAGGGATGTTCCGGGCTTAAATAGAGTAATATTCACAGAGCAAAATGCTGAAAATTTCATCAAAATCAGATAACATATATAACAAAGTTATTGAATTTTAAAGTTTATCAATATTTTGTGAAAACAGTTATATGCACATCGTCATGAATATTCATTAGGTGGGCTGATGATGTTACATCCCCACTTTCCTTTTTCTTATGTTATTACATGAAATCATAAGTGTTTCATTTTTTCATACATGTTTCATTTTTTCATACATGTGTAAATGATGTGTCTCCATTATGATGAAATAAGTTGGTGGCAATATTAAAATATCTAATGCATTTTATCAAATGTCAATCCAATTGTTTTAGTTCTTGGTAGAAAGTTTTTGAATAAACCTTATTTCATATACTAAAATATAAAAGAACAAGTGGAGATATAGCCCACCTAATGAATATTCATAAAGACATGGCTAGAACTGTTTCACTGGAATAATGCAAATCTTTAAAATTCAATAACTTCGTTATTTGTTATCTGATTTTGATCAAATTTTCAACATTTTGCTTTGTGAATTTTACTCTATTTATTGAGATAGAAATATCTCCAGCCTGGACCATCCCTTTAAGTGTTAACCTATCATTTAGTGGACATTAGTGGAATTTCAATTACCGGTAAAATGATAAAATAATTTATCATGAATTTCAATTATTAAGCACTCAAGGTATCACTTGTTTATTAGTTAAGCTGAAACATAATCTTATTTTAAAATTATGAACCTTACATGAAAATCCCCAAGTAGAGAAATGCAGAATTCCCTTCAGTTCCCCAGGTTTGCTATCAACTGTCTGTTATGGCTCTGCATGTATATTCCAGTGCCTTTGCTGGCACAACCATGGTTGCTTTCGAGACGACATGCGAACATAACGAGACATTGATTGAACACGATGGAACATTAATGTCATTTTGTACCGTATCCAAATTCAGATGTCCAATAGAAATGGCATACATTGACATTGAGCTCATGCAGATGGTAATGGGGTATAATGTGTCTCCCTTAATTTGTTCAGTATTATTAAAGTGTAAATGTGTAGTATAATGACACTGATAATTATCCTTAGAAAGTGTATGAATTATTTAATAATAAATAATGACATTGATACTGACATTTAAATTATATAAAATCACTTTTAGTATCAAGGGTAGCTGTGATAAAACTGCTTGCCGGTCCATAGGGCCATGCATACTGGTTATTGTATTTATTATGATAATTGTAGATTATATATGCTATTATCTATCTCCAACTTTTTTTTTTTTATCGATTGTCTTTTGCTCATGCCTAGGCATATTTAAAATTATTTTCTAAAGCTACTTTTCACAACTTACCGCCTAAATATGCAACTATAAAAGCTATAGGGATTTCCCGGCAGTGCTCTATTTTTTTCCTTTTGAGCATTTTGGGGGCTAAATTGCCCCAGCCTCTGTGTATAAAGTATGTCCCTTCTCATGCCACACCCCCTTCCTAACCCTAGCTGCCCCGCCCCTTTATTTATCTCTCTTCCAACCTATAACATTTACTATTTGTCAATAACATCTGTGCTTGATTTATACATTATGTAGATGGTATTTACCAAATTATGAATCTTTATTACCTTGTTTCACAGCACAACTACAATATGTATGCATTTTTCAACGAGAGTTCTGCAAAATGTATTTTGTTTATAGTGCTTTTTTACTGTACGGAAAATCTTTTGCCCCTAAACATAATTTTTTTATTACTGACAAAGAACTGTATTTTCCATATTCTTTGGCTCTGTGAAGGGACCAACAGGCCTCTAATATAGGCCTCCATACTCTGATATTAGAAACGTTTAACTTTATTTCTGATTTAAAAAGTGATTTACAAAAAGTATCTAAAGAAAAATAGTAGGCAGTACAATTTTGGAATCGTCCAAATCGTGATTTTTGTTGTTGAAAGTTCCATGTACAACATCTTTTAATAAATGCATTGCTGGGACAACACATGTTTTTTACCCACATATTTTTCTGCTCTTATTGGTTGCTTGAATGTAACTCTGAGTGCATCTGAGATTCAATCCTTTGGAGAACATTTTTTTTCTCATAAATTTCCTTTTTTTTTAATAATGTGAGAGCTCATGATTGATTTGATCTCTCAATGAAGACTTATTTTCTCTCTGAATTAGAGTGTATTCCCTTTTTTATTGATGCCTTAGGACCTCATCTTGGTCAATCGAGCAGTCAAGTAATCATTTCCTCAATTTAACAAGCAAAGTTCACCCCAATGCACTTTGATTGCCCTTGACTTTAAACTCTTTCATAAAAGCCAGTGGAGACTCCATGCAATATGTATTTATAGCTCTTTCATGCAAATATTCCTTCTCCTGGCAAACACAAACAAGGCATACAAATAATTCCAACGCCTACCAGAGGACAGTGCATAGTATCAGATTATAACCCAGGCAGGCTCAATAAACGATCCGGCAGGGATCCATTGAATTTGCCCATTGGACTGGCAAGCAGGTCATATGTAGTGTGAGATCAATGCCAAGCATTGGTATTGTCAGTGCCGTGCATCACGGCTGGAATCCCAATACTGGTTCTGTATTATGTTTTCATAGGCTGTACGCCATCGCAAAGCACAGGCAATATTGGCTTGTTGGTGGATATGGTAAATTGAGTATGCTCACGATTGAAGTGCCAGGGAAGGACTCGAAGCTTATAGCATTGTTAGCAAGGAGATGGTAGTGGTGGTGTATGCACGTAGCCTACCGGAACCGGGTCAGTTCAGGCTTTGGGATTGCTGAAGCCTTGTCACCGTAGTATAATTCTGGTTGACATCACTCGCTCGCGCCGGCTGCTACGTCTCATTGTTACACCCAGCTATACTAGGAAATTCAACCGATAGGAGAGGAATACAGGTCTTCATCTATGCTTATTTTGGAGTATATATCATAGCTTATTAATGTTTGTGTGTATTACCGGCAACCAGGAAGTAACATTTTGTACTACTATCTACCCATGAGTATGATCTAGCGATTAATTGATCTAGGTCAGACAGCATTGCTTGTTTAATTAACGAGGAAAGATTATCTCCTTGAAGGGTGGTATTTTTACTATTGCACCCTTCAACAGGCAATATAATGTGGATATTGACTGTAAGCTGTTCCAGTGTACTTTTGTTCCATTGATAAGCTGAGGTTAGATGTTGTTGCACAAGGAACAGGTTTATCTCGTGGTGATATTACATTGTCATTAATTATTAAGGTGTGATATTCTGACTATTGAACCCTTCAACAGGCAATAAAACATGAATATTGACTAAAGTTTTTTTTTAGCGCTTGATCCATTGATTATCGGATCGAGGTCCAGCTTTATTTGCTTACTGCATAATAGCAAGGACATACATGTATTCACCCCATGAGGACATTTCATCATCATTGAAGTGCAATATTGTAACTATTGAACTCCCTCAACTGACAATATGATGTGATTATTGACTGTTTGGTTTTCCAGAATATATTCCATTGATTGTCAGAGGTCAGACCGTACTGGTAGCTGCATAACAAGGACAAGTTTATCTCAGGATTGTAATAAGTTATGTGATATTTTGTAAAATTTAACTCTCCAACTGGGCAGTAGTTTCTTCACATTGACTGTGGGTCTGTGAGCTAATTATATTCCTCCTTTGAAAATATCCAAGAGTGCTTGCCAGAGGTATATTGTATTATATTACTTCCCACTCCTGAAGGTTAGCTCATCACCCCAAGCTCAGGTAAATCCTTGCTTTTTATTGGTTGAAATACATGTACCCTGGTACCTGTACACTGAGGTCGACCTCATCGAGTTCATGCTTGTACATGCGCAAGATTCATTCATTACAAAACGGAAACACCAACTCATTAGGATTCCTGGCTGTTGCCAGCTCACATTGAGACAGTCAGCAGTGAAATTGATTGATCACCGAGCGCATGAATTATCTTGTGGGAATACACTGGAGTTTCGATTAGCATGAAACTTATTTTAATTTCTTCGGAATTGAAATATCAAGTGAAAAGCACAATTGTTTTGAGGAAAGAATATCTCTACAAACTTGACGTAGTGAAGAGACTTTTTTTGCTGTGCATTCATGAAAACATATTTGATCATAATACATTGTTGATGTAGGTAAACTGTTATTGGTGGAATTATGCATGAATGGTAGCTTTACAAATAATGATAGAGCAGTGATATTTGAGAATCAAGTACTTTGGAATAAATCCATATATCAGCATTCTGCCTCACCGCACTTTGCCGTCAGCTGTGTGGAAGGTACCAGGCTCTTTAACATTTTGATTTTGATTGTCCTTGGAGCTGGAAGCATCTCACATTACCAGAACATTCATTCTAATCACTTCAGACAACGCGGCTTTACATGCTCGTTGTCTTGCTCTTATATTCTGATTCTCATTATGGTTGCCATGGAAACAGTGCTCTAGAGAGCTATTCAGATAACTCTTTGGTATTAGAGTCTACTGCGACACCTCGCTGTTTACATTTCTACTGCTATCGCCAGACACAATCAGAGAGTTTGGGGTGCATTAGAGGATTGCCGCTCCCAATAGAATAAGTCTTTTCTTGCGGAAGTGATTTGACGGATAACTTGCCGAGATGATTGATATCGAAGAGGCGATGGATGCGGACATGGAGGAGAATCCAGAAGATGTGAGTATTTGTAATATGCAGTCAAACCTGCTTTTAGTGACCGCCTTTGTAGATGTGACCACCTGTCTGTAAAGATCACAAGTTTGGTTTCTCTTGAATAACTCCTGCCCATCTTACAAAGAGTTGCGATTGATCTGATCAATCTCAACTATGGAAAGCCAGCAAAGCCCATATCTAAAATGCATGTTAGTTCAAAATGTTTTCTAGACAAAATGTATATTACATAAATTCATTGTTTTCTTGACAATTTGGTGTGTTCGCCTTTGTTTACAATACAAAGGACATGTTGGAAATTTCATGTAAAAAAAAATTATGACACTTATGGATTTTCATAGTTACAATTGATTTGATCAATCATAACTCTTTGTAAGACAGGGCCCTGTTCTCCCCATTGAAACATGTATTACAGGAACACCCGAGAGACGCGACCATGGAGACTAGACTTCCCTTGTCCAGACTTCTTTTGTTTTCCTTGACTCCTTGAGTGTTTGTTCTACAAGATATTCAGATATTCTATACAGTTCTACCAATGTTCTACCCGAAATTTGTTATTTAATTCTTTGTCATTAGAGGAAACAAATTTTAAAATTGATGTCACTTTTTTTATGAAAAGGTTTATATTAAAAATTCAATGAGTGTCCAATTCTATCTCAACTGGTAAGCCTACATTGTATTGCATGGACCTATTGCGTACATGATGTATGGGATAAAAGATTCCAAGCAAAATGTCTTTGAGTTTTGATAATCATGGCTGCTCAGCTTTCAGCTAAAATATCTAGCCAGCGGTTGAAGCATCAATTTACTTCACAGTCATCCTATCTTCTTGGTTATTACTTGTGGTTCAACCATTTGACTGGTGGTCCACAGGACTTGCAAGACTGATCTTCACACCTTTCAATTTCCCCATCTACTTTTTCTGTTTCTTTTCTGGAGCATAATAGTGAGATATGCACTACACTGATTTACATGTACAAGTGGACTTGGCATTAACCACCCCCTTGATAATCATGTACGAGATGTGTCATTTTTAATGTGCTCTGTCTCCTTGTAATGTCTAGAGCTCAGCAAGCTTCATGCCAGGTTCATTCATTTTTAACCGAACCAACAAAATTGAAAAACTAACTCTAAGGGAGGGGGGAGGGGCACTCAATTATCACTATGCATACAAATTACAATACCAAATATTTTTTTTTGAAATCACCCCTTTCATGTATATTTATTTCTCAAATAATACCCTATTTATTTCCACATAAATTTTTCTTGGTACAAATCCCCCCTCCCCCCCACCTTAACAAGTGTAAACTGTATTGAAAATACATGTACCCCGTGCATACATTCTAGTCCCACCTGTGTACCGATATTGGGTTGATTGCCCCCCCCCCCCCCTGGCCCCCCCTCCATTTTCTGCTTTTCCTGGACCAAACTGGTTGTTGGTCAATTCCTTGTCAATTGCATTCCATATTTTTCTTCCCTTTACGTTGTTTTTTCTTAACCATTTATGTATGAAAATGAAACAAGTTTATTCATATCTGTAGATAGATTATGACAGTGAAGAGTACAAGTATGTAGAAAAATTCGAAAATCTTTGTAAATAATGGTCCCATCTGGGCCTATTTGTGTTAAGGGTTTATTATTGAATGTGATTTCCAGCAATGTTTCAACTTTTTTTTTTTTTACATTTCTTGATGGGTTATTTTGCATTTAGTAACAATCTGATACCTGTGCATTTACATCTTATAGGTGGAGGTCACTGAATTGCTCAAAACCGTATTTGGAAGACAGAATAGAAAATTTTAGAAAAATGTATTCCATTATGAATTGTATGTGGAATATATAATACAGACTTTGTATTGTATAAAGTTTATACTTGTATGATATATTCATTCTTGAGGCACAAACCTGGCTTTGAATATGAAAATGTCACATTTGGCATTTGAGATTCTTTCCATTTTGTATTAAGCTACCCTACAGAGATTTGGCGACAAATGTTCAATAGTCTTCAAAATGAAGTGCTGTTCAAAAGATGCAACATTTATTTGATGAAATAATCATGCATGCATCCAAAAGTTGGCAAACTGTATATTTGTAAAAAATAAAAAAAATAAAAAAACATTTGGTTGAAAGTGCTGTCAAGATTTGAATACAATTATCAGGGTTCCCAGGACATCAGGGAAAATTATTTTACTTTTTTCCAGTCAGGGAAAAATCAGGGAATTTGATAAAAGATACCTCAAATCAGGGGAAAATGCCTCGAATGAGGGAAAAATCAGGGAATTTTGATCAGCCCAAAAGTCGAAAGCACAGTAGTCAGTCAGACTCTGTTATATTTTGTTGCATATCAAAACAATATCCATTGAATGACTGGTTATGGTGGTACTAATAAGTTTTACATTATCGTTTTTATACTGAAAATACATGTACATGTAACAACTTAAATAGAAAACATGCAAAACTGGGAAAGGATTTAAATAATTACCAGGGAATTTTTAAACTTCATCAGGGAAAAATCTGGGAATTTTGTTTTCTTGAAAAGCTGGGAACCCTGTTTATGATGCAGCATCTATCTACCTTGTGCCATGATGTCTATCAGTATGAGAATCAGTCTTCTTCCTAAATCAATTATTAAGCTTTGTCAGAAATCCAGATGATGAAATCAAAGAAATCATACATTTGCCAAGTTTTGCCTAGTTTTGTCAATCATTCAGTAGCAGTATGCTTAAACTTAGTTCACTACATGTACATGTATAATATTATTATATTTAATGAAATTAAGAAAAATCACACCTGGCTGCGACCCAACAAGTACATGTACAGTCCTATCATTGGAAAATATATGTTTTATATTTTTGCAAGTGTACACTCTGAATTTTAAGGATTTCAAAATAAATCCAGCTTTTAATAGCAGATGTGAATAGTGACCAGTCCATCATTGGACTTTATTTTGAATCCTAAGGATTCATTTTTAAATCTCAAATGACTAAGGATTTAGATTAAGAACAAAATCCTTGGCTTTGATTTTAAATCCACAAGGTTTGAAATTTTTAGCTGGTCACTAATCACAGCCATGGAATTGTTTTAAATTCTTGAAATCTATTGTATGGAATTGTTTTATTGTCAATTTTCATTCTATGTACTCCTGGAGTGGTGCCTAGCAAGAGTTCTCCCCAGGGTGTAGAAATTGTTTACTTTCATTTATACCATTTCAATGGAATGACCAGAATATAATTATTGGTCATAAACTTGCCATTTGTTAGAAGTATGCCAAAATACGTAGAATACGAGAAATTATGTTTCTTTGCAGACTTTGCATGTAAAAAACACTTAAGTTGCTTTTCAATAGTAGACACTTTGCTAAAAATAACTTCATGTAAGTTCATGAGAGGTACGAATAATTCAGTTGTGAAATGCTGTACTACATTTATGTACTTCCCCAGGAAGTGGATATGCGTATCAAATATGGTTAAAACAAATTAATTTTTTCCAAGACAGGAAAGCAGTGGTGTTAAGCTTTTCATTCTAGATAACAGACAGAAAGATGTTCATTCTGATAATTTACAAAGAAAAAATGATGTCCTGTCTTTATGCATACTCGGTAGATCTCAAAATCGATGATATATGAACCCGCAACTGTCACCTTTTCAGCTGCCAATTTATGAAATGGCCCTAGAAAAAGGTGAGGCACGCTGATGGCGTTATGAAGAAAGATGCAGGTTTTTAATGAGAAGTCGTGAGGATACCGTATGAAGTGTTTTTGTCAGGTTTGTCATTGGGTGAATGTCATTAGGGTTCCGTAATGGCACAGGACGTGATTATCATTTGGCTGCTCTGATGTGCTTTAAGGAGAAGCCTGGAAACTAGACGGAAGCCAGGAGGGCAAGATGCATTTTATAATGATGCCCGGAGGATAGCAAGTATTGACAGTATAGATGAGGGATGGCAGAGGTACATGTATAAGGATAGGAGGGAGATGAAGAGAAGAGATGTGAAAGAGAACATACGAGGAATTGGAGATGGAGAATGCAAGTGAGAGAGAGAGAGGGAAGAGGGGGGGGTGCATTTTGTAATGATAGGAAAGAAGATATTGGAAATATAAGGTATTGGAAAATAAGGAGATACATGTAGAGAGAAAAGACATGAGAAGGGATAATGGAAAGATGAGGATGGAAGAAAGAAAGAAAACAATTGGGGAATAGGTGATAGGAAGTTGTAGCGAATGAGAAAAGGGGGATCAGGGAATAATTTTCCTGGTATTGCATCGCAATTTGCTCCACATTTTTGAAAGACTGCTATGCATACAGTCTTTTGTATAGCATATTTTTACATAGGACTGTACATTACTTTCTCTTATGACCAAAAATGCTATTCAAATTTGTAAAGCAAAATTATTCCCTGTGGGGTGCATGAATACATGTTAGGTTGGTAATATTGGAAATTAATATCGGGGATTAAAAGGAAGAGTTATTTAAGAGAAGGGAGTATGGAGGAAAGAAGAAAGTGGAAGAAAGAAAAAGGGGGATCAGGATGATAGAGAGGAGAGGGGGTGCATTTTATTATGATACTGGGAGGATAGGGGGAAAAGGAGCTATATTGAGGGGGGTAGTGCATAGAGCTTGTTACTACAGGATAAATTTTCTCGATGCAAGTTAGACTGCCGTGAATTTAATTTCATTAATTTGATGTTTGCAATCATGGACCTACTTGTAGTAGATCCATGTTGCAATCCACCTCGGGTAATAAATTATGCTGAAGGCACTAGGAGAATTTGTGAAATATAGAGAGAATGAGAGAGAGATCAGACAGTATATCGACTGCACAGGTCTTTCTTGACAGGAAGTTTTTTTAAAACACCAAGTTTTTAATTCAATTCGCAGCCACTACATCAAATTTAATGAGCGATGCTTTCCACATTTACTTCAATTTTTGCGGTAGTACATGTTGTACCCATTCTTGATTAGTATAAAGTGTGTGAGTACACCAAAGCATTAATGAGTATACTGCTTTGAATATGAACACAGCAAAGGGTCACAACAGATGTCTCAATGATAGTAATTAATAATAATAATAATTCAATATTTATGTAGTGCCTATTAAAAAATTCTCAGCCCTTTGTACATTATACAACCTAACTTTGTCCAGACTCGATCCGGCTTTCTCACCCAAGTATGATAGGGGCACGAGCTTACCATCATCTGGTATGATGGAAAAATCCAATAAGAATGCTTTGTTATTGAGGATGTCATCGAGAGTTGTGACATTTTGATCGTTTGAACGTATGGAAAGGAATCCAATGGATATATGAACATGCAGCTGTCTATACATGTAACTCTGCCGAGTAGTCCCTCGAGTCTCAAATTGACTTTAATTGGCCTGACTGAATTTGAACATATATGGGTGTGTTGCAAGAAAATCTTTGCTAATGTTTGCAAGTTGACGTAAGGTGCACATTTTCAAGTGATGGATCAATTTCTACTATTAAAAGCAAACCAATTTACAATTGTTGATGCAAGAAAAAGATGAGCAAGTAATTTGCCATTTGAAAAAAAATGTGATTGATTTGCAATGTCAATCAATTGTCTTTGTCTTTCCAACCATGTATATTTCTAGCTAGCAATGAAAATGTTGTAAGGCTGGGGAACAAAGTGTGGAAATTATAGTAAATTTTGAAGTCGATTTTCTCTGAAATGGGTTTGCACTGTTGTATGTGTGATACGACAGTTCGGATGACCGGTGAAGAATTATACATTGCACCAAAGAGTGTTAAAATAAAAACCAAAGGTGTAATACTATAGGTGCTGTTAGTAATCATCACAACACCATTAATTTGGTGTATAATGCTTGGCGTGGTTCTTATTTACACCATCGCTGTATTAATTTGCAGTGTATCATTGGCTGATGTTGGGTTTTTTTCATCTGCAATTCAGTCAAAATGTGAGCAGTTACAAAATAAAGTTTGCAAAATATAAGTTTTTTGGCTCAAATGTAGAAACCAAAAAATTAGAATATGTATCTTAAAAATGTGCATGGATCCTGCATGTTTTATTTAAAGTTATTGAGAATGAATTATTTTATTGATTTTTTCCAAATTCTAATCCAATCAAAGCAGAACAAGTGCATCAACATTTCAAATTTTGAAAAATCCATTTTAGAGTGAGAATGAAAATTGAATCTTTTTTCTTTTAGTAGAGATAGAACCAAAAGGTGAATCATTTTGGGCCAGATTTCACAGTTTTATCATTTTTATTTGTTTATTACCTCACTTTAGAAGATAAAGACTTTGGAGCCTCTTAGAGTTGTGAGTATTCGTCTATTTATCAACAGAAATCAAAGTAATAAAAAACTAGACAGCCTGTCATCCTTTATGTCTCTTAATGCAGTAAAATGGGAGTAAAACTTTAAAAGCTAATTTCATGTTGAAATGCAGACTTAATTCTTGAAACCCATTTTTCTACACTGACTCCAAATGAACCCACATGTTCATCATTCATGTAAATCTGATTGAAATATGGAAGTTGGAAGTTGATACAGTCATTTACTTGTGAAAGTGTATGTTTATAATTTTTTCTGTATCGTTGATGTGTCAATAATATCATGATATTGAATATGTAAACCAATGATTGAATTTGTGAAGCTATCTATAATATCAATAAGGTACATGTACATGCACAATTGAGTGTAATCTACAGTTGAAGGTTATGTTACAATAATGTAAACTTACAAATGAGTCTATATATGTTTGCAATGAATATAACCCCAAGTTCGTGTTTTACTTTCATTAATAGTAATGTGATGTGATAGAATTATTGTTAATTGTTTATCTAACTTTGTCATTTTATGTGTTATGGTATTGATGTTTAACAAAATGTTTTCTCACCAAACTTAAATCCCATTTGTTACAGCGATCCTACTCCGAGTCCTATGTTAAAAAGAAAGGTTAGTGTATGACTGTCGGCCGGCATGCAGCAACGCTCACACAACTTTTATCAACTCAAATCAAGCTTTCTTTGTGTTCAGTCATATTTGTGACATCAATTTTCATTCTTTAACCAACTCCTAATACTTCCTTCGATTGTCTTCATTTGATTTTCAGAGAGAAACTTCAACTTCTGAGAAGTTTTCATTTTTTGTTTGTTCAGTTGCAGCTCCCTTTGCATTCCCAATACTGCCAGCTGCTGTATGCCATAAGCTAGCTCTGTTTTTTATGTAAAAGTACATGTGCTTGTAAATGGTACCTTACATATAATTCAGGTGTCCTTGTTTCACAAAATTAATTGTATTCATTGATTGTTGATGAATAATTTCGTTTATTTTTTCCATTTATACTTTGAATTTAGTTCTCATTTTCACAATTTCACAATTCTAAGTTTGTATTTTTCATTTTATAATTGGACTTTATTTTTAAATGAAGTATTGTGATTTTTTATATGCATTTATATGCACAAATCCTCTAATATCACTAGATAAATCTAAATTAATTTACATGTATGGTAGAAAAAAATCATACTCTAAGAAATGATAAACTTGTTTTAACAATCTGCACAATTACATCTAAGGGAGTGGACCCATTTTGATAATTGATTCTGTATTTATTAAAAATTGTTTTGATTTTAATTTTATTCAAAATCTTTCGTTGCTGTTATTACTTTTTTCTTCTAAACCATATGAAGTGTACAAAAGAGCAATGAAATATATGACATTATTTGAATCATGCCCTCGTGCCACCTTTTTGAGGAATGTAATTAGAACTCCATATTGCCGCCTTCTGTGCGATTTAAAGATGATTACAGATCTGCATTCAACAGCTAATTTGTCCCCTGTTGCTAGTTGCTATGATACCACACAAGAGTTTTAGCACCATCACTAGTGTCGCTTCGATTGAAATCATCCAACCTTACTAGGTACCTCAGTACTGTACTTGAAGCACTGTAGTCGCCTTAGGTTATCTTCGAGAGGGCCATAATACTAGTATTACGAGCACAGAATGTACTGGTGGCTTTATGGCTGTTCTGTGTACTATGTCCTGTCCTTAAATCCAAATATTGTATTCCACGAATAAAAAGAAAAGATCACATCCTTAATATGACAAATTATAAATGAAATAAATAAGCGAAGTAATAGTGACTTGCATTAAGTTATAAACAATTATTATTTTGATTAAATTGGAAAATATAAAGTGTATTTAAGGATATTGTGCACAGAATTCTATACACATATTTTATTTGAAGGTAACAACAATAAAGTGTGTAAGAACTTTTGCAAAGAATTCTAATAGTTGTAGCACAGGTTATTTGTTTGAAGTAAACAACATCAGGAGTGAATAATTGAAGGACATATTGCACAGAATTTGCTTGACATCATTTTTTTTTTAGCTTTACTACATGTAGTTCTCATGTTATAATTTCACAGCATTGCATATTTGACTTGTGTATTCTTTGCTTGTTTCTCTTTTTTGTTTTATCATGCAAACATGGTTTTCATTTCTTGTTGTTTTTCTTTTCCAACCATTTTGTGACTCTTTTTTGTAGCTACCTCGAAAAGGCAGTGATCCATTAGGGACCAGAGAATATTACAAGGAAGGTATGACACACATGATTGATAGAAAAAAAAATTGATAATAGATTGCTGTGAAAATACCTGAAATTTCCATTTGCACTTTAAAAGTCTCTCCATTTTATTACATGAGTAGCTAAGAGGGGGATGGTAACACTCTCAGATTAGGAGGGCCCCATTTCACAAAGAATTGCAACTTTTTCATTATGGCAACTACAATTGTAACATGGCTATACAGTCAATCAAAATCAAGCTTTCCATAGATGTTGCATTAATGGCAAAGTTACAATAAGCAACTGTGAAACAGGCCCATGATTTAAAGGCCACTGTCACACCCGGTGGGTGTTTCATAAAGCAGTATGTAAGTTACGAGTGACTTTACGAACGACTGGTGATTATTTCTTGTTGTAAATAATACACACCAGGGGCCCGTTTCATAAAGGACTTGCAACTGTTGTAACTTTGCCATAATGGCAACTACCATTGTAACAGGGCTCAACAGCCAATCATAATCAAGGTTACCATGGTAGTTGCCATAATGGCAAAGCTACAACAGTTGCAAGTCTTTTATGAAACGGGCCCAGATTTTCATTGGAGTTGATTTAGTTCCTGAGAAAGAGTTACCAATCGTCGTAAAGTCGCTTGTAACTTACAAACAGCTTTATGAAACACCCACCTGGACGTTTGAACCAGCATATGCTTGCTTACTTATGACAAGCCATTTTCCTGAATGATCTTTTTATAATATCAAGAATTAAACTTTTTTAATATTAGGAAATCAAATTCTTTTTTACCAAGAATTGATTTTTTGATATCATGAAATCAGTTTGTGTTTACAAATGGAAAATCTTCATAATCATAAATTGAATTTTTTAGATCAAATAATAGATGAAAATATTAAAATGGCTTGCCATATGTACGTCTGCATATGCTGGTTAGAATGTCCAGGGGCCTGTATCATGAAACTTGTATTATAACAAATTTGCAACAGTTTTAAGCTATTGAAATCCTTCAATCTGATAGTAAATTTGTTATAGAAATTGTTTATTTGTAATTATAACAAGTCTTTATGAAACAGGAATGAGGTGCGAAGACCCTTTAGGATTGGTTGATATCTGAACCTATCAAATTTTGGTTTTAACCAAACTGCACTTCAAATGAAAAAAAAATTGGTTTGACCATCGAATTGGTTCAAATATGAGCTTACCTGTAGTTTGGTTGAAATCAAATATGAGAGTGTATCATTCAATTTTAAAGCAGAAAGAATATTTATCACAAGATTACTTCTAAATCGGGTGTTGGTTTTATTAACACGGGTATCATATCCCCATCCAACCCCTAAACTTATGCTCATTATAAAATTGCCTTATACACAGATTAATCTGTCGATGATATCAAGCAATTCCCTGATATCTATATTCAATTTTAAAGCAAAATATAATTTTATAATTATTTCTAGATTTGATATTGGTTTACTTTGGGTAGTGTCCCTTGCTCCTCCCCCCCCCCCCACCCCCAGCACTTTTTACAGAGAAAATTACCATGTGCACAATAGATTTAACCTTCATACCGTAATTACCTTTTAATTTAAAGCAAAATATCAAAAGATGACTAGATTTTAGGTGTTGGTTAATTAACATTGGTTGTATCCATGCTCCCTCCACCCCAACATCAGCCATTTTTTAATATATAAATATAGTTTATACAAACAAATATGTTCACACAATATTCTGTCCCTGATATAATCACCTTTCAGATTTATAGCAAAACGTATGGTTACTAGATCCCCAACTACCATCCCTATACCCCTGCCCCCATATCACTATATCTTTTATACCTGTCGTCTGTCGATCAATTCTTTCAATCTGTGTTATGAAGGATTGAATTTCAGGTTTATATTTAATTTCCGTAGTCCTCCCTCACAGGCCCCCACCCCTCTCAGTCTCAATCTCCCGACATAATTTCCTCTTCTCATCCCATTCCTCATCATCTCCATGAGAAGAAATATTAGATGAGTGTATCTTATACCACATGGCTCGCTCCATGTTGGATAAATTGGCTTCCCTGTGAGGCAGTTTGGTTTAAGATGGCGTCAGAATGTCCAAGTATACTAGGTTAATGCATTCCAACACGCTTTTTCCCCTTAGCTTGTTGCATGAGGTATTGGCCTACATGTTTGGAATATAGCACAAATTTTGCATATCATTTTCTGATCAGGAATCTGTTATGGTAAATATCATAATTAATCAATTGGAAGATAATAAATTAAGATTAATGTGGGACAGGGGTGGGCCAGGTGTAGAGAATATCTATTGGTTATGCTGTTCTTTGTTTTAAATTTTAAATATAGATTTGTTATTAAACATTGTGCTAATGTAATTATCATCCCTGTCCTTGCGAAAATGTAAATATACAAACGTTAAGCTTCAAAGTGAAAATCATGCATTTTTGTTCTCAATTTTTCTGCTAAGCAGTGAAATCATTAACTTTAGCCCTCTTGTTTAATCTCTTTCCAACAGTTTGAAAATTATGAAGATCCTTCTTGTTAAATCTCTTTCCAACAGTTGAAAATAAAAATCAAATCATAACATCTTCATACTGTAGTTCTTTATGCTTTTTCACAAGTTTATTAATTTATACATTAATATCAAGGATTGAAGCCAAGTTCTTTCTCTTTTGCCATCACATATTTTTAATGGGTCCATTTCCATAGAGTTTTTTCTGGGGCAGGGGACTTCAAACTTACCACCACTGGAATCATGAGTCATGGCATTTTCACAATATCACTCACGATTCTCTCCATCCCTATTCTTAAAATTATGTTTCCTTTGTTTCTCCACTCGACGTCCCATCACCATCATTTTTTTCCATATTTAATGAAAAAAGAGGTGTTAGAAAGTTCAGATTCTTTCATTCATCGTGGTTTAGGGAAATAAAATTCTTTGTAAATACAGTCAGGAAACTCAAAACACATGTGTGACAAAAAATGTGTTTAAAGGGGTGTTTTTTTCAGTTTTGAACACGACCGCGCGTGCACTCGTTAAGGGTATCAAAAACACTGATTTTCATTTTTAAAAAGAGTGGTTTTGAAAGACTGGTCAATGGTCAGTCGCGGGGTCAAACGTATTTAGGGTATATTAATTTTCCAAAGCTTTTTCTTTTAAAGACTAGCCAAACGTGTTTAGGGTATGTTTTTTCACCAAGCTTTTCCCCCGGGGCTTTTTTCTGGTGACAATTTGTTTAGGGGCCAAAATGTGTAAATGGAGCCCACAAAAAAATTGTTAAGGGGGTTATTTTGCACACAGAGAAAAACTCGTTTAGGGGGTGTTTGGAAATAATTTAGTCTTGCATTTGTACAGCAATACATTGGACTCCCCCCCCCCCCCAGGACTCAAACAAATATTGCAATAGTTGATATATTCAAAGATAAAAGAAAAGTGACATCAATATGGGAATTTAGGGGACAAACAGTAAAAAAGGGAAGGTTTTTTACAGTTTGTACTACATCCATAATAACTTTGAAACAAATGACTTTGAAAAATAAATGTATGCTCGTATTACCTATGCTCAAATACCTTGGTCACTTTTCCCCTACTGCAGCCATACGGCAAGTCAGATACAGCCGTTTTAACATTTTTGTACTAGCTACATATAGTGGTTTGAATAAAAATGAATAAAACAGCTGTTTTTTACTCACTGTACAACCGCCATAGGGGAAATGTGACTGAGGTATTACACTAAACACAAAACAGTGTGCATCAGATATTTCAATTTTATAATTGGAAAAAAAAAATCGTCTACCTCCTGATCCCAGTTATGACCCCTTGTCTACCCTAATTTAAATATTGTTTTCTCATTTATGTAAAGAATTTGTTTATCTAACAATCTGTATAAATTTATGTAACCATATATTTAATCCCTTTGTAGTGTTCCACTTTTTATTTGTTTTATTTCATCATGTAATTTCCCTGAATCACTCGTCAAAATTCATAGAACTGTTGTTTCATAAAAGCTCTTCATGAAGTAGTGCACAATTGAACAAACAATTGGAATATGGCAAGCCACATTGTGTTTTTCATTCAATTTTAATCGCACAAGCAAAAATTGAAAAAAAATCTTTAAAAAAAGTGTACAATAATCATGACTTTTCTGGCATGATGATTTCATTTGAAAGACAGTCATAGATTGATATGTCAGGAATAGCATTTTGTTCACATTTGGCAATCGATCTTTCAATCAGTGGTAAAGTTTGGTATACCTTTACAAATGGCTGAATGAACCCCCCCCCCCCCCCCCGCCTTGCTTTTTCTAAAAACTGTTTGGTAATGTGCAGTATTATTGTTTGGTTTGTTTGGTTGCGGTGCTTTGTTTTGTTTTGTTGTTTTTGTTTTGTTGTTCGTTGTATATATTTTTTTTTTTTCCATAATGTGTGATTATCCCATTGTGATTTAGCTGTCTGCATGCCTTTTTACTTCCCATATTTTTTTCACCACTTTCCTAAAACCTAAATCCTAACATCCCACTGCTTGGCTACACAAATCTATCTGGTAATGCACTATGTGTTTTTGTAATTTATTTGAATCGTTATTTTCCTGTTTTGTGTTATTTTAGCGGTTTCCAATTTTGGCTGATTCTACATTAACAAAATGTTGATTCATTGTAAGGAATATATATATTTAGATATGATCCCCCTCCTTTGTATTCCATCCTTAAATGGAGAAAACAAAGTCTCGATGACACATTCAATTAGAGAGGATATTGCAGGCTCTAACATACATTTTTAAAAATCAAAGAAGATACGTGCTGAAACTCCACTGAATTCTCATTTTCTGCTTCTAAAACATGGTATATCAAGGTGAACTTCTTACAGAGACATATCCTATGTTTTAAGTGGGTTATATTTTGATGAATTGCCTAATTTATTTTAATTCACATTCTTTGTTTGTAAAAGTAAAATAAAGGAGCTTGGAGCAAGCACAATCCACGAAAGTTATTCGATTTATTTCCAGGTTTATGTATTTGATTTTGAACAGAACCATATACATGTAAATTCTATCAATTCAATTGTTGTTCAAAATGTTAGTTTGAGAAAAACAAAGCTGTGAAACAAACTCTTTTGAAAAATCATCTTGAAAAGGGCTCTAATCATTTTATCAGTAAAAATACTCTCTGAATTAATTAATCTGTTGTATTAATACTTTTTTCTATTTAAGTAGTTCTTTATATACTGTTATCATACATTATGAATTTTATCTAGGGAATTCCTTTGAATTATATTTATTACTTCATTATTTTAGGTTATTTTAATGTATTCTATTACCTTAGAAATCTTATTCATCTCTGTTCATGTGTATATTTCATCTTTATTTAATCATTCCACAATCTTCTTGCATTCTTAACTTCATATGTATGTACATTGTAAACATATATTAATTTCATTCAATTTAAGCAAGTAAATATTCAGCATACATAGGTTTGCCTCAAGTAGGAGCTAAAAATGTGCCCCCCCCCCTTTACATTTTTTTAAACACACCATGCAATTGATGGTAGAGACTTTCACTGAACAGGGTGTTAAATTTTAAATAAATTAATCATATTCTTTTATACAGTTTTCCAAAGAATTAAACTTGCAATTAGTTGTTCAATTTATTGTATTTTATTTCTCATGTTACAGTCAGTAGTTGCAAGTAGAACAGAATCTAAAGATGAAAAAGGAATTATGAAATCTACAAAAAAGGTCAAATTTGCAACTTCAGGAGTTGCAATTAGATGATACTACATGCACGTATACCTCGTTGAAATAGTATCAAAACCATAAGACATGCTTTAGCCAGGGATAGAAAATTTACTCAGAAGATCAGGGAATTTTTTTTTCTTCATTTTACATAATGAAATGCTTTATATGAATCTAATTTTGTTTTTATGCCCTTCTCTGCATTGTTCCATTTCATCATTCTCCATCACCATGGCAACAACAGAGGAGGAAGACATGACCTTTGTGCGGTTCATGAAGAATCACAAATGCTACGAGATCATCCCCACCAGCTCCAAACTAGTCGTCTTCGATGCAGAGTTATTGGTAAGCTAAGACAAATGTCGTCTCGAGAGAGTATCGTCTTGATTGCTTTTTGTCCCGGGATAGATTTCGTTTACTCTTATTTCAATTTAAGAGCTATGGGATTGAGTTCAAGTTGGGAATTGTACCATTCTCTCATTTGAAGGATTCGGTGCAAATTTCATTTTCTTGTATGTTTTTACATTGCTCCTTGGTGTACAGATTTTCTTATTTCTTATTCCTGTGAATTTCTCTTTTTTTCCTCTCTTATCGTGGTAGCCCTGCACGCACATGAAGAAATTCATTTTTAGCTTTCCTATAAAATTTTATTCTTGTGGATGAAATGTATATGGTGAGGGTCCTTTAAAGAAGAAGTTCACCCTGATAAAAAGTTTGTGGTAGAAATAAGATAATAAAATATATTGGTGAAGGTTTGAGGATAATCCATCAATGATTTAAACAGTTTATAGTGGAATTTTTTTTTTTTTAATTTGTGACGTAACATGCAAGTAGCTTTCACATGTATCGTGAATTAATAAAATCAATGAAATGTCATTTTCTAAAAAAAAGAATGAAAATGGGTTTCATTGTACCTTTAGTATATCAACAGACAAATTATTTCACTTCCACTGATGAAAGAAGAAAATGTGTAGTCATCATGAACCATTGAAAAAATTGAAATTTATGTATGTTATATTACATAATATATGGGGCAGCTGCTCGTATGTGACGTCACAAATCAAAAACTTATAATTCTAATAACTTTCTTAATCTTCAATGGATCTTCCTCAAACCTCCAATATTTTTTACAATAAACCTTTTGTCAGGGTGAACTTCCCCTTAAATCCCATATTTGCTGATTGCAGTGTCTCTTTTAAATTCTCCATTGTTAGAAGTTTTAATAGATGATTATATTCTTATCCATCAAGATGAAAAAAATATTACTCGATTGCAAATTTTTGGAGGAAGATTACAATCTCAATATCTGAGAAAGAAAGTAGAACAGAGTTGAATATAATCAGAAGAGATTATATTTTCTGGCTCTTTCTCCCCTTCCCCACTCTTTTTTCCCTTGCCCCCCCCCCCCCCCCTCCCCTCTTCCTCTCCCCTTTTCTTTACACTACCTTGCACAATTTCTTCCTCTTTTTCTCTTATACTAGTACTCTACATCTTCTCCCCTCCCCACCTCCTCCCCTTTCTCTCTCCCTCTCCCACTTTCTCTCTGTTATTCTCTCTCTCTTTCTATCTCTCCCTGTCTGTTTATCTCCCCCCTCTCTCTCCTGTATATTTGCACTTTTCAATCAAGTTCATGTACATTAAATATTAAGGATTCCTTCTTAGCTTCCTAGTAGCTACATCACCCTAATGGCCATGCCAATAATCCTGCTCAGAATCCCATATTTGCCGATATTTAGAGTTTGTACTGAGCCAGGCAGGAATGGGAAAAGCTTTCATTAAAAGCACCCTGTCTGTAAATGTCATTCCTGGGGGCCGTTTCATAGAGCTATTCTTAAGTTAAGAGTGACTTTATGAACGACTGGTGATCCTTTCTTGTGGTAAATGGTATACACCAAAACGTTCATTGGCGAATGTTTTGTGCGTAAGAAAGGATCACCAGTCGTTCGTAAAGTCGCTCATAACTTCAGAACAGCTTTATGAACCACCCACCTGGGCCCTGTCTTACAAAGACAGTTTATGATTGATTCAATCAACTTCAACTCTATGGAAATCCATCAATGTCATAATTTTTTCTTCAGGAAATTTGCACCATGTCCTTTGTTAAAGAAAATGATGGATGTAGGAATATACACCAAATCTATAAAATATTTTTGAACAAGCGTGCCTTTTAGATGTTGACTTTGCTGGCTTTCAATGGTTGTGGTTGATTGGATCGATTGCAACTTTTTGTAAGACTGTGCCCTGGCTTCTTGAGAGATGAATCAGGGGCTTGGGAAAATTCTCTTGTTCTTAAGATACGCATTTTTATGTAGAATGAGCAAAGAGTTTGATTCCTGGAGACTGGTTGAAACAGAACAAGGATCAGCAAATTTAAAAACATGATGTTTTGGGTTTCATAAATTTATGTAAAAAGAATACTCCCTAATATTCTGTTGGAGTTGTTATTAGTAAGACTTGATAGTTGGTAAGGATTTGACCATTTTTATTGCTGATGAACACTATTCTACACATTCCTGAACCTGATTTAAAGGACAAGATACCCCCCCCCCCCACCGAACAACAAATATTTTATAAAGAAAAATTCCATTAAATTAAAGTGATACAATTTTACAAAACAAAATATATGCCTCCATGAAGTGCATTTCAAAACATTCACTTTGCCTCCAAAACTTTAGTATAAACATGCCCATGTGACATTGATTAAGCATTCATCCGATGCAATATTCTGCTGCATTTCTCAAAACTAATCCTGAAATATTGGGGTTCTCAGTTGTGACATTTGAGCAGTTGGCATCCATGAATATCCTTACGAGCCTTTCTTCATCTCTGTCTGCGTGTGTTTCTTCATTTTACCCTATTGGAAACTGAGCCCACACATATGCGGGCTTGAGTAACTTGTGTTATAGTTAAGTCTTTCAGTCTCAACTGAGTGTAAATAGCAGCCTGGCTGATCAAGTCATATCCAATAAGTGAAAAATATATTAAAGAAAATTAAGATCTGTTGAGATAATAGATTGTTTATCTTGTTTGTAGATATTTTAGGACTGCTGACGTTGGAATAACAACTTGATTGTTTTTCTACCACCCCCCCCCCTTTTACAAAAAAGCCTTGGCATGTGCATCATTAAGAATGCAAGCATTGATTTCCCATACAGTTAAAAAGGATACATTAATTAAGATTTAATATATCTAAAATTATAATTGCAATAGGTTATAATTAAAATGAAATTTTAAATGTAAAAAATATGAAGAGTCAAATGGCATGAATGAACTATGACTAAATAAGATTTTTTTTTTTTTTCATTGACAGGTAAAGAAGGCTTTCTATGCTTTGGTGTACAATGGCGTCAGAGCGGCTCCGCTATGGGACAGCACAAAACAAGACTTTGTGGGTGAGTTTACACAAACCAATACCTTGTTTTATAAAACTGGTTATAATGTCAGAATTCTATGATGAATTAGCCCTCGACCATTCAAATAGCACTTAAGAGCAATTTTTCCAAATGGAAACTTGTTCTTAACAATTTTAAATGGCCCTTGTTTCTTAGATTGTGGTGGTTTCAAACAATTTCCCAGCTCCAACCCACTGATACATGTACATGCCTTGCGCAAGGATACATTATTTGGAACCAATGATAGTCTGTACCAAATTCAATTACACAAGCTCATGGCCACTGAATATCAAACAAGATCCAGTTTGGAGTGAGAAAGTCTCTCAGAATACAACCAGAAATTACGTATTCTTCTTTTGCTGACTTCATATCGTAAATTCGTCAATTGTGAATCATAAACATTTGAGGTTTTAATTATGGTCCATTTCTACTTTTTGGGGAAACTTTTTTCTCATAATTAAAGAACATTTGGTTGTGTGTGTATGTGATGGCATTCTTGAAAGTTCAGATTGTTTTTTCATGGTTTAATTTCCTCATATCTATAAAAACAAATGATTACACAATACATTTCTTAAGCACACAAAGAGCACAAAAATGTATTACTTTCCAGTGAAATATGGTATATTAACCGAGTTGCATGATGTATTTTTTCGCAGGTATGCTGACAATAACAGATTTCATCAACATCCTTCAGTACTATTACAAATCACCATTGGTAAGTTGGATATCAAGTCTTATATTTTTAGTGCCCTTTATCTTTTTGATCACACACACATGTCATGGAGAACCAAAAGATATTACAAAAGACTTTGTTTCTTTGAAGATTCATACAATTTTATTTTATTATTTTATTTGATAGAGATAGCCGATTAAGAATATTTTGTACTGCCTGCACCCCTAAAATGCCAAAGTAGCCTTACATGTATAAGCCAAACAGATCTGTTAGTGGCATCCTTTTGGATTAATGATAAAGCTAATAATGGGTGCATGTCCATATACATTCATCAGTGAAAATCCCCTATGCCTGACAGATAAATTGTTTTATTTACAAATATATTAGTGTCTTCATTTTGGACTTATTTAAAAATATATTAGTGTCATCATTTTAGATTTATTTACAAATATATTAGTGTCATCATTTTGGATTAATGATAAAGCTTATAATGGTGATGTCCATATACATTCATCAGTGAAAATCCCCCATGCCTGACAGATAAATTGTTTTATTACTAATACTTCTTCACCACTTGTATTGAGAGTCATTATCAACAAAATAATATATAGTGTGTCCCACAAAAAAATGAAACCCGTTTTCAGAGATAGATTTCACAATTAGTGAATATGTTTTTTACCACAAATTTGATACTCATGGCAAGAGTGGAATCTCATCTCTAATTTGAAACCATCAGAGTAGAAAATCCTTCATGCATGGCAGATTACAAACAATAGATATTGAGGCATGTCAGAAACAGTTTGCGCAGAAACTCACATGATTCTGAATCCACTCTCTTTTCAGGAACAGGGAGAGAAACTTAACAAAATGTGCAAAAGAAATGCTAATGAGCCAATCGTCGAATAAACACGGTTGTCGTATCACGAACCAATTTTGTCCAAATTTTCAATGCGCAACCTGTGTTTGACATTAAAATTTCACACTCATCTTGCTCATTAATGCGTAAAGTGTTCGTCTCAGATTAGTTCTCAAAACAAAGGGGAATAATTGATTTACATGATTATATAAATGAAATATCATCATTCATTTGCCTTTGAAGAAAAAGACATGGCAATCCCAGTTTCCTTTTTTTCTTGGACGCACTGTAGTACCACAATTTTGCTTTGTTATCCAAGAGTTTTTGCTAGGGTATCGCTCTAATCCATATACATGTATAACACGAAAGCTTTTCCCATTAAAGCCTTTCCGGTTTCTGAGTTTATGGCTAGCTGTCAAGATTTATTGCCATATATGTTTTGATCCACATGAAAAGAAATTACATGATATTTCTCTATCTCTTTTTTCCTTTCTAATTCCCGTCCTATTCTTCCTTTCCCCATTTCTTTTTTTAATGCCCATTTCCCGGCCTATATCTGCTTATCTTTTTATTTTTATTTTTCTGTCAATTCAATCACCTCTTTTCCCTTTTTTGTTGCCCTACTCTCACTAACCCTTTATTTTTCTTCCCCTCTTTTACTTTTTTACCTTCCCCTTTTCTCTCTTTTCCTTTCCCCTCTCTTCTCTTTCTTTCTCCTCTCTTTCTGTGTCTCTCTATTTCTCTCACTTGCTCTTTCTTTCTCTCTTTCTGTGTCTCTCTATTTCTCTCACTTGCTCTCTTTCTGTCTGTCTCTCTTGCCCAAATCTTGCCTCCCCTTCAACTCTCTCTCCTACTTCTTCCCACTCTGTATCCCATTTCCCCCACCCCCCCCCCATATTCCCTCTCATTTCTCTCTATATTTTTCTATCCCTAGGTTAAAATGGATGAGTTAGAAGAGCACAAGATAGCAACATGGCGAGGTAAGATGAATATACCATAACTAAACAACACTAAACAATTGTTAACCAAGCAATTATTGCCTTTTATTATGTGAGAATTGAAATAATGAGAAATGCAGTAGGACATTAAAGATATTTAAAGGATGATAGATAAGGTGAATGAATTTAATTTAATTTAAAGGAAAGCAATTTACTTTTTTCCTATCTCATTTATCACACCTCCCCCCCCCCCCCCCCTTGCCATTCCATGACAAAAATGGATGTGTAGGGATCCATGGAATTGAAATATTAAAGCCTGAACATTTTTATCCTTAGTTAAAATATTTGAAAACAACTAGGGAAGGTAAAAAAACATTAATTAATGTTATATATAATGTATATGTACATGCCTTATTTTGGTATATATGATTTGCCTATGCTGATAAGAATAATGATCATGAAAAGATAATGATTATATTGGATGACTTGTCTTCATGAGATACCAGTACTATTCCACTCAATACTGCACTCATCTATGATTTGTGCAATACTGGCCTTAACTCATGGAATATTTCTAATTTCCTTTTCTGAGCAATGCAATATCATGTAAATTTACTAATATTTTCTAGTTCAATGCTGTTTATTTTTCATATTTCATTTTATGCAGAGGTGTTAAAGGAGAAAGCCAGACCGCTTGTATGGATCAATCCAGACCAAAGGTTAGTGAAATTTTCATTCATCTTGTACCCCTTTCATACAAAGCAGCATTTTCCCAGGATGCACCAGGATGATCTTGCATAGATCTTTCAAATGGGAGACAGTTTTGGTGGCCATTAAATTTAAAGACATGTTTTCACCTAAGGTTGGTTGGATTGTATTTGTGTCGTGTCTATCAAACATTTTTTTTTTTCATTTTAAACTTCAGTATGTTTGAAGCAAGGGGTTGTGCTCAATTACAAAGTATTTGATCGACTACATAATTAATTACATTTTTTTGAGTAATTGTATTTGTAATTTGTAATTGAAATTTTAAATTGAAAGTAATTGTAATTTTAGATGAAAAATTGTATTTCACTTCATTTACTTTTAATTACATTCAATTACATACCTTTTATTACTTAATTTATTATTCAATTTATTCTGGATTGCTTATTTCTCTTTTCACTTTAGTTTACATGTACGTTATGATTTCTACAAATGAAGCATGCAGATCTACATATTATTGAGAATGTCAATTGATTTTAGCATTAAAGGGAGCGATGGGCAGGATCAATGCTCTCTAAACTAATAAATATTCCTTTTGTCAGTTTCTCTCTTAACTTGAAATTATGTTGAAATGGGTGTGCTATATACAAAATATAAATTGATTTAATTTCTGACTTTTTAGAAAGGAGTTGAATTGTAAAGGTAATTGACAAAGTTATTGGTAATTGTAATTGAAAAGAATGTAATTTAATTGAAAAGTAATTGTAATAGAACATTTCTTCAATTACGTAATTGTAATTGAAGAAAGTAATTGAGCCAAACTCTGTTTGAAGTTCCTAAGGTGCTATTCTAAATGTTTATTGTAGCTTGACAAGTTTGTAGTGAATATTTATGTCTTATCTAGCACACATTTTTTTCTTGTCTTGTTTTATCTTCAGTTTGTTTGAAGCTGTTAAGATGTTGATTCAACAGAAGATCCACAGGTTACCTGTTATAGACCAAGCCACAGGAAACGTCATCTACATCCTAACTCACAAACGGATACTCAAGTTCCTTGCTCTGCTGGTAAGCTATGCTTCTCTAAACCTTGGGGGGTTCACAAAGATTTAAGCGTAACTTAGAGTCGCACTTAAATGCCGACGCATACAGGGTATGCAACGTGCAATCTTATTGATCAATGCGTAGTAGTGCGCATCGTCTTGGCGTGATCTGACCAATGTGGTCATGCTTTTTATATCGCAGCCAACTAGGCATTTAAGTGCGACTCTAAGTCATACTTAAATCTTTGTGAAACACCCCCCAGGTCCTTCTTACACAAAAAGTTTCTATCATGGTAACTTCGCCGTCTAATAGCAACTATCATGGTTAAAATGTTCAATAGCCAATCAAAATTTAGGATTCCATGGAAGATACCGTTGGATGGCAAATTTTCCATCAAGGTAACTTTTGCGCAAATTTACTGTAGAATATTTATTTTATTTTTCATAACACAGCTATTTATTGAAAGTAAGAGATGTAAAACTCTGTATTGCAAATTAATCCATTTGAATTAATCTGAATCAACAATAAATTCCACTACAAAATACATGATCAAAGTTCAGCCAGATTTTTTGAAACTCAGGCAGTTTGCTTTTTTATTATTCATTTTTTATTTGAATATCGCCAGTTTTTGGAATTGGATGCAGCCCATTGCAAATCCTTACATTGAAGAGATGATGTACATTTTCTTCTCTTTTATTTTAGTGTATTGTAGCAGAAGACTAAGTTATGCAGCACATTGTAATGTCTGCACAATGCTAAGAAGCTTTATTGAAGAGATGACTTACCCTTTTCTTTCTCTGCGTTGTGTATTGTAGCAAAAAACTGAAATAAAGAGCCCATCTTTCCTGAAGAAGACACTGAAAGAACTCAACATTGGGACATACAACAACATCGCCACTGTGAGTAGAGATCATTTTTGTATTCCATGGCCCGTATTATGAAGTCGGAACTAACTTAGGCCAAGGTCTAACTCAGTGCTAAACGTATAGGAAGCCAGAAATATCAAAATTTTTGTTATCATGATATGATTCTTTCATTCATAGATGCAGGCTATGTTACAGTGGAAAACACTCCGTCCCTCGGATAGGACGTTAAATGGAGGCCCCGTGTAGAGGACAATCACCACCTTTGCACGTTAAGAACCCACTGCACTATTTGAAGAAGAGTAGGGGGAAACCCCGGTGTAGTGGTCCACCTGCATTCCCCAACCAGTTATCATGGTTATCGGGAGGAGAGACCTGCGGGTCACAGTTCTGTGTGCGCGCCCTTGTAGGCGACCCAGATTGGCTGGCTCCTCCAATGCGCCTTTGAATGTCTTTGACAGATATATGGCGCTATACGAATGCTGTGCATCATCGTCATCATTGATGGCGAAGAAAACCATTTGAGTTATTATGAGTAACAGATGAGCTGATAGATTGAACCGTTACTGTTAGAGATTTGTGTCACAATTGGCTATCCATAGTTGAACCACGACTTTAGACCAGAGTTTGAATTAAACCAGACTTCAGAATATGGGCTCATGGATTTATCTTATATTGACTATATACATAGTTTATGATCAACTGTAGGAAAAGCCAAACTCAAGGAGATGCAGAAAGCAGTAGGTTTGTAGAAAGTCTTTAAATCTGATGAATTACTATTGTTTTCATCATAGATAGTTCTGACATAGACGTGGTTTAAGCAAGAGAGTGGAAACTAGCTCGATGATTTTAAAAAGCCAAACAAATTAATTCCTAATAATTCTGTAGTGGTTGCCTTGTTGTACTGTATTTCTAGGTACTTGTATGTTCATTTTTATATTATGTTGTTAAAAATAGGCCTGACCAGATAGAACTGAGAACAGCCCCCGGTATGTTTATCAAGAAGAAAAAGAGTCTGTCTTGTAATAGACCAGTTCAGATTTACCTCGTGGGCAATTTTGGTCAAATGAACTTTCATTTCTTTCATTATGATAGGCAGATTTCAAAGCAATATATTATGTAAGCATGCCTTACATAGCAAGATGCAGAAATATGATAGAACAGGTGACTAGAATAGCACACCAATGAATGCCCTATGAAGGTATTTGTTGTATTTCTACTTTGAATGCATTAGCATTTTGTACTTGGCCAACTGCGAAATACCCGTTGCTAGTGGATGCATTGTTTTTTTGTGGATCTCATGAAAAAAACAATATGAATAATCAAGACGTCACAGTCGGTGCTTATCTCATTGAATATTAAACCACCATGTCATTTTACTGCAAATGACCTTCTGATCATGCGCAGATTGAATCTCCGAACTGGCTTATTGTAAACCTCTCTAGCCCATATTCCCAAAAGACACATTACTGATATTATTGCACTTCCTTCTCAGTGCCCTTTACCAAAAGCAGATTTAAAACTGTACGGGATGAAATCAGCACAGTTATGTACAAAAGTCTGCATAGTCCATGGTTTTGCACCATGGTATAATTGAAACCTCATTTCAGAATATGGGTCTTCCAGAACAGCTTTCTGTCTAACAGTAATTGCCTTATTTCTCTTTATTTCTTTTCATAATCTGTTCATAACAGGCCCGACCAGATACACCTCTGATAACAGCTCTCAGTATGTTCATCAATAAGAGGGTATCAGCCTTGCCTATCGTTGATGAGAACAACAAGATTGTTGACATCTATGCCAAGTTTGATGTCATCGTAAGTAATCCTGAGTCGGTATTATTAAACCAGTTCTTGAATGTTACCATTATAACCAGGGGGGCGTTTCACAAAGATTTAAGTATGACTTAGAGTTGCACTTAAATGCCGACGCATACACGATATGAAACGTACAATCTTATTGATCAATAGGCAGTAGTGTGTGTCCTCTTGGCATGATCTGACCGATGTGGTCATACCTTTGATTCCCCACACAACTAGGCATTTAAGTGCAACACTAAGCCATACTTAACTCTTTTTGTGTAACACCCCTCCAGTTTGATATTTCAGAACTGGTGCAACAAAGACAAATTAATTTTTTTTTTTAAATTCCACTGTTCCTTTTAGTAGTTTGATTTCATATATTACATTTCAAATATTTAAAGAACAAAATTATGCTATGGAAAGACAATTTGCTTCTAGGATTTATTGAGTTTCACGCTTGAATTTATTTGCCTTTGATGCTATAATACATTCAATGTAGGCTGCCTTTATTTGTTTTTAACCTCTCCTTTCCCCTGAGATGGTGCTAAGCTTTAGTTATTGACAAGAATATTTTGACAATTATGAAGCTCTTTATTGAATCATAATTGGTAACAAAAATTGTAGTTCCACTTGTTATGGGAAGAATCAAATCTTGTTTCACATTATGATTAGGAAAAAAAAATCATATTTCATACAATAAAGTAAAAAAATAATTGTGAGTAGGTGA